>NC_089588.1:110074818-110443076 GCF_019320115.1 Miscanthus floridulus | reverse complement strand
ACATACTCATACCAACCCCCGAGTGAGGTCCAACCCCTTGCACTTATAGGGGTCGGATGTCATGAAAGATCGGGGATTTTGATGACAAAATTGATAAGAAAGTATGCGTTTATTTAGGGGTAAAAAAACATAGCTGCTCAATGTTCCAAGCGTTGGAGAAGACCTCGCCGTCGATGGTTTTCAACTTATAGGCGCCTGACCGGAGTACTTCCACGACGATGTATGGCCCCACCTAGGGTGGGGAGAGCTTGTTGGCTGTCCTTGTTGCTCTATACGAGGCAGAGAACCAGGTCTCGACATTGAAGGCTCAGTCCCACACCCATTGGCTGTGGTACCGACGCAGCACCTGCTGGTACTTGGCCGAGTGGTTCGGAGTGCCCTCTACGGGCTTTCGACCACCCTTGCGGCCACAGTGACCATGAGTGAGTCCTCGCGCCATTGCTTCTTGTTCTTCCTTTTGGTGGAACAATTGGAGGTGCCTTCGCCGTGCCCTCGTCTCGCCTCACCTTACCTTCGAGACAATTGAAGATTGCTCTAACCGCCTCCTCTCCTAAGGCATGGCTAGTGGCGATGTCTAGGAGTTCCTTGGTGGTTTGTGGGCCCTTGCATCCTAGCTTATGAACCAAAGACTCGCAGGTAGTCCCGGACAGGAAGGCTCCTATGATGTCGGCATCACGACGTTAGGGTGTGCTCATTGCACTACTGGGAGAAGCATCGGATGTACCCGGAGGGTCTCACCGACCTTCTGATGGTATTCTTGAGGTCCCATGGGTTTCCAGGCGCTTGTATGTGCCCTAAAAGTTGCCCACAAAGATCTCCTTTAGATCCGCCCAACTCTAGATCATGTTGGATGGCAGGTGTTCCAACCATGCTCGTGGCTGAATCGGCTAAGAACAGTGGGAGGTTGCGGATAATGAAGTCATCATTATCCACACCACCGGCTTGGCAGGCAAGCCGATACTCTTTGAGCCATAATCCGGGGTTTGTTTCCCTAGAGTACTTTAGGATATTGGTAGGTGACTGGTACTTTGGCGAGAAAGCAGTGTTGAGGATGTGGCAGCCAAAGACCTAAGGGCCCCACAGGCCGGGGCTCGGGCTTCAGTCCTCACCGCTGTTGTATCGCTTCCACGATGTGGATGATAGCTACGGTGGGCACCTTCTCTTGGGTCACTGTAGGTGCATCTGCGGCGTCGAGGGTGCTGCGTGCGTTGCGGTTATGGTCGAGACGCTGATGCACCGGGACCATGGCATGCTACCTGCCGCCCGTGGTGTTTGTTGGACTGACGCGTCCCTAGCATGGTGTGCCAAGGTTGTGCGCCAACTGGCATCGAGCTTGCGTCATCGAGACAACGAGCTCTCATTGTGCTGCGCCGCCACACGCTCGAGTAGCGTGTGAATCTCACGGTGGGCCTGATGATCCTCGGGCGTCGTGACCTCTGGAAGGCTAAAGAGCAAGGCCATCATGGCGGCGATGGTCTGGCTTGCCCGAGCAAAGTGAGGAAGGGCTTCATCATCGGTGATGATCCTCCGGTTTACATTGTGGGCCATGGCACGTGCGCGCCCACCATCTCCGCAACGTTCGATCTCTCGATCGAGCTCCACGCACTCCTGCACAAGCTGGATTCGGGCTTCCTCGATCTCTCAACTTTTGGCTTTCAGTTGCTCCATCCCCGCATGTGAGGTGGGGCCATTGTCTCCCCTTTAGTTTTGTTGCCAAGGTTGCCCACCAGGGTAGTCTCCTCTCCGTGGGGATGCTTTCGACGTGTCCATCAGGGGTGCTCATCATGAAGCAATCCTGGGAGGGGTGATGGCTCCCCCCTGCTAGAGTCAGAGCTAGAGGATGACTCCAGCTCCTCTATGAGGAGGTTGTGGAGAGATTCTATTACATGTTCGATCACCCGCACAAAACTCATTGTTCGTAGGAGGAGGCAGGACCGTGTGTCGTGCCACAAGGTGGCTAACGGTCGCCGCAACATTGCGGAGACCAAACGGAAGCGCTGTCGGGGGCTCTTCGTATCTGAGTTTCGGAGAGAGGGACCCTCCTCTAAAAACTACACTGTGTCACTGGCATCAGAAGGGTGAGGTGACACTGATCCTCCATGGACGTTGGGGGTCCAAGGGAGACACCGAGCTGCACTCAAGCCTCTCATGGTCGAGGACGATGGAGGGGAGAGATTGGATGGTGGCGTGAGCCAATGCCAACTCTCCCTCCCACCGCGATGATGAAGTCTAGGTTCCCGAAATGCACATGTGTGCCTAAGACCCAGCTGGATGCCGTGGCTAGCCATCTGTGCCTAATGTTTATTGTCGGAACGCGCAAAGGTCCCCACTTGGTGCGCCAACTATCGGTGTTGTCGAGTAAACATCAACTAGTAATTTGTATTTCTTGCGCGTTAGGCCGGATGATGTGCTACAGGACACAAGGTTTATAAACTGGTTCGGGCAGAATGTCCCTTAACGTCCAGTTTGTTGTTGCTAGTGTTATTAGCACTGAAAAAGGTTCGTAGTAGGGGGTACAATGATCGAGAGTGGGCATGTCACAAGTCTCTAATGAAAGGTCGAAAGGATGCCAAGAGCTCGGTTGCTGCTTGGCTGTGTGTTATGTGATGTGTTGGGTGTGGAATCGATCTGTCTCCTTAGTGGGGTGTCCTACCCTCCCTTTTTATAGACCAAGGGGGAGCAGGGATTATAGATGGGAGAAAGAGGAAAAACCAGAGGTAGAAAATATCCTTCGAAGGTGCTAGGTCTTCCTTTTCCCTTGAGCCTACCCTGCTGACATGTCAGACAGTGCTAGGGGATAGCACATTCGTTGATCCTGATAGGGCCATGCTCTGGCTTCGTTCATCAAGTGTTCCTGTCCATCCTACTCCGGCGGATGATGCGGCGTGCCAGGGTGCCGAGCCGTGACCCTATGAGGAGCAGACGGGGAAGTGACCATACGTCTGTACTGTAGATGATGTGAGTTCCTTCCTGGATTGTAGTGGTTGTCCGTATGCTTATGTTAGGACCCTGCATCCGAGGGCTAATGGCGGCACCCACAACACTGTAAGACAAAAGTCGACGCCTACAACATTGTTCAGGTTCTGTCATGCCTGGAAGGGCTTAAAGCGCCCGTCCCGTCATACCCTGATGGTACTTTTCTGCAAGTGTGGCAGGGTATGGTCCTCGGTATTGCGGTTGACCTGAGTGTCCTATCTTACCCTGTGCTCATCATTATGAAGGAACGGGGGGCACACGCCAGGTGAGGCGGAGCCTGCCCTCAGCCATAGGGCGAGGCAAAGCCAGCCCTCAGACATCGGATGAGACGGAGCCTGCCCTCAGATGTCGGGAGAGGCGGAGCCGGCCCTCAGCCGTCGGGCGAGGCGCAGCCAGCCTCCGATCATTGGGCGAGGCGGAGTCCAGCCCTCGGGGGTCAGGCGAGGCGAGCCAACCCTTTGGGGGTCGAGCGAGGTGCAGCGAACCTTCGGTTGTACGGGCAAGAAGTGTAGTTGTGTTCTTGTCTGTTCGGAAGCATCAACGTTTGATAGTTATTAGCTCCACCTCTATGGGTACCTCAATATTTGGTCCCCGACAGTATACTTCTTTCTTTTAGTAAACAATTTGGTGCTCAGACACTATAATAATCTTGTAATGAACACATATAATGTCTTTTCTAGGATAAATTAACTTCCTTCTAATACAATTTGGTATAATCAATCCCTTATATTTCACAACGTCGATGATATCGGTGGTAGACCCTATGATACACGGGTGGTAAACCCTATGATCCACGAGACACACTACCGGAAACAGGGCCGTTGCCAAGAGCAAGCGTCTTTGCCGAGAGCCAAATGTCGGGCTCTCGGCAAAGAAAGCTTTGCCGAGAGTCGGCCCTCGGCAACGGTAGGCCATCGGCAAAACCATATTTGCCGAGGGCCAGGCCGTCGGCAAAGAATTCCTCTCGGCAACCGGGCCCTTTGCCGAGGCTCCAGCCGTCGGCAAAGAAAGGCCGTCGGCAACCTGTGATGGCAGGCAAATGGCCTTCACCTGCCGTCTGTTTTGCCGAGGGTCAGAATTTGGCCCTCGGCAAAGAATTACTTTGCCGAGTGTCGTTTCTGTGCCCTCGGCAAAATATTTTTTTTTGCTTTTTTTGCTTCCAAATTTTTTCCCTAGGTTTACTGTTGTACCTTAAAGTACATATTAAAATTTGGAGCTTTTTTTATTTTATTAGCTATATTTAATAAGTTTATTTCATTTACTTGAATTCTTCCCGGTAATTCAAATTTGAACTGCAGGTGCATCGAATATTGGAATTGAGTGATTCAAAAAATCATATTCATGGTATTGCATGTGGTGTGAGACCATATCCAGTGACAGATGCCAAATTTGGAGCATCGTTTTCATGGAACACGGCGAGGAACTTGCGTGTAAAGTATTTTTAAATTATATAAAATGGAAACGAAGTCCAAAATTCACGAAACTTGTCGAGGTGTCATTTCATCGCATGTATAGGCTGTGATAAAAAAATGAGTGGGTTTCGAGCAAGTTGCGAGATGTCTGGGTTTTAGGCATCGGACATCGCAACTTGCTCGAAACCCACTCATTTTTTATCACAGCCTATACATGCGATGAAATGACACCTCGACAAGTTTCGTGAATTTCGAACTTCATTTCCATTTTATATAATTTAAAAATACTTTACACGCAAGTTCCTCGCCGTGTTCCGTGAAAACGATGCTCCAAATTTGGCATCTGTCACTGGATACGGTCTCACACCACATGCAATACCATGAATATGATTTTTTGAATCACTCAATTCCAATATTCGATGCACCTACAGTTCAAATTTGAATTACCGGGAAGAATTCAAGTAAATGAAATAAACTTATTAAATATAGCTAATAAAATAAAAAAGCTCCAATTTTAAATATGTCTTTTAAATATTATTGTTAACCACCAAAAAAAATTTTGGGAAAAAAAACAATTTTTTTTGTATTTGCCGAGAGCCTCAAAGGGCTCTCGGCAAAGAGTTTTAAAATAAAAAAATAAAAAACAACTTTGCCGAGAGCCCGAATCTGGGCCCTCGGCAAAGAGTTTTTTTAAAAAAATAAAAAACAACTTTGCCGAGACCCCAGATCTAGGCCCTCGGCAAAGGCCCAGTCCACATAGACCGGTCACAGCCCAGTCAGCCTTTCCTCTCGGCCGCGCGCCCCGCATCCCTTCCTCTCGCCGCCGCCGGTCCCCCGCGCCGCCGTAGCCTCTCCCCCGCCCCCGCCCCGTCACCGCGCCACCGTAGCCCGCCCCGCACCATCCCCGCGCCGCCAGAGCAGTAGCCCGGCCCGTCGAGCGCCGTCGTCGTCGGGGCCACGTCGTCCCCCGCCTCGGCCGTCCCCGGCCGGCCCCACACGCGCCCGGCCACGCCCGCTGGTGGCCCACCCCGTGGCCAGCACGTCCCCGGCCAGCCCCGCATGCCCCCGGCCACGCCCACCGGTGGCCCACCCCCACGGCCAGCGCGTCCCCGGCCGGCCCCCGCGTGCCCCCGGCCACGCCTGCCGGTGGCCCACCCCCGCGGCCAGCGCGTCCTTGGCCGGCCCCGCGCGCCCCCGGCTGGCCCCGTGCGCCCCTGCCGGCCGTGCAGAGAGCATAGGAGAAGAGGAAGGGAGAAGAGAGGAGGGGAGAAGGAGAGGCTGACGACCATCACACCCCCATGTCGTCGCGTCACACCGAGCGGTCGTTGCTGTTTTCCCCGCGTCTAGCCGAAGACGAGGGTGATCCCAACTCCACGTCGCCCGACTACACTCCCACCCAAGGTAAAGCCCCCTCCTGCCTATTGCTGGCCTTCGTGCCATTTCTGGACTAGTGGGCCTTCGTGCCTTTTGTGGATGTGTTGGCCATCGTGCCATATGTCGCTGTGTCGGCCATCGTGCCGAAATTGTGGATGTCGGCCATCGTGCCGTCTTTTTCCTTGCAGGTTTTGGAAGCCTCCCCGTACAGGGGAGGTTCTGCCGAAATTTTGAACTTATAAATTGTTTCTTGTTTTGTAGAGAAGAGCCCGACGGAGGGGACCCGGAGTACCCCGAGCGTCTTCCTTCAGGTCTGCCTGCACCGCGTCACCTCTCCACTCCACCGCCACCCTAGGTATAAGCCCTTTGTCCGTAACCCTAGCTAGATCACGTAAACCAGTTAGGCGTCTCCCATCCAAAAGAGATACGGTCGTAGGTATGCGGATCTCTGCATATCTGCAACCGTATCTGTTTTGGATTGTCCACGTTATTTGGACAGCCCGCGGATGCGTAGATGATTTAGTTTGTATGGTCCGGTCCAGTCCAAGATGGAGTTTCGGCAGCACCTCCCTGTTGTTCTCTAGATACACACTCTCCCTTCCAGGACGTGTATTGGGAGAACAGCGGGGATGTGCTGCCGAAATTCTATCTCGGATTGGAGCGGAGCATGGAAACTAACCTCATCTACGCATCCGCAGGTGGGATTAGGATCTATCCCTACCTATTAGATAGTAGGCAAGCGGTGCATATGCTATTGATGGTTATATTACTCTATTATATATATGGTAGATGATGGATAACCGTGATTGGATGTACATGGGCCACCGTAGTCAGAATCAGGTCACTCGTGAATGGATACAGAAGACTGAGGATTTCTTGGACAAAGCATTTGGTGTGGGTGCTCAAGCAGCGACAGAGGTGTGGTGTCCCTGCATCGAATGTGCAAACAGGAATAGGAAAACCAGGAAGGTCATTGAGGAACATCTTTGCAAGTTTGGGTTTACGCCAGACTATACCTGGTGGGTGTGCCATGGTGAAGGCCATCGTATTAGAGATGAGGCATTGAGGCCATGCTTAGAGGAGTTTTATAGTTATGGCGGGGTACCAGACATGATGGATGACTTCCACCAAGCACACTTCGGTGTACGATGTACGGACGAAACCAAGGAGCAGGAGCTAGAGGAAACCGCAAGGGCATTCTATCGCATGATGGAGTCGGCTAAGAGGCCCCTTCATGACAAGACAAATGTTTCTCAACTCAATGCCATTGGATGCTTAATGGGGTTAAAGTCCATGCATAACATGAGTCGAGACTGCTTCGATAGTATGCTGGCAGTTTTTGGGACCCTGCTTCCGGTAGATCACGCGCTGCCGAAGAACATGTACGAGTTAGTGAAGCTCCTCAAAGCTCTTAAGATGCCGTATGAGCAGATACACACTTGTGAGAACGGGTGCGTCCTCTTTAGGAAAGAACACGTGGAAGCAAAGTACTGTCCAAAGTGTAAGACCTCTAGGTATGTGGAGGTAGAATCTAGTGATGGGCAGAAGAAGCAGCTTGGAATCCCCATGAAAGTCCTACGGTACCTTCCGTTCATACCGAGACTCCAACGGCTATTCATGAGCGAGGAGTCCGTGAAACAGATGACATGGCACAAAAATGGCATCCGATACAATCCTAACAAGATGGTACATCCATCAGATGGTGAAGCATGGCAAACATTTGATGGCATTTATGCTGACAAAGCTCTAGAGGCTCGTAATGTGCGTGTTGTGTTTGCAACAGATGGGTTCAATCCTTTTGGAATGATGGCGGCCCCATACACTTGTTGGCCAATCTTCATTATCCCCCTCAATCTCCCCCTGGCGTCCTTCTTCAACGTCAGAACATATTCTTGTCGCTGATAATTCCTGGTCACCCGGGGAAACATATGGGTGTGTTCATGGAGCCTTTGATTGATGAGTTGATCAGTGCATGGGATCATGGGGTACTGACATACGACCGTGCTACAAAGAGGAACTTCACAATGCACATTTGGTACCACTACTCGATGCATGACTTTCTAGCATATGGTCTATTCAGTGCCTGGTGTGTCCACGGGAAGTTCCCATGCTCGGTATGTAAGGCAGCTCTGCAGTTCATTAGGTTGAAGAGTGGTGGCAAGTTTTCCTCGTTTGACAAACATCGACAATTCCTCCCTCTTGACCATGCATTCAGACGAGACATTAAGAACTTTATGAAAGGTGTCATAGTGACAGACCCTAAACCATAGAAGATGATTGGCGCCGAGGTTCTTGCTCAGATAGATGGTCTTGTCACCAAGGAAGATGGAGTTGGTTTTGTGGGGTATGGTGTTCAACATATGTGGACTCATAAGTCGGGCTTAGAGAGGCTTCCCTATTTTAAGCACCTGGCCCTGCCACATAACATTGATGTAATGCACACTGAGAAGAATGTCGCCGAAGCTCTCTGGGCAACACTCATGGACACTGACAAGTCAAAGGACAACCCTAAGGCTAGAGTAGACCTAGCAAGGCTATGCGATAGACCACACCTAGAGATGCGACCACCAAGAGCTGGCAAGACATGGAGAAGGCCTAGGGGCGATTACGTCTTGGAAAAGAAGCACAGGACGGTTGTAGTCCAATGGATCAAGGACTTAATGTTTCCTGATGGGTTTGCAGCGAATCTTAAGAGGGAGGCCAACCCATCTACTGGCCGAGTCTTAGGGATGAAGAGTCACGACTTCCACATATGGATTGAGCGCCTTCTTCCGTCGATGGTTCGAGGCTTCGTCCCTGAGCATGTCTAGGTCGTGCTGGCAGAGTTGAGCTATTTCTTCCGCCAGCTTTGTGCCAAGGAGTTATCTCGAAACGTGGTGGCTGACTTGGAAAAAAGAGCCCCTGAGTTGATCTGTAAGTTGGAGAAGATATTTCCACCCGGCTTCTTCCTGTCGATGCAACATTTGATTGTGCACCTCCCGTACGAGGCACGAATGGGGGGCCCGTGCAGAACCACTGGTGCTATCCAATCGAGAGATGTCTAAAGACTATTCGCAAGAAATGTGGAAATAAAGCCAGAATTGAGGCTTCCATGGCAGAGGCGTTCATTAACGAGGAGGTGCCAAACTTCACAACAACATACTATAAGGGCAACCTTCCTAGCGTGCATAATCGACCGGCTCGTTACAATGAGGACAAAAATAAATCTACCCTCAGCCTTTTGAAAGGGTCACTCGGAAGAGCGAGTGCATTGAGCCCAAAGACCTTGAGCAATGAAGAGTGGCGCAGTATCATGCTATATTTGTTGGCCAACCTAGATGAAGTGGCATCGTATATCGAGTAAGTTCTCAATGAACTTGTTACTTACACCGTCACTATTCTGCATCCAACCCCGTCATGTTTCTTGTCTACACAGGGAATTTGTTAATCTATTCTGGCGTCAATCTAGGCGACCTCGCCCTCATGAAGTTGATACCATTCTTAAGGAGCGGGATTTCATTTCTTGGTTCCAAAAGAAGGTACCATCCAACTTCCCCCTTGTTTCTTGATTTCAAGTTGGTCGTTTGTGTGAATAACATAACGCTCTAGCCTGACTTTGTAGTGCTACAGGGATGCGTCTATAAGTGCCGAATTGCGACAGGTTGCCGATGGCTTCAACTTTAGGGTCATGTCATGTAACGTTTATGACGTCAATGGGTATCGCTTTCACACAACAAGCTACGAGCAGAGTCGGCCGCATCGAAGGACCACAAATACCGGAGTTATGACGCCCGGAACTGATGGCAATGACTATTATGGGATACTTGAAGAAATATATGAACTCCAGTTTCGTGGAGCCGAGCCTTTTAGTCCTATCATATTCAAATGCCGGTGGTTTGATCCTGAGGTATCGAGACAGTACCCTCATCTTGGGCTAGTCGAGACTCGATAGGATTCCGTCTATGAAGGTGATGATGTATGGATTGTGGCCACACAAGCCAAGCAAGTCTATTATAGTCCATATGCTTACCAAACCGAGGAAAACCTTAAGGGTTGGTATGTTGTTCACACAATATCACCGCACGGTAGACTACCTCTCCCAAACGATGAAGATTATAACTTGAACCCAGAAACACATGATGGAGAGTTCTATCAACACGAAGAGGGGCTACAAGGGAGCTTTGAGATAGACTTAACCGGGCTAGTCAAAATGGAGACAGACATCGAAAGGGTTGTGGACGAGGACTCTGGAGATGCGGTGGAAAATCCAAAGGACATAGTGTTCCTGGACCGATTACACTTAGGTGTTGATAGTGATGATGAGGAGGCGGATGAAGATTTGGACATGGTTGATAGCGATGACGATATGTACAATCCAGCTAATCCCGATCGTGGAGATCGTTTCTAATACATGTAATATTATCTGTTTTTGTAATTATATTCATTTTGCGTGTAATTATCTTCATTTTGCATCTCTTTCTAATTATGTATCGTTTATATATGCTAATTGTTTTGTTCTTTTTTAATGCAGGAGATGCCACCCAGGAGGTCCGTCCAGTCTCTTTACGCCAGCCAGGAGGAGCCAGAGGCGTCGGTTCAGCTTCCAGAGCCGGTGCTGAGGCGGAGGAGCCGCAGGCGTCCGAGCAGGACGCAGCCGACTACCCCTCTGGCCGTGGAGGAGCCTGCCGCCATGATGGAGCATGCGGATGCAGGGGGGGTCCTCCTCCACCTCAGGGGACGAGGCGACTGCAGGGGGTCCACTTCCTCTGGTGTGTCGACGGTGTACTTGCGTGGTCCCGCGAAGCTCCCACGTCGACCAATACCTGAAGCGGCCCGCCCGCTGATCACACCCTATGGGGATAGGTAAGTAACTTAAGATGTGCTCGAAAATTCTTCATTTGAAATGTTGAAAATCAAAATACAAACTAATACTTTTTGTAATCACTTGTGCAGGAACTGGAAACTTGTGGAGACTGGAGCCAAGGCACGCAAAGTGAATGGCATCCTAGGAGGTCTATGCAGGGAGCACTACCCTGGCCTGGTGGAGGTGAGCCCGAACATGTTTGAGCCGGCCACTCAGTTCGACCACTACGAATTGGCCGCCGATGCCATGGATCGTAGTGGCCACAAATACAAGAACAAGGCGGAGCGGGTCATCAGGGACCTGTCGGCAAGTCTTTCAGGCACACATTGTATTCTTTTAGCCACATATACATCGTATTCATTGGGCATTCTTCTAATAAGTAATTGATACCTCGCGCCTTTATGCAGGATTTCTTTAGAATCGAGGAGGGCAAGGAGCACAGGGCGTACCAGGTGGCGGTCGCTTCTTGTAAGAAGCGTGTCACGGACATGATTCACGACGTGCGTCATCAGGCGCACATTTGGCACTACGCGAAGGTCCAAGGGCGTAGCATCAAAAAGGACGAGGCAAGACAGGTGGTGTTGACCAAGGAGGAGTACCTTGCGGTAAATACAGAACATTACTATTGATTTCTTCTGAGATTAAGTTTCCTTAATTTGATCTTCTGATATATCGTTTGCTTGATGGCCTGTAGGCGATTCCAAACTAGTGCAATCGGCAACCGGATGCCTGGGAGAGGATTGTGGACATGTGGCTCAGCCAGGACTGGAAGAAGGAGCATGATGAAGCACGCGAGCGCCGTTTGCTGATGCAAGGAGTACCACACCATCAAGGCAGCCGCAACCTCTCCGAATTCTCAGAAGCTTGGGTAAGGCGAAACCATTTCTCTAACCTAACACTCAATTCTGCAACAACTCTAACAATGTTATTGTCTTTCTCGCAGTCGGCGTCACATGGTGGCCGCCCTTGTGGTCACCTCAAGGCATATGCCTTGTCCCACTTGGGCAAGGCGATGCCCGCCACTGACTGGACCCCGGAAGTCCCTGCCGAGTCGTTCACCAACGCCAGCATTGCCCCTCGCATCTCTGCATACACAGAGATGGCAAGGTCAGTCCACGGGCCAGACTACGACCCGACCACCGAGGAGCGGCTTGATCCAGAGCTCGTGATGAGGGTGGGGCAAGGCAAGAAGCACGGGCGGTTCTGGCTTGGCGACGGTGTCCTCGACACGACCTCTGTTCCTCCGCTGCACCAGATCTGAGCAGCGAGCACGAGCTCAATGCCGGCCATACGCCAGCGCCCGACCGTGGTGTCGACACTCCAGGTAAGTGTTCTCTTCCATTTCTAGTTCTTTGACTTTTACATACCTTAGCTCCGCAATCTTGAAACATTAGCGTCAAATGTTGCAGGCACAGCTGCAGGCGATGGAGGCCGAGCGGGAGCGGCAGCGGCAGAGGCTGGCAGCTTTGGAGGCCGAGCGGGAGCTCGAGCGATAGAGCCTGGTAGCTTTAGAGGCCAAGCAGGAGCAGGATCAGAGGCAGATGGCAGAGGTGCTCTCCTACGTGCAGGGTCTTGTGATGACCCAAGGTGAAACGGTCCCATAGTTCCTGCTCGGTCAGCTGCAGCCTACACCTCCACCTCAGCTTGATTCTACTCCGGTGAGTATGACAAATGTTTTAGTTTATCTAAATGTCAAACCTAGTGAAACCTAGTAAAACCTAGTGAAACCTAGTGCTAGTGGTGATGGTGGTGGGTGGTGGTGGCGGCGTGGTTGGTGGTGGTGGTGGTGGTGGCGTGGTCGTGGTGGTGGCTGCGTGGTTGGTGGAGGTGGTGGCGTGGTGGTGTGGTTGTTGTTGGTGGTAGTAGTGGTGGTGGTGGTGGTGGTGGTGGCGTGGTGGTGGTGGTGGTGTGGTCGTGGTGGTGGTGTCGTGTGGTTGGTGGTGGTGGTGGTGTGGTCGTGGTGGTAAAAAGTACATGTAGTGCTTGGTTATCTATTTATGTTGTCTAACACGTTCTGCATCTTCTTTGTTTGTGTAGCGTCAGTCGGCGGCGTCGAACGACCCTAACCTTCTCCTCGTCAACTCCCCAGGATCGCACGCGGCGCCTTCTCAGCCCGGACCGTCGCCGTGACCAGTTTGGTGCCTCCTATTCCTCTTGTTTATGTTGCTTGTCGAACTTTACACTTGTGGTTGTCTATGTGTCGAGATTTGTTTGTGACTTCGAACTTCGAGACTTCTATGTGATGTGGATGTGAATTATATGATGTGGATGTGAATTATGTGATGTGGATGTGGTTATTGATATGTGGATGTGCTTATTGTGATGTGGATGTCATATATATGTTTATTTGTTGACTGGAAATACAAAAAACAAAAAAAAAATTAAAACTGGCTGTGGCTTTGCCGAGGGCTATGGTCATGCCCTCGGCAAAGCTGGGAATTCTAGAACACACAGAATCCCAGCTTTGCCGAGCGCATGACCATAGCGCTCGGCAAAGAGGAAGCCTTTGCCGAGAGCTGAGCCATAGCTCTCGGCACAAAAAATGTCAAAAAAAATTATCAATATTCTTTGCCGAGAGCTCTTCTGACAGACGCTCGGCAAAGTTTTTTGGAAAAAAAATTCAGAAATTCTTTGCCGAGAGCTTGCTAAGGCTCACGACAAAGATCAACTTTACCGTGACCTCTCCCCGTCACGGCGAAAATTTTTGCCGATGGCCGGCTAACCCTCGGCAAATCCTTTGTCGAGAGCACGCGATGCGGCTCTCGGCAAAGTAGCCTTTGCCGTGAGGTACTGTGCCGACCGGCCTTTGCCGAGGGCAAAGGCTTCTTTGCCGAGCGTATCCGGCCCTCGGCAAAGAACCTCGTTCTAGTTGTGACATTGATGGCAAGTAAGAGACGACAAATTTTTGCAATGGCCACTACTAAAAACAATTTTGGGATACGCCATCTTTTATTTCCATGGCAGTCAATAACTTGTCCCTGCTTATGTTGTATGCAGGAAGTCTCACGGGCCATCCCTGTAGAAACCTAATTTGAGAAACGGTTGGCACAAGATGACTGCCTCTAGAAATCATTTCCAGAGGTGTTTTTAGAAATCATTTGTAGAGGCGGTTAACATATATTTCTAGCGGTGGTTGGCCACATCTGAAAACTATCAAGTTCCAAAGGCATTTGCTCGGACAGAAGCAAAGCAATCGCCTCTAAAAAAACCGATTTACCTACATTTAAAAATGGCCTTTTGTAGTAGGCCTTTGTTCTTGGACTAATATTTCTTTTATGTGTGTGGCCATGTTCTTTAGTTTCTTTCGTACTATATGTGCAATCTTGTGATGAACAAAATTTGGTGCCTCGTGGCTATAATACTCTCATAGTGATGACAAGACTAGTGGCTAACAAATTCGCTTCTAGGTTGTTTTGATTGTGTACGTGTGGTCTAGTTCGCTTTGTTACCCCTATCGTTCCGAAGTCCAAACTACTACCTCAGTTTTAAATTATAATCAAGTCAAGTATATACAAAAATAGTACATAATACGCACCTACATATCAATTGGTTTCATTATTTTTTTCATAAAAAATATGTCTTGATACTATACTATTTATTGTATTTGAACCTATAGACATTGAAATGTCTTTCTAAAAATTTGGTAAAAAATAGTGAAATTTGGCACGCAAAGCTAACGTGAACTATAATTATTTGAAATGGAAGGAGTAATATAGAGGAATTAACTAGGCCCAAACTAGGTAAAGCACTTCCCCACAAAAAAAAAACTAGGTAAAGCACTGCTAGTGAGTAGTGACTGATGTGCATGTGCGTGAGCGTGACATATATTGCCACACGTTACGGCGGTGACCGTGACCAGGTCAGTAGAGAGAGCTACTAGTTGGTGACGCCGATTGTCCATCAAATGTTGTTGCCTTGCAAGAGCTCGCAATCAACAAGCGATAGATGTGATGGCGGCCGTGGAAAGTGAGGCCGGGCCTATGGGCAATCATTGCGTTTCTTCCACGACCGAAAGTCCAAAGCTTTGACGGCGGCTGCGGCGGCGGCGGATCGTACATCGGAAGGAGAGCTGCCGTCTAGCTGCTGCCATGCCGAATTGCGCCGATGGTGGTCGATGGATGGAGACAGCACGTACTGCTCGAACAGGTGCGTGTGGATATAGCTGAGCAGCTGAGAGCGATGGAGTTACTAGCAGCAGTCAAGACTCAAGAGAGAGCCACACCACACACAATGGAAGGAAGGCGCGTGCATGGATTGGATGGAGGAGTTCTTGGTTAACCCACTGCATCTATCTAGGAGGAGGAGTATTATTTGCTGGTGATTCGGACGTCACTTGCAATGCCTGCTCTCTGCACTGTGTTTGTGATGGATGATATGATTGCTTGCGACTTTTATGTGCCTCAAGCCTAGCTTTATCGATGGCTTGACTATGTCAGAACGTGTTCTTGACGGTTGGATCCGCCTCCACTCCGGATTTACTCCATCGCAAAATTATTATTAACACTTCTTCGTTCAACGTACCGTACATATAGCAAAAATGTATCTGCGCAAATATATATACCCGCGCGTTGTAATGAAATATATAATTTATTGTGCGGTTATCTGATTGATGGGTCCCCTTCTGAGCCAATGTTCATAGATTTTTCCAACACGCCTAGGAGAAAACAAATGGCGGGTTTCTGAAACTAGATCATCTCTGATTTCTGCAAGCATGTGGTGTGTTCATAGTTTTTGCGATCTCTGGGCTCTAACACTTTGGTGTGTGGCCACATTTTGCAACAAGAAGTTTATCTTTGGGCATTCAACTATTATTTAATTTGAGTTTGTTTGTGGCCATGAAATTTGACAATGAGAAATCTTTGACCATCAAACTAAATACCGAATAAATTTGTCCATATTTCAAGATGATTTTGTGTTTTCTAAAAGTAGTAGTGGAATTTTTTTAGTCTCAAAATTCATAAGTTTTTATTTAAAATATGAAACCAATGTCTAAGTTTTCTAAAAGATATAATATATCCATTGGTGCTCTATTCTGATTATTTGTACTTTATTTGTTCCTATCCTTAGTGTTTCGTTACTCATCGTTTTCCACTGTATTGTGTAGCCGAGGTTGACCAAGAGGATGTAGTGGACTATGGATATACAAAGAACATCTGGAAGATGATACCAAGCTCGCAGATGTGCATACCCCAATAGATCCTATTTATTGATAAAAAAAAAGATCCTATTTATTTAGGCACTACAGCTGTTATGGCATCTATAGCCCTCCAATAGTAATTTGGTTAATTTGCCTCGGACATATTTGGTACTCGATCTATTTGAAGCATATGGATTAATTCTCTTAGTAGATTCCCAATTAAGTTAAATATAGCACAGAATAGTGATTTAGATAGAGACCAGGGACGACTGCAAACACTAGGAATAAATACAGTTAAGTTTGATCAAATAACTCCAAATCTAGCACAAATGGATAGATTTACCTTTTTTATTAAGAAAATTGTAATTAGTTACATGGTTTAATTTTTTATTTTAAATGAATACTAATGATTTTTAGAAAGTAATAAGCAGGTTTTATTATGCTCTCTAATATTAAAGGGTGAAAGTTTTTTCGTTCTTCATCGCTCACAACTGCCCGGTATATATATATATTACATTGGTATATCTGCTAGTTTTTTTTTAGGAAAAGAAACTAGTTTTAAACCAGCAAATCTGTTGGGTATTGATAGTTGGGTGGCCAAATATTTTTTGTTGCATAGGTCTTGATTTTGCGCTATTGTTAATTCATTCATCCACCGAGTATGAGGAAAAGAAAGAATATCGTCGCACACACGATACGCTCCCGATCTCTCTCTAGATCTATCTTTGCGTGGCTAGATTCCATATTTCCATGTATCGTCATGCATGCATGCGGCATGTGGAAAGCAAGGTGCCCAGCTCTTTTGGCAACCTTCTTTAGCACAGAAGAAGAAGCAGTCAATGCAGCAACCCACGCCAGACGCTCCTCCTAGCTAGATAGGACTTGTTCAAATCGGCGTCGTCGCCATGTAACCTTGCCGTTCGTCTAATAAACCGCTGTTTGTTTATAACCTGATTAAAAGCCGTTTACAAACAATATAGTACTATGCTAGATGTTTTCGTTTAATATATCGACCGTACACGTTTATATATCTCTTTTATTTAAACAGCTGTTTTTTTTTGCAGTTTAAAATGATCTTTAAATTTACCCCGAATAATAACGAAAAGCACTGCGTACTTAACCCTGGCGCCCATCATCAGATATGTATGCATCTCGCACACATGCACAACAGACTGGCCAATCAAATCAACGCCTCACAGGTAGTCAGTCTGCAGGTGTCCATGCATTGTGTGGTTGCTTTCGATCAGCAGCGAGTAGATAGATAGATAGATATCTAGATAGATAGATGGAGTTCGTTAATGGCGCTCCGGCCCAACCCTCCGTCGTCGTCCTGGTCACCTCCAACAACCCCACTTTGACGCACGGAGCATCTATGCTCTTACTACAGCGATGATGGCCGAATAGGATAGCTGCTGCTCAGCTCGATGGTCTATCGGGTCTCGAAAAGCGCGCGTGCTCAGCTCGCCTGGTCTTCCTCTTCCTGCAGAGTTGGGGTTCCTTCCTTGGATCGATGCAGCATGAGCTAGCTTCACTCTTGCTGTTATTCCAAAATATATGGTTTTAATTTGTACAGCGTGTTGTCTGTGTATATATATGCATTTATTATTATGGTTTATTTGATTTTGTTCTAAATTAAACTTTTCAGATTTTGGCCAAAACATACAAGTCATCTACAAATTCGAATAAACGCACTGTCAAAATATATACATGCTTCAAGGAGAATTTACGTGTTATATTAGTACCTTTTTTAAAAAAAAAACTCAGTCCAAGCTAGCGAAGTTTGCTTGTCTTATTATATAGGACAAAGTCAAAACAAACTATGTATAGGAATAATATTTTGGAACATGGAAAGTGTACATGATATGATATGAAAAGAAAGAAGCCTACTCCGATCCTACTAGCTTGGCAGTGAGAAACAGCTGGGAACTTAACGGTGTCTTCTCTTTGGGGTAAGAATCCGTGTACGTGGTGGCCGCGGCCGCGTAAGCAGAAATGTGTTCTACTCGTGCTTTTCCTACCGGACTTGCTTTTTCTTGGTGCAATGCATGCACGGCTTGGTCTTTTTTTAGCACGTGATCGATGAGAGTGTGCATTTGGAAACACACTGCACCGTGACGGATTGGCTTTCGTCAGCTGCGTTATTATTATATTTGCAAATTAAAATGTGTCGCTAGCGATGATGCTAATTAACAAGTCCACGAGTGTTATTATTACTATGTGACCAGAATTCAAAGACGACGTTAGTTATTCCTATGTACGAATATTTAAAAATTCATTGGGGTTCTGTCAAAAATATTCCATATGATGTGTTATTATATACTTATTGTATCGATTTCAATAAATACGCATTGTGTAACCATCCTGAAATAAAAAAATGATCAACACGTACAGTGTATCAGTTTCCAGCTCTCTTGGTTCACTCTCGCACTGGAAGGCTATTCATGATAGTACGGATTCAATGACGGTTTGATATGAGAGATATGATATGAAGCCAACTGGGAGGCACGCCAACTGGGAGGCACGACTTACATGTGAAGGATGTAGGGTCTAGGAGGTAATGGGTGCCCCCCCCCCCCCCCCCCCCCAAACCACCTTAGATACTTGTAAATTGCCTCCATGGATGCACCTCAAGCGTTTGATCATAAAGGCAGTGGAGAAGGACGATCTGCCGACCCTGACCCCTAGGGATTCATCAGAGAAACATTTCTAAAGGAAACCTCTGAATCCAAAATGTTTCTATGAGAATTTGGAATCCTATCAAACGCCCATGCAAACACCAAAAACGCCCCTTTGGGACACCATTTTTTCTATTTGTGGGTCAAATTCATGTAAAGCTCATACACTAAATGGTTTGATGGAGCGTACATCTAATTCATAATAATAAAATACTTCTTTAATTTTACGAAAAGTGGAACCCCACTTGCAGTGGCGGATGCACGATGCAGGATAAGGGGGGGGGGCTAAAACAATGGAGATGTTGATTTGCATGCAGATTTAATGGTGAAATCACGTTTTTGCTATAGTGATTAGGCTTAAAATCAAGCCATTAGGGGGGGCTGGAGCCCCCAGCCCCCCCTTTGGATCCGTCGCTGCCCACTTGAGAAAAAACACACCAATTGCCCAATCCTATGGTTTCTTGGATATTTCCTTCATATCTGTTGTGTAGACATGCATGCACTAGATGGACAATATGCACTAAAAGATTATGGCTTCACAAAGACAAATGGACAATATAAGTAGCTTCATGCTATCCACATACAATACAGGTTCCCAACTTATTATACTTACCCACTCTAGCTATAGTCACAGATACAAAGAGATCATTTTCTCATCAAAGAATGTTACTTTATATGCCACATTATGTACAAACACAAATAATTTCTTCCCTACATGTTGACATAATTACTTTCAAAACTAGGTGAGGTTTATACAACATTGGTCCTAGTAATTTATTTTCTTTATTACAGTTTATAAAGTAGAAGGGCGGGCCTGGTGCAAGTGGTAGAGTCTTACCGCCTGTGACCGGAAGGTCCCGGGTTCGAGTCGCGGTCTTCTCGTATTGCACAAGGGAGGGTAAGGCTTGCCACCGACACCCTTCCCCAGACCCCGCACAGAGCGGGAGCTCTCTGCACTGGGTACGCCCTTTTTTATTACAATTTATAAAGTATTTTACCATTGTGGGTGATGATAACAATAGTGTATAACAAAGAATTAGAAGGGTTGTATTGATCTACTTGCATACTGAGAAACTATAGGAGTTATATTCAGAGAGTAATGGTTTCCAGAAACCTTTGGTAAATCCTTGTATTGGGGGTGTAGGTGCAAAAATGAAAAACAAATAAACATGGCTCTTACTTATTAGGGCTTAGGAAAACACACTAATAGTGTGGTTGTTGGTCAGCAAGTAGTGGTAGTAGCTAGTCGGGATTTAAATCTAGGCTTGTAAACAAAAATCCCCTACGTGGCACAAACAAAATAGTAGGCACTAGCCTATGGCAATTGTGTGGTCCTACCAATAGTAGTAGTGGTCACTGGCCTAGGTTATAGCACAACCCTAGGGTGAGGTTGTGTTTCGAAGGTTTTTCTTGTTCGGTTTCACACAAGTTTCTACTTATTGCAAAGCCATGGGGTTGTTTTTTCCCAAGCGAGCAAGTTTTTATGTATTAAGAATTAGATATTTTGTATAAATTTTGGTTTTGACATTTAATTTTACCTCAAAATGGGTGAAACACATGTGCATCCACCAACTATCACCCAAAACAGGTGGATCCTGTATCCCTTCACAAATATCATGTGTTTGGAATTAATTCGGGTCCTCTCACTTTTTATTTAGTGCCATCCTTGATGACATCATATCTTAAATTGAGTGGTAGGGTAGTGGTGAAGCCATGCTGCATCTCCATGTGAATGGGACTTACATGGATGTATGTGCTAGCTGCGACTGCATATCGCTCCCCTAGGCCACGCGAACTCATCGAAAGTTTCAGGATGAGACAGGGTCTTAAACAAGGAGCGGCAAAACGAACAACCCTAGTCCTCCACCCATCAAGAGATTCTACTAGGAGACCCCATCACACTATCATGTATGATATATTAATCCTCCAAAGCACATCATTTAGTTCTTTATTACTTTCTTATTCAAGCTTTTCTTCCTTTTCACATGTTGTAATTCAACTTTATTCCCCTTGTCTACTCTGTCTTTGACTACAAATTTACATATCTACTTTCATTTGAAGCTATCACAAACCTATTTGCAGCATTTGTCTAGAATAATTAAGTCATCACACAACATAACACCATTTGAAGAAAAGTAAATACATTGGATACGTTCATTACTCATCATCTATGATAAAGTTGTTGTAGCTAGCATGGTATCATGCCATGGATTTTGAGCATTAGGATACACATATAAACTATAACCATTTGCAATATTAACATTTGGTTGAGAGAGGAATAGGTTTCATAGAAAGATGCAATATCAACATATATTTTTTTTATGTTCCATACATTGGTATCAAGATTTAGTTGAATGGATACCTACCTATTTGATCTCTAATAGTAAAAGAAAAGTATGAAAAAATTAAATCCTTGATATACAGTATACACTATACGTATCTCTTATTTTACCGTAAGTTGTAATTTAAAGGTTGTAGCCTACCTACTTAGACTCTAATATTTACCGTAAAAGAACATGAAATCTCACTCGTGCGCATTCAACATATATTGCCATCACACACACACAAACAAACACACCACACACAAACACACACTCCAAAACATCAACAATATTTTATAAACACAACATGGAATACACATGACCTATCCTTAGTATTTACAACCACATATCACCACTCTATCTCCGACAATTATATCTATATCTATATTCTATATTTTATATCTATATATTCTATATTTTATATATTATAATTATAAACCCCACTAGAAGTTCTATCTCGACTGCAAGCTATCCACCTTAGCAGCCTACTTCTAGATGCACATTAGCGAGACACATCATCCACTGACATGCATTTAGTTGTTCGCATCAGTGTGCCACACAATCTACTAACATTATGTATATCTCTTATCTATATCTCTTATAAAGCTAATTCCCACCGCATTTAGTTGCCCACATCAGTGTGCCACGCAATCTACTAACATGATCTATATCTCTTATAAAGCTAATCTCCTTAAGTTGCCCATATCAGTGTACCACACAGTCTACTAACATTATGTATATCTCTTATAAAGCTAATCCCCACTGCAAGTTATATCTTAACATGCAAGCCATCCACATCATCTTTCACTAACTATCCACATCATCTCACTAACTTCCAACTTCCTCGTGCAACCAATTTTGATAAGAATGGATGCAAGAACATGTAGATGATTTAATTCATATGCACAACAGTTTTATTTCTAATAGAGTCCCACAACAACACGTGAGATATCCTTCTAGTTTTATAATAGTTTACCCCTTCGTATAAGTAATTACATGTAGCCGTGATCAAGAGGTGGGTTGCGTCCTTTATCCTAGCGAAACTCACCTCTTATCTCTTTTTCTTAAAAAATACGTTGTCACATCATCAAAATCGCTTACGCGACACGTCAGCGCACCGAGCGGGTAGTGGAGAACCGAGCCTAGTCGGGATAGCGTGTCTTTTTTTTTTGCTTTTTAGAAAAAACAATTATTAATAAGAGAGGAAAAAACATAAATTTACTTTATTGTTTTTTTTGCCGCTTATAATAGAATAATCAATGATTCGATAGGTGGTATTATTTTTTTCCTGGGTGCGCTTAGCCCTAAACAGGCTGCAGGCGCATCTATAAATCTGAGACGGGGATATAATGAAGCGCACACGGACCCCGGTCTGCGTTTCTCGCTGCGGGCTGCGGCCTGCCTTTTCTCCCATTCCCCCTCCTCCCCCCTCGCCGCCCGCGTGAGCTCTCTCTCTCTCCCTCTCCCTCTCCCTCTCCCTCTCCCGTGCCTCCGACGACTGGGCGCCCGTGGCCACCGCCGCCGCCCAGTCTCCGTCGGACCCTCCGACGGGTCTTCTTCGTCCCCCTTCGCCGGCGACGAGCACCACCAGGTACGCCCACCCCTCCCCTCCCCTTCCGTTCCTGCTGTGCGAAACCGGGCACCCAATCCGTAAATTATTAAGCTGCTTGTATCCGGATTCGATCTTATTCAAGTGTATACATGCGTTAAGCCTACTGACTCCCGTTTTTTTTTTCCTTTTGCAAAAAAATATCAGGTGTACATTCGTACACCCATGCCCTTAACTGCGCCCGCCCTCGCCCCTGCAACCGGTTTCCTGTTGGTTTCTGTGGATTTGGCTGCCGGAGGATTGATGCAGCCTTAAGGATTACTGTAGATTGGTTGCCAAATTCGAAGGCTGATCAGGTCATGTTGGGGGACCAGCGCATGATACTGGCCTTGGACTCATCAAGCTCATCAAGCTCTGCCCCTGATTTGACCCTCTCTGAAGATCTTCCTTCTGTGAGCAGGAGGAACTGTGTGATTGAGAGCCTGCAGGTGGGGTGGGCGCAGAAGGGAGGTGGGCAGGTGGTGGAGGGTCTGGTGAATTGTTACAAGAAGAAGAAGAAGAAGAAGAAGAAGAAGAAGAAGATTGGCGGTGGTTCGTGGAGTCCCGCAGCCAAATCTTGGGCTTCTGAGATGGAGGGTGCTGATGAGAGTGGTGAAGTTGAAGTCAACACGAGCGAGCTCATCGGTGGGATCGGCAGGGAGTTGGCGATTTCATGCCTGCTCCGTCTTCCCCGGTCTTACTACTATGATGTGGCCTGTGTTAATCGCTCTTTCTACTCCCTTGTGAGGTTCGGGGAGCTTTACAGGTTGAGGCGGGAGGCTGGGATCGTTGAGCAGATGATCTATTGCTCGTGCAATGTGCTCGAGTGGGAAGGTTTTGATCCGTGCCGCCAAAGGTGGTTCAGCATCCCTTCCATGCCTCCCATAGAGTGCTTCACGCTTGCTGATAAGGAATCCCTGGCCGTGGGCACCAATATCCTCGTCTTTGGGAGGAGGGTGGAAGCCCATGTTGTGCTGAGGTACAGCCTTCTGACTAACTCTTGGACGACAGGAGAGATGATGAACACGCCGAGGTGCTTGTTTGGCTCGGCAAGCTTCGGTGAGAAGGCTATTGTGGCTGGTGGTTTTGGTGAGAATGGTGCGTTGAGCTCTGCTGAACTTTATGATTCTGAGATGCAGACATGGACCACTCTTCCAAGCATGAACAGGGCACGGCAGATGTGCTCTGGTTTCTTCATGGATGGCAAGTTCTATGTCATTGGTGGGAAAGCTGAGAGACACAATGAGGTCCTTAGTTGTGCTGAGGAGTTTGATTTGGAGAACGGCACCTGGCGCTTGATCCCAGACATGGCACAGGGCCTTAATGGTGGAAGCGGTGCTCCGCCTCTTGTTGCTGTTGTGAATAATGAACTTTATGCTGCTGACTATGCAACAAAGGAGGTTAGAAAATATGACAAGGAAAATAATGCCTGGATCACTCTTGGATTGTTACCTGGGAGGTATACATCAGTTCATGGCTGGGGCATTGCTTTCCGTAGTTGTGGAGATATGCTCATTGTAATTGGTGCAATGAGTGTTGGTGGTGGCGGGGTGATTGAAATTTGTTCCTGGGTACCCAATAATGAACCACCAGATTGGAAGATCATTGGCACCCGCCGTTCTGGAAGCTTTGTGTACAATTGTGCTGTGATGAGTTGTTGACATCCAGGGCTATACATTATCAACTGTACATCTTGACCAAAAGGAAGGATAAAGAAGGCAAATTCTCCTCAGTCTGTTACTCCTTGATGGGTAACTTCTGCCCACTGGCATTTTAGGATAAGCTGAAGATCCGATAGAACTTCTCATGTAGCTTCTTACTTGCTTATGTCTAATCTCTTCATTTTAATTCCATTTGGAGCGCCTGCAATTGATTTCCGGAAAGTGGGACATGCAGTGCAGTATTAGATTAATAATTTGGTGCAGCCTAACATTTTGATCTTCCCTGGGCACCTTGATCAAAGTTTTTTTTTTTGTTTTTTAGCTCTAGAGAATAGCCTTACATTGGCAAATCATTTGCCCATAGATTGTAAGAAATAATAAAGGAAGAAAGAAATATGTCTTTGTTGACAATTGTTGCCTTTCCCTTTGTCTTTTCTTGGTTAATTGTGTCTGGAGGCAACTGTGAATCATTACCTTCTGTTTGATGCAGTGTTTTTTTTTTCTTTTTGGAAGATTTGTAGAGTATGTGTACTCATCAATAGTGCCTTGTTATCCTACCTATTGTATCTGATAATGTTAATTCTATCTCAATTTGGCTTCTTGAGTGTGGAAAGCTGCTTTTGGTCATCTGTGAACTAACATTTTACTTCTGGAACAAGTGAATGTCTTGGGACATTAGTTGCCATTTAGACTTGCAATAATTTTGATTAACTGACCATTTCTTTTGAATTATGACTTTCTAGCTTTGAGGTTTTCTAAATAATTCACAGCAACGTTAGTATATACTACTGTGATGCATTACATAATGTTTTGAACATGGTGTATTGTAGTCAGTCTATATTGTATGGATACAATGTCGAAATTATTCTATATTGACTTGAACTAGATGCTTTAAGTGGTGAGCAGAAACAACAATTATTTACTGTAATGAGTGTCAAAGTTTGTGCCTGTTTGTTCTGTTGACAATGATCTTATATCCTTCTGTTCATTAAAAAGGGATGTTGATTGCTTTGCATCACCGATGAGTTAAGTATATCAGTACCTAAGCTGTAGGAGTGTCTTTAAAAGCATATCAGTATTAAAGAAACGGTACAAACGAGTTCCCATGCTTTGTTTCCTATAACAGAGATAGCTTAAAAATCACTGACCTGGAACTTCTACACATAGTCTTTAGAGCATTGTTTCTTCTAGTATAATGATCTTACTGAAGTGTTTTACGAAAAAAGAAGTGGGTGGGGGTGGGGGGGTGGGGGGGGGGGGGGGGGGGGGGGGGATCAATAGCATATCAAAATCGATAGGAGGATGAGCAGAAGATTGACGTCTGTCACTGTGTGCTCTGGGCCCACTCTCTGATGAAGGACACATATCGGACACGCATATGTGAACCCTTCATCGGATATCATATGTGTTAGAGTACGTCATGAGCCTATTGGGTTTGGGCTGGCGGTATAGCCCGCTAGTGTTAGGGTTAATTAGAGATAAGGGTCGCTTGGTTAAGGGTCAAGTAAGCCTTGCTTGGGAGTCAAGTAAACCTCTCTATATAAGAAGGGGAGATGTATTAATCTAATCAAGCAAGAATTAAGAAGGAAATCCATTCCCTCTTGCTCGGCCGTGGGCAAGGCCCCCGGCCTCCCTCGCAGCCCCAGGCACCACAATTATGGCCATGAACAGTACCCGCTTTACTGTAGCGCCACGGGTACTGTAGCCGCCTGTCGCCGCCTCTCCCTCAGCTCTCCCCCTCTCAAATCCCAGCAGCCACATAACAATATGTTTATATGGCTTTCTGTCAGCTGAATTGAAGTTAGTAGCCATTGCTTTTAAGTCTGACCATTTGGATCATTCTTATTAGTGTTTCAGAGATATATCGTGAGTTCAGGCCATTAAATCTTTCTTGAATTGTGAAGGTTATACACTTAGAATTATGGAACCTTATAGTTTCATTAAACAGTCATGACATTTATAATTTTTTTGGTAAGATGTAAAACATTTCCTATCAATAAGTACCACTAGTTCAATGGCATAGCTTATCTGATCCTCAGGTTCATTTTGCCATAAACGCAACATGTAAGTAAATGACTCAATCTATACTTATTCTGGGCCAGTTTGTGTTGCTGTTCTACACAGTAGAATACTGGAATATGATCAGTTGGATGCAATGTATGGTTAAAATGGACTGCAGTTAATCATTTTAGCTCCTAGGATAGAAAGTATTAGAACATTTTTCCGTACTATTTTTCTTTCTTTATAAATGCTATGAAGCATTTTTTGACATAAAATTATGAAAAAAAAATTGGTTCAGCACATTCATTTGGATTATAATTCAGAGTGACAAGGATATAGTCCTGTTTGTTGTATCCATTAGTTTGGAATTCTGACTATGCCAAAACAGGACAGGTTTGTGGCATTAGCATTTGCTTTGGCAATGATGATTCACATGCTGCTCTACTATAGCATTTTCTGGTCCCATATCTTGGTTGTGGTAAATTGTGCTAATGTGCGCAGAAGTAAATATGCTGATTAGAAGTAGAGGTAAATTATCTACTGTGTTTCAGAGGAAAATCAATCTGGTACAGTTTTACCTTTATTATTGTTTATATCTGAACTAAGTTACTCATTACTCCCTTGGTCGGAAAAAGAATGCAATTCTACGTTTGGAACACTTTAAGTTTGACCAAGTTTATATAAAATAATATCAAAATTTATGTTTTCAAATAGGTTTACTATGAAAATATTTTTCAAATAATTAATCTAATGATATTTATTCAGTATCATAAATATTACTACTTTTTTTTTGTATATATTTTGTCAAATTTGAAATTGTCGGACTCCCCACAAAACGAGAATTGCATTCTTTTTGGGACGGAGGGAGTAGCTGTTTTCAGTTCATGCTATCATATTGAGTTTAAGTACTCTATTAGAGCTATTAATTATTGATAATTTGACTAGTCAAATTGTCAAGATCCCATTAACAAGTTGTGGCATTTGAGTTTGATGGCATGTTGGCTCATTTACCTTTTATTACCTTCGCAACATAAATTGCAGTTTTTTGGTATATATTCTGTTGCATACTTCTAGTTTCTATTGGTTTGACCTTGACATGAAATAAGCAACTTTCCAATTTTCTGTCTCCCTTACTCTGAACACAATATTTAACGAAGCGGTTGACTTTCATCTAGTCAGCACTACTCCCAAAGCAACTTCTAGAATGCAAAGTTGATGCTTATGTTCTTTGAATGGGACAAAATATCTATGGTTTCATCTTCCTGCTAATGAAGAGGAAGTGCCTTCTTTTCTAGGGATAATTTCAGTGGAGAATAAACTAAAGAACAGAACAAGTATATGGCATTGTGCTTCACCTGGAGAACCAAGAAAAGGCAGAAGCAGAAAGGACAAGCAATCAAACAAATAGTGTTACTAACTAGTGCGACAAGCCTCTGAAAAAGAATCAGATCCATCACTACATTTGATGGAGATGTTCTTTAAATTACATGCCGTTGATTTTTTTTCACTAATTGTTTAACCACAGATTCCTCATTCATTCATATGTGCTGCGGGATTCAAGTTGGTAGAATCTCCAACGTAACTGCTCCATTAGCTGTGTCTGTGTCAGTGGCTACATGGTGATGAAGGTTTCTATGGTTAGTATTGAAAAACTTAAGCACTATGAATAATCTTTGCAAAATCATTGGTGGGTATGTAAAAGCTTCTTGTTTGCACACAACTGAAAGCCAATTTAGTCACAGTTGGTATGATGTAAATCTGCTGTTTTGGCATTTTAGAAATTCCCCTCCAAAGCAAGATGGGACATAAAGTTATCGCTAAGGAATTTGTCCTGCTCTATATTGTTCTTGATGCACCTACTTTGGTGCATATAGTTGCTAATGTCACTGCTTTATGGTCATGATGTGTCTATATTTTGTTGGCTTATAGTCCAATGATGCGTTTACCCTCATTAATTTTCTCAGGTCACAATCTACAATGTTAGATTAGATGCACCTCACCAGGCTGAAGGATGTACCAATTACTCAATTATTTTGTGTGGATGTTGCACTTGTCCTTGAGAAGACGAAGCATCACCAAACATATCAATTCCACCCGAGGCAGATGCAAGTGAAGGCGGCTCAGGACTCATGTCTGTCTTGGTGTATCCTTCACTTGCCATTTACTGTACAAATAAAAAAAGCGATTCTGATAGGGACTTTGAAATTTTGTCACAGGCTTATTACTTCGTTGGTGCTGTCATGTCAGGAAACGGATGATTGCAGATTACCGAACATTACCTGTTGGGAAGGAAAAAAATGGCGCTCTTGCATTGGACGCAATTACAAGTTGGCAGTATCTTATGCCTTTGGCAATTCCCTTGTGGTCCACAGCAGAGTGCTCATTGCATCTAAAATGGTAAAGTGAATGGGTGCTGTGGCATTCAGGTGACCTTATTCTCTTGTATTTCATCCCTTTAATGAAGAAACTTGTCTTCAGAGATTGGAACTCTCTAAAGTGTACTTGGACAGTTGAGCTATCATCACTTCCATTATTCGGATGACTTGTTCCTCCGTCTCCTGGAAGTCTGCATATATGCACATGGATCCATGCGTAATTTTTGTTTTTCTCATCAAGTGCCACACTTTCTTGCCTGCTTAGCATGCTATGATTTCTCCAGCCTTCACCTATTTGAGAATTACTCCTCTCCAGCCTTGAAAACCTAGTATTATTCCTTGTACCTGAGTTTCTGTCTATTTATGTCCATCCAACATTCTTAGGAAATTATTAGTATCGTTAATATTTGCCCAAAGGGGCCAATGGTCTCCCCTAAATGAGACACTCTTGCCCTTTTATCTTTAATATGATATCTGTCCCATAATGTCACATAACATATTTCCATATAGCCCTTCAGGAATGTGTACTGGAGCTGCCCTCTACACATTCCTGAGAGGCTGAGACAACTGAAACCTGCCAACCTACTGTACATCCATTCAGACATCTTTTAGCCACCTACAGGGCTCAGTGCCTATCCCCCTATCCTATGGTACCATTCATAATCATAGGCCTTTAGTTAGTTGATGGTGGTTGGAACACAATAATTACATGATCACCGAGTCCTGCAACTGAAAAAAAACCCTCTCAAGATTGTTAATTCCACGTAAAGGTCTCCTGTGGATGTTGCATGGGGGGCTAGTTGGCGAGCAAGACAAACTCCTCCTACCTTTTCTCAAGAACCCTAGAAAGATAAACACTTCTCAATTGTGGTTAGTTGTCGCGCGTGAGCGCGCGCAAAGGGGGAAGAAAGAAAGGAAAAGAAAAAGAAAAGACGATGCTGATGACGACGCCAGTTTTATGAGAGGTACAATCTCGCCTGTGGCGTCCAATCCGAAAAGGAGGGAGAGGAAAAGGGAGAGGAGGCAATGGACGATTGTGAGGAGCAGGCCGTCCATGTCATGAGGATCACACCAAGCCCCGGCTCACCGAATTTCCCCTGTTGGAAAACGATGCGTGCTCCAGCAGCACTCGCCGCCGCGGCAACTTGGCAAATCGGTGGCAGCAAGTGCGGTGCAGCGGTGCTCTTCGAATAACATACATATTATTCTGGCCTCCACATCCGATCAGAAGGTGCATGAACACTGCTGCGTTCCTCCTGTTCATGGTAATTCATGAATGGACCAGTAATTGTGTTTTTACAGCACACTAAACGGAACAGAAAATCAATCATTGATCAGGACGTTCACTTGGCAGTTCAAAATTGGAGCTGAGATAGGTAATGCAAATGGCACCAATCATGAGGCCTTGAAAAATAGCAGGCAACAAGATGATGGGAGCAGCAATTTGTGTAATGCTTTTGTTAAGATGATATCAAAGTGGCAGACATGAATGCATCACTGGTGTCTGAACCTGAGGTCAACCTGCCAATATTTATCACCAATTTTAACACGATGTATATAGCATACTAGACTTGAACTGTATTAAAAAAATTATACAGCATAGTGGAACTACATTCCAACTTCCAAAGAACAGCTCCAGAGATACTAAATACTTGAGCTAGCGTAGTAGCCTACTACACAGCGCGAAATGAACAATGCATCCATCTGAATGACGGCCTGCTGAAACTCTGAAACCCAACACAGGCTGCAGATCTTGGGCTGGGCTCCACCTGCCACTCAACTCTTTAACATCTGAAGACGAGTAGACGGCTACACATTGTTAAACAACTAGTAGTCGCACTATTTATCTTCTCATTAGTCATTCCTTTCTTCCTCAGTCCTCACCACCGGGCACCGGCACAGCCACCGCCCAACTTGCTGACTTCTGGTTCTTTCACCCAACTTGCTGACTTCTGGTTCTTTCACTCTAACAAGGGGACCGCCACTGAATGTGCTTGCCAATGACAGGTGAATGTGCTTCTCAGACTCAGACCCTCACCAAAAGCAAGAGGGATGTTGATAATTTTGGCTGCCAATCCAGCACAGTGATCCAAAAGCTACTATTGATGTTCAGAAAAGATAGTGACTTGACAATGTAAATGATTAAAGGCCCACCAAGAGTAACATCATTTATGCATTATGGCATCGGTGGGTAAATCTTCCAAACAGACATTATTGGTGCTTAGCATCAGAAAACAATGTTGCATCAGTAAGCTTTCAGGAGACCATCATGAGACATTGTAGGTGTTTTCATCATCTGGCCACTTGACTGTTGCAGTCCAACCTAACAAAATACTATAATCTATAATCAGCCATTACAGAGTGTACAGACCAGTATATTTAAAGTTTAAACAAGGTGATCCTATACCCCTAAACCAAAGAAACTTGCATACATGACATACGACAAGGCTAGAAAGGAAAAGGTCCAAGGAAGAGGCATGTGACGATGCTTGTAGCATAGTTGTCTATGATGTAGACTGATAGATTCACAGTTCAACACTCATCAAATGCAGACAATATATAAACTAGATTGGATACCAAGTATAACAAAATGGCTGACTGAAAAGCATACAACGGCCAGCCTAGAAGGGTCAATATGCAGTGCCAAACTAACCAACAACTGGTAGAGATCATTTATTGTGCAGCTACTACAAAAACAAATCAGAAATAAACAGTTGATTACGATGCTACTGATCAAGATACGGAGCAACATTGCACAGAATTAAGAGAAAAACATGCAGCGTCTGTACCAGAAAAACGCCAAGACAAACACAAATGTGACTTAAGGTGTAGTTCATAAAAAAAAACTTCAGAGTATGGTGGATAGAGTTGGGCATAGTTGCCTTCAATATAAGAGTCTCAAGATACCTTGACAGGTAGTTCTCTGGGGTAAGAGCAATGGTCACATCCAGCTTGCTCTGCTAGTCGGCAGGGAGCCCATAGTGGCTCATGCAACAAAGCATCACTCCATACTTAATGTGGCAAGGGTTCCTCTCATCAAGAGTAAGTACCAAGTCAGGTCACTTGCTTTTTTATGGATTTGGCTTCAAGCATACCAAAACCCATAACAGTCCCTCTTGCACCTCAGTCCATAATGAATTACTCACCATTAGCCTCAGCTCTACATCAAACACTCCTTGTGACTTTACACACCTACTATGGCTTGGAAGCAAGATGCCAAGGCCTCATCCTTAACTTGCATGAAAACCTCCCTCTCAATGAATGTAACCAGACAATCATTCAATAATTGTTCCCCCACTCTATTTGTTAGCTTATTCTTAACAAGATCCATTGCAGAAAATACCCTTTCAACGCTGGCAGTAGCTATGGGAAGAACCAGCACCAATTTAAGAAGCTTGTAAACAGTAGGATGTTTGAGGCTCTTCTTGGTTTTAACAAGCATAACAGAAAGCTCAACAAAACTTTTCACCTTCCTAAACCTTTCATCCTCACGCATATCAGCAATAAACCGTGTAAGATGGCTTGGAAGATGCAACAAATCTGTGCTTGAGAAGTCCTTCGGATAAGGCCTAGCAAGTTTAAGTAACTTGTCCTTGTTATATGGGTAAAATGAACTAGCTGGATCGAGTGATGCCACGTTAAGAAGAAAATCTGTGTTCATCTCATCAAACCTGTCATTTAACTCTTGAAGTGCTCTATCAAGGATGCTTGCGAAAATTTCAACACGGTAATGTTGGAGATTCTTGACTTTTCTCAAGAACCCCTTTGGTTTTAAAACTGGCTCATAAATATCATCCATGCTAGGGACTTTGATGTCATGCTTCGCACAAAAAGTAGTGATATCTTTAAGAATTTTTTGCAATTCATCATTCCCTCGCATTATTTCTAACTGTTCCTTTGTAGTATCAATGAGTTCAATGCCATTGACCATAAAAGAGTCTCTCATTTGCAAACATCTATTTAAGGTATATGTGCATCCCAATACATTCTTCAACATGTGTGTCATGAAAACAAACTCAAATGACTCAAAATATATCGATAGTTTTCAAGCATTGACAGCCTCTGCACCATGAGTATGGTGTCTCCTCCAATCATGATGAGAACACTCCGAAAGGTGGGATACAGTATGGAAATTTGTATGCAAGTTTTATAATGAAATCCCCGACGGGGATCATCCCATTTACTAAAGCACTTCTCTTGATCCAAATCTTCTAGAACCTGTTGAGCTTCAGGTATTTGAAGCATTTGAGCTTTTCTGCAGGACATTTTAAGAAAGCTCTCCAAAAATACAAGTTGCTGAAAGAAATCAGCACAAGCATCATTCTCCATAAGAACAGGAACAAGTGCCAACTGCAGTTCCTGCGCAAAGCAATGGACATAGTGAGCGGAAGGAAATTCATCCATGATTATTTTCTTTAGACCCTTCACGTGAGCCCTCATGTTGCATGCTCCATCATACCCCTGTCCTCGGACCCTAGACCAGCTCAAAGAGTGATCCCTGAGCAAGGATTCAATTGCAGCCTTAATTGTTGCGGCCTTCGGGTTCTCAACATGCACAACCCCAAGGAACCTCTCAACGACCCTCCCTTTCTTGTCCACATACCTCAAGCAAACAACCAGCTGTTCATTATGGCAAGCATCGGTAAATAGACAAGCAAGTATTGCAAAATTTTCCTCCCCAATGTCTTGCTTGATAAGCCTGGTAGTTTCTCTGGCACAAGCGTTAACGAGATCTTCCATCATCTTCGGACCGGTCATCTCAGGATCGTTCAGAGCATTCTGCAGAACCACCTTGTCCGCTCCATCCAAATTACCTGCCAACCATTTCAAGTGCTCATGAAAATTCCCTTGGTTCAGCGAGTCTTTGATTTCGTCATGCCCCCGAAAAGCCAACCCTTGCTGCAAAATAAACCTCAAGCTTCGAAGCAAAATCGACGGAGGTTTCGGCGCCGAGGTGGGAGCGGTCTTCTGCGCCTTTCCGGACCTCTCCCACAAAGACTTCAAATCCATTGTCTTGTGTCTCTTCATCATTTCCCAAGTCTTCAACTAATTTCTACATTTCAACAACCAAAGAAAAAGATGCGTCACTGGTTCCATTCACTGTCGGATCGGACATCAACACTTTCGGTCCCTTGAATTGAATCAAACGCGCATTTTCCAAGCGTAATGAGGAAACATTCGGGCGCTCAGTACTGACTTTCTGCCTTGCTCGGTGCTTGCTCTGCTCGCCGCCGTCGCCGCTCTGACTCCTCGCCTCCGCCGTATGCGGGCTGCGGCGGGTTGCCACTCCACCGCGTCCCGTCGAGACCGCGGAAGGCGGATGAGATGGGGATGGGAGTGGATTGGGGAATGGGAGGTTAGGGTTCCCAGGCGAGGTGGCCTCACTCCTGCTGCTCGACGACGACGAGGCCGCCGCCCTGGGAGCTCGACAGCCACCCACGCGGAGATGCGGTTCTGGGCTGGAGAAAAGAGGCTTCGGCCCATCATCCTATATGGCCCGCAATGCCCCATCTCGCTTTATAGCCCAATATAAGAACTTCGGTCAACATATCCTCTTTTTTTTTTTTGCGAATTGGTCAACATATCCTTTTGATTGCAGGATTTTTAATCTTGTGTTTTTTCTGTAAAATTAATCTGATTCATGACATGAATTTCTGTAGGAATCCTATGAACCCTGCGTTGCAACAGGATCCTTAGTTCAAAACGCAAATACGTTTTCCTAGAAGGCTAGAATCATACAATAACTAGTCTAAACTGTTTCATAAATTCCTTTAAATTTTGCTAGTTATTTTCAATAAGATTTCAGGTTCAAATATGACACTGGTAACAGCAAGTTAGCACGATTTTAGGGATCTTTTCAGCACTGTCAGACTTTTGTGGCACATTGTAGCGAAATAAATTGGATGGACCCTGGGCCCATTAGATAATGGAAATGCACCAAGGAGCAGTAAGCAACACATCCAGACACCAGATAAGATTTAACACACTGCTACTATCTCAATTCTCCTGACTAGCAAGGTTTGCCGCCTCAAACACAACATCACCGGTTCACCATCCACACTGCATAATTCTACACTGCAACCTACAGGTATATATGTCAGACAAATATGTTACATGACAGAGCCAGAGAGAACGGCAGGCGCAACTCGCAAGTCGCCACAATGCGAGTGAGACCCCATTTCCTCAGCTGAAGATGAACTGGGCCCTTTCACTGCTAATGGACCAAAAAAAATGTCCGCCTCGATACATTTGATCTCAGCTACACAAAAAAAGGCAGATGATTGTCATAAACATTCGTAATGTAAGACTGTAAAATGATTCAGATTAGTTAAGTGTTTACCAGTCTAGGCGACCTCGGTTCCAGTAACTGTTTTCGTCCTCGAAGATCATGAAGCTGCTAGCCCATGAGTTCTGCTCAGGGTACGCGCCGTGGAAATCGGAGGACAGGTGCCAGTCACTGTTCAAGGCCTTGAGCTCCTTCTCGGGCTCCACCTCAGCAAACGTCACACGCTTGCCGGCCTTCTTTGCCGTATGTTCCTTTGGGTCTTCCAGTGATTCCTGTTCTTTCGAGTCCTTTAGCGCTTTCTTCAGTTCTTTAGAATCCTTCAGTGCTTTCTTCGGATCTTTCAGCGCCGCCTTCTTCTGTTCTTTGGAATCCTTTGGTGACTTTGGCTCCTTCGAATCTTTTGATGTCTTGGATTGCTTTGCATCTTTTGATGGCTTCAGTTCTTTGGAATCCTTTGATGATTTTGTTTCTTTCGACTCCTTGGATGATTTTGACTCTTTCGAATCTTTAGATGATTTCCCAGACTGTTTAAATGACTTGCCAGCCTGCAATACAGATCGCAAGACGTCAGAATAACAATAGCCTGATTGTCATTTGGAACAAAAGAAGCATATTCTCAGCTTGGTTTTCTCAAAATAAATAATCACACGGTCCACATGAGCCAACAAAACAATTAGCTTCACTATTACAGCTGAACTAGCATGACAGATATCAATGAGTTAGCGCTGAGGGAGTACATGATATAACCATCAAACTTTAGACTAAAGACAAGGTATGCATCGCATATCAAAATGATGTCACCATAAACATAGTGATGATTATCATCACCAAAGGATCACAGTCAACTGGGAACAAGCATGAACAACTACCTCAAATTCAAAGTAAGCATTCTGCAATGTTGTTAAGTGCACAAAGTGGGGACAACTATAGAAGGTTCCTGTACCTTATTCGCCAGTTTCTTCAGCGCATCAGTCCCATTTTCTTCAACAAACTTATCAAGTGCTGTGAGGAAGTCATCAGATTTCCCAAAAAGGCCTTTCTTCTGAGGGACATACCAAATGTTGACCATCTGGTTCTTTATGAAGGCAGGTCTCACATAATTCTGGTACACATAGGCTGCGCCATTGAAGTATGGCAAGACAAGCCAGCAAATAAAGATCAATTTCATTGAAGGCCAGAAAGGAAGCCTGTCAAAATCAAGCATGGGAAAGCCATGGAATTTAGTGACCAATGTGCCATTATGATCTTTAAAACATATGTTCGAGTTCCAATTAAAAATCCTGTGATCAGATGCAAAACCCTAAAATCGCAAACTCCTAGAATTTAAACCAGAGGTGGTAAACCTTGCAACTTCCATCACACATCATGGATGTTTTGACACCCAAGAAGCAAAATCATATCACCAGACAGTTTTTTGTCATTTGGTTCGAAACTAAAAATAAATATGTGAAGATTCATGACAACCCAGTCTATCTTACCTCAAATAGAACAGTCTGTAGTCTGACATTATTTTAGAAAAAAAAACAAAGATTAGAAGAGTAAGATGTACAAGGGCTTGACAGTGTAAATGATTTAATGCTTGTCCGAAAGTCCTAAGATATATCAACAACTAAAAGGCCCCAACTTTCACACAGAATAGTAAACTGACACTGAAAACAATATAACAAACACTACTTACCACTGAATAATTGATGCAAATGTGAGTTCAAACAATGTTATTAGTGAGTACAGCACCCAATATGTGAGCCATTGTTGATCATCCACAGGAGATTTGGTCTCTATTGCCTTAACGGAAGCATACCTGTAAGTTGTAATAACACTTAAACTTGTGTTTTACAAATAAAAGTTGAGTTTCTAGCAGTAAATTACAGGTCATGAGCAACTTACAGCGGATAAGCCAGTGCCACCAAAGGCCTGCAGAGGAAAACAAACAAACTCAAGTTTTTTTTATTTTATTTTTGCGAACAAAACAAACTCAAGTTAAAGCATGCATTTTCGATTAATAATGATAGCTTATGAGCCAGAAGAGAGAAACTTTCAGAAAGAGGAAACGGTAAATTCAGAAATGAGTGGCACTAGTCCAAGTGTGATACATCTATCATAGAGTAGTAGCAGCAAACCACCAGTACACTCCAATAGGGGGGCAAATGAATAACTGACAAGAAACTTATTCACCACCTGTGATACATCTATCATAGATTGTTTGCTTAGATAAGTTTTTACATTTTACAGCACAGTAACATGAAGAGCCGTTAAAACATGCTGGTCCAAACATAGCAACATTTATCACAGTATCAGTACTGAACGTGACACTAGCTAGCTTCGTGAATAAATGAAGCTCGATGTACCTTGGTACAACACACATGGATTCATGCTAAGGTAAGGTTTAATAAATCCTGGTCCCAGAACCGTGCACCCATTTTTTAATGATATGTCAGAGTCACTACGAGACATAACCCACGATCCAGTAAACTATAAGAAACAGGACCAGATTGTGCCGAGCCACTCTTCACCATGTGACCTAACTTGCTGCGTGGAAAGGAGTGTGAAGCAGCCAAGAAGATAGTGAGACTGGACAAGGGAATGAATACCAGAAACCATTCTGGAAAGTGGAATTGGCCAACAAACCTACTCCTACAATTGCAGGCACTAGGAAAACTACAAATCTGAAAGCAGGCCCCTTTTATAAAGGACTGAGGTAAAGGTAGGAACTGACAGAACTCAGCAGCTGAAGTCAGAATCCAATCTTGGTGATCTACATCAGAGGCACGCAACTCGTGCATCACGGCCTAACTTTTCGTTCTGGGCAAGGAGGGATTGCATCCAGAAAAGTTGTGAATCGGACAGAAAGAGAAATATGCTGATGCAGGCGAAAATGTAGACCCAGAGAAATGAACACTGCAAAACCCAAACTCGGTACGCATTCCAGAACGGCAGGAGACCCCCTGTAATCAAGTTTTTTTTTTCTACCAAAGAAACTCTAAAAGAATAAAAAACATTTTTTCTACAAAAAGAAATGCAGGCATTGCTACAGATGGCGATTCACAAGGCTGATTGAGGGGGCGCGAGATTTTACAGGTGAAAACTGAACCATTCCCAGAAGGATTTCTTGTCAGGCGCAAGAGTTCTCGCATCGACTAAAACCGACGCCATTGTGCCGATTCGAAGTCCGGACCGATACGAACTCCCGGTACACATCTCAAGAACAAAACGAAGGCTACTTCAACAATGCCGAACATCTGAAGCATCCAGAATCGCTCCGCGCCATCAAAAAAACATTCCAGCGATGGATTATTAAAAAAAAAGAACCAATAGATGAAGGAAGGGGGAGAAAGGACGGCCGGGGCCTGGGAGAGCAGAGCACTGACTGACCCTGCAAGAACGTCGAAGTTGTTGGCGATGACCTTGAGCAAAGATCCGGAGCCCATCGCCGTCTCTAGCCCCCCAAATCGGCGCCACTGAAGAGCTGGGAATGAGAGGGATTGGATAATCCGGATGGTCGCGGTGTTCTTGAACCCCGCCGCTTTCTTTCTCTCCCTCGTCCTTCCCCCTTTCGGTGCTTTTGGGGTCTCGAGGGGAGCGAAAACAGGGGAGGAGAGAGGAAAGTGCGGTGGAGAGTGGAGCGGACAGTGGAGTGCAGCAGACGAGACGACGGGAGGCCGGCGTGGAGGTGAGGAGACCGAGACCGAGCAGAGAGCACCAGCAGTCCAGCACGGATACAGAGGAGGAGGTTACGCAAATAGGGCCCTGGAAACTTATTTCATTAGAAGTAATAACGTGGTAATGCCGTGGGATTTACTAATTTTCAATTAATTAATTAATTAGTAGAGCCAAACAGGGCACGAGGCCACGAGCACACTGGTAGAGGGTTTATGCATGCGACCCTTGAAACTTATTTTAATAATAATCAGTTGCGGTAATTTTATCGGTAACACAACCAAACAGAACATAAAACTACGGCGACGGGTGTTTTTGGTATTCTATCTCTGGGTCACTATTTTGACTCGTGGTGTCTTCCATGATTCGTGGTCATCTGTTTGGTGTTCACATAAGGCTCCGTTCGCTCGGCTGAAATTGACTGACAAAACAAGCCAAAATTAAACTGTTGTGAGAAAAAAAATACTATTTTGACTGAAAAAAGAAGCCGAACAAGCCGGCTTTTAAGGTAAGCCGAACGAGGCCAATGTGTTTTAGTTTTTTTTTTGTTTAAGGGTTTTTTTTCTTTCTCTAATATGTTTTGCTTTCATCTATTGCGCCCTTGTTTATCTTAGTCCTTTTCCATCATTAGGTTCTTACTAGAATCATTGTTGTTCAAAGTTTGCCGTCTGTCTTTTGAATTTTTTTTAGCGTGTATCAAGTTTGAGTGGTCAAAATTATTGACAGATATTTGGAAACGGATCCAGTAGATGATAGCTTGTTCATTAACACAGCGTTAATACTGTGATTACTGAGTACAACTATACAAAACACACTATAGACCAAATAAAGTAGTGTGCATCTACTTGTAATTTTAAACATGGTTCAGTGTTCACCTTGCCAAAAAAAAAAACAGGAAAAATGGAGAATATAAAGTGCTTAGCTAAAACATATATGTAATTAATACTCAATTAGTGGTTTTATGTGCAAAAAAAAGTGTTATCAGCTCGATTTACCAGCCATGGCACAGTATTTTTCTCCCATAACACAACAACATCAGCCGGTTTATCAGCTGCAAAAACCATTAGCCGAACGATAGTTTTCAATAATTAGCTGCTGTTTTAAAGGGTTCTAAACAAGGACTAAAATGTAATTCCATGACAGTAGGTGGGTACAAGTGAAAAGGAGATGTAAACTGATTATTGCACGGCTGGGATTCCATTTCCTTTGCCCTGGCCCACGCACCTGCCTGCCGCACAGCTCAGCCCATGGATAATCCGCCCCCTGCCGGTTTATTTTATTCATTAAAATATTTTCCAATGTTTATGCCTGTATATCTCCCAAGATCTTATCTGATAGTAAATGCCAGATTTGGTGTTTGATACGTGCTTATTCTTCTCGTATGCGTCAATTATTATTATATTTTAGCCTTCTTTTAAGATATTTCATATTTGGGTCACAGGAAACGAATAACAAAATAGATCTTTTTTTATTATTATGTAGTATATATATACAGGTTGTATACATAAGACACATATTGAGCTGGTGGATTATAGCTAGAAGTATCAACCATGACAAAGGCCCTGTTCACTTGGCTGAAATTGGTTGAAAAAATAAACCAAAGCTAAATTGTTGTTAGAGAAAAACACGGTTCCAGCTAAAAAAGAAATCGAACAAACATGCTTTTAAGATAAGCCGAACGGGGCCAAAGTAGTAGAAATCTTTCTCCTCTTCTTAAACCGTTTAGGTGTCGTCTCTATGATAGCATATGCTAGAATATCTATTAGCAGGTCCTTTTGTACTTCTGGAATCAATTGTAACACCCTAAAATTTGCATCTTTTAAAAATAGGTATAAACTGATTTATTTCTGAATTTTATGCTCATAAAATTTAGGAAAATAATTTTTTTCATTTAATTAAAATTTATCATAAGGTTTAGCAATATGGATGTGCATACATGACAGTGCATTTGCTTCTTTGTATTGTGTGGATTTGATTCAAATTGGAAATATTCAAAATTTCTTTTGCAAATGAAATTAAAAATAGCTATGAAATAAAAGAATTTTTAAAGTTGTAAAATTTATTTTTTAACTCCGCCTATGGTAGAGCGTCTTTGGTGTCCCAGCATAGCAGGTCCCAAGCCCTAGTAAAGGAGGAGGGTTGTGTTAGGCGTGGCGAGCCAATGTAAAAACTTAGCCACTTAAATGGAGATGAAACCCGAAATAAAATCGTTGGGGCGTAACCCTCTTAGCGACGCGCCATATCGGAACCCGGGTATGGTGTTAAATGGGCAAGGGCCGGGTCATCACCCCCATGACGCGCCATGTCGTGATTTGGGCATGGTGTCAAGTAACCAAGGATCGGGTCGTCGCTTCCTTAGTGGCGCGCTACATCGGCGCCCGGGTGTAGTGAAAAATGAGCAAGGGTCTTCGCATCAGAGTCGACGGGTGCGAAGGGTAAGGAAGCTAGTCGAACCAACTAGGATCCGTTTAGGTAGTTGGAATGTAGGGTCACTTACAGGTAAGTTAAGAGAATTAGTGAGAATTAGTTGAAACCGCAACTAGGAGGCATGTAAATATATTATGCGTTCAAGATACTAAATGGAAGGGTCAGAAGGCGAAGGAGGTGGACAATACAGGTTTCAAGCTTTGGTATACAGGGACAGTCGCGAATAGAAATAGAGTAGGAGTTTTGATTGATAAGAGCCTCAAGAATGGTGTGGTGGGAGTGAGAAGGCAAGGAGATAGGATTATCTTAGTCAAGCTTGTCGTTGGTGATATGGTCTTGAACGTAATTAGTGCGTATGCCCCCCAAGTAGGCCTCGACGAGAGTGCTAAGAGACAGTTCTAGAAAGACTTAGATGGCCTGGTTAGAGCTATACCTAGTAGTGAGAAGCTTTTTATAGGAGGAGATCTTAATGGGCATGTAGGTACTACAAGCGCAGATTTTGAGGCAATTCATGGAGGTTTTGGGTATGGTAGTAGGAATCAGGAGGGGGAGGAAGCTCTAGACTTCACGGTAGCTTTTGACCTGATGATAGCCAACACTTTCTTTAGAAAGAGAGAATCTCATCTAGTGACCTTCAGTATCGGACAACACTGTAGTCAGATTGACTTTGTCCTCGCAAGAAGAAAGGACAAACGAGCATGCTTGGATTGTAAGGTGATACCAGGGGAGTGTGTTGTTTCTCAACATAAGCTTTTGGTGGTAGATTTTCGTTTTCAGATGCGTGCCCGTAGGGATAAACAAGCTAAGATTGAAAGAACAAAGTGGTGGAAACTGAAAGGGGAGACGTCAGAGGTATTTAGGGAAACGGTTATCAAAGGAGGCTCTTGGAAGGAAGAAGACGACATAAACAATATGTGGGACAAGATGGCAACCAACATTCGGAAGGTAGCCTTAGAGGTGTGTGGAGTAACCAAAGGAAGGGGACGTGAGGCTAAAGATACTTGGTGGTGGAACGAGGAAGTCCAAAGGGCTATTAAGGAGAAGAAAGAATGCTATAAACGCTTGTACCATGACAGGAGTGTGGACAATATAGAGAAGTATAAGGTGGCAAAGAAGACTGCAAAGCGAGCTGTAAGTGTGGCAAAGGGTAGAGCGTACGAGGATCTTTACCAACATTTGAGTACGAAGGAAGGAGAGAAGGACATTTATAGGATGGCTAGGGTTTGTGAGAGAAAGACACGGGACTTCAACCAAGTTAAGTGCATTAAAGATGAAAGGGAGCATCTCTTGGTAAAGGAGGATGAGATCCGACATCGATGGCAAGAGTATTTTGACAAATTGTTCAATGGTGAGAATATGGACACAACCTTTCAGTTGGATGACTCTTTTGATGACACCAATAGACGCTTTGTGTAGAGAATCTAAGAATCGAAGGTCAGAGAGGCGTTGAAAAGGATGAAAGGAGGTAAGGCGATAGGACCGGATGGTATCCCAATCGAGGTGTGAAGATGCCTCGGGGACATAGCTGTAGTATGGTTAACTAAGCTGTTCAACCATATTTTTCGATCGAACAAGATGCCTGATGAGTGGAGGAGAAGTATATTGATACCGATCTACAAGAATAAAGGGGATATTCAAAGTTGTACAAATTATCGAGGAATTAAGTTGATGAGCCATACTATGAAGCTATGGGAGAGAGTTATCGAGCATCGCTTGAGAGCAATAACGCGGGTCTCTATGAACCAATTTGGTTTCATGTCCGGAAGGTCAACCATGGAAGCCATTTTCTTAATAAGACAAGTTATGGAGCGGTATAGGGAGAAGAAGGACCTACACATGATTTTTATTGACTTGGAGAAGGCTTATGATAAAATACCAAGGAATGTTATGTGGTGGGCGTTGGACAAACATAAAGTCCCAATGAAGTACGTCGGGCTCATTAAGGACATGTACAACAATGTTGTGACTAGAGTTCGAACAAGTGATGGAGACACGGATGACTTCCCGATTAGGATAGGACTACATCAAGGGTCAGTTTTGAGCCCTTATTTGTTTGCTTTAGTGATGGATGAGGTCACAAGGGACATACAAGGGGACATCCCTTGGTGTATACTTTTCGCGGACGATGTAGTGCTAGTTGATGAAAGCCGGACATGAGTGAATCAGAAACTGGAGTTATGGCGGGAGACTTTGGAGTCCAAAGGTTTTAGACTTAGTAGAACTAAAACTGAGTATATGAGATGTGACTTCGGCACTACTACTCGGAAGGAGGAAGATGTTAGTTTAGAAGGTCAAGTAGTGCTTAGGAAGGATACCTTTCGATATTTAGGATCAATGCTACAGAGGAACGGGGATATTGATGAAGATGTTAGCCATAGAATCAAAGCAGGGTGGATGAAGTGGCGGCAAGCGTCTGGTGTCCTATGTGACAAAAGGGTACCACAGAAGCTAAAAGGCAAGTTTTATAGGACGACAATTAGACCTGCTATGTTGTATGGTGCAGAATGTTGGCCTACGAAAAGACGACATATTCAACAGCCAAGTGTCGCGGAAATACGTATGTTGCGTTGGATTTGCGGTCATACAAGAAGGGATCGAGTTCGGAACGATGATATACGTGAGAGATTAGGGGTAGCGCCAATTGAAGAAAAGCTTGTCCAACACCGGTTGAGATGGTTTGGACATGTGCAATGGAGACCTCCAGATGCACCGGTGCGTAGTGGAATCCTAAGTCAGGATAGTAACATGAAGAGAGGCAGAGGAAGACCGAAGTTGACTTGGGTAGAGGCAATAAAAGGAGACTTGAAAGGATAGAATATACCCAAAGACTTAGCCTTAGATAGGAGTGCTTAGAAGACAGCTATTCACGTGCCTGAACCTTGATTGCTTCTGTTGGGTTTCAACTCTAGCCTACCCCAACTTGTTTGGGACTTAAAGGCTTTGTTGTTGTTGTTGTTGTAAAATTTATTTTTTGGGAGCATATCAAAATTTGTCATTTTTATTTGTATTAAAAAGTGTATTTTAAACCATCTTTGAATTTGATTTGGTTTGCGTTTGAATTTGGTTTTGAAAACGAAATAGGAAAAAATGGGAAATTGGAAAAACACTCCTCTCCTCTCATCGGCCCAGCTGGCCTGTTGGCCCAGTTCCAGCGCTGCTGCCCCATTCTCTTCGGCGGCCCATCCCCTTCGGCCTTCCTCCCGCAGGTCGTTCTGCTCCTCTCGCTTTGGCCCACGCCAACGCGCAGCCCAGCCCGAAGCACCGCACGTCCCCTTCCTCTCTCTTGCGCTGATAGGTGGGGTCTCCCTGTCAGGTCTTCCTTCCACCTCGTGCACGAACGGGACTTCATCGAGGAATCCACGCCCGTGCCGTCTCCTTCTGTTGCCGTGCCTCCCAAGCTGCTCGGCTCTTAAATAGAGAGCCTCCGCACCGTGCCACCGATCCCGCACCCATGCTGTAGCCGCATCGCCTCGAGCAAGCCTAGCGTCGCCGCCCGGATCCCGCCGCGTGGAGTTTGACGCCGCGGAGTCGCCTCCGTAGCTTCAACTCCAACCTAAGCCACTACCGAGCTATGTGTGGAGGTAAGAAACCTTTTGAAGTCGTTTTCCCCTCGCTCTTCTGCTCTCAGTACCTCGCGCGACTTCGCATTTGAAGCCGAGCCACAAGCTAGCGCGTGACGCCGTCACCGTCCCTCCACTGCCTCAACCGATGCCTCCATAAAGTTCTCTGAGTCTCCCTCTTGCTCCCTGTCTTTTCCCCGTAAAGGATGGTGTCGGAATCATAGAAACCGACTTCTCCGGTGATCTCATCCATGGCACCGCCGTAGACACTTTGCCACCGTCACTATTCCGGCCAACTAGTCTTTTCTCTCCCCTCCGATCCGATCTCAGCCGCCCGCATCTGATCCGACGGTCGAGATTTCATGATACCCCTTCGCTTGGCATAATTTCTAAAGAGCCCCTTCAGTTTTCTAAAATAGAACCCGCCGTCCCTAGCACCTTTCTTGACTCCATCTTCTTGTTCTAAAAGCGTACTTTCGTTCGGCTAGATTGAAAATACGTTTTCACTTATTTATAGATTTGCCACTGATTTTGTTTTAGGCATAACTTCTTCGTTTTAACTCCGATTTGACCTGTTCAACTTGCGTTAGGTTCATAATTTCATAATCTACATATTCATACTACTGTTAAGTAGGATTTCAACTTTTAAAATTCATGATTAGATTTAATCTACTATTTTATTAAAGGAAATCTTATTTAATTCATACCTTCTACGTTTTAGCTCTGTTTTGACTCATTCAAGTTGCGTTAGATTCATATCGACGAGATCTACGTGTTAGTAACAGTGTTTACCATATCACTATTTTTGAAATTTCATGGTTTAGATCATATCTTGGTTAATGATTATGCAACTGAATTTTATAAATAAAATATGATTTATTTTACTTTAGTATTATAATTCAAACTTAAATTTGACTTAATTTATAGTATCTATAAAATATCTTATATATGTTTTTATATAATTAAAACACATGAAGCTAATAGTTTTATGAGTAGATCTGTCGGTAGTTGTATCTTTTCAACCGTAGCTCCGATTAGCGTGCCTCTCACGACTGTATGTTCGTAGCGATGCGTAGAATCGTGTTTCAAACTCTTTGACTTATTTTTTCTATGATTGGTGTATTGTTCTAATCTAGATCTATTGTTTGCTTCATGTATGATTGTATGGATGCTTGTGTGGTGCTTTATGATTTTGTTCAGTCGGTGAGATATATGTGGTGATCAAAAAAGAAGAAGAACATTGAAGATTAAAGCTTACCGAAGGATCAGTGTTTAAGGCAAGTATAGCATAGGATCATCCTTATTGTCCTATACACCTTTAATCATTTAATTCATACTGCATGTGTCTATCTTAACTGCCACTAAGGATTTCCTAGTACCTTGTACCTTGTTCCTTGACACTTTTGGGATATTGTATTGGGTAGTATGATACTAGTGCTCAACTAAGACTATGATCTTGTAACTTGACTAATGTAATATGCAATTAACACTAAAAGATGTTTTTAGCAATATGGAACAAGGGGCTAGAGTATTAGGCTATTTTATGGTGCTCTAGATTCCTCTCCCTAAGGACTTATCTATAAGTGATTATCCGGGACTTACAGTACAACTATGAGGGCTATATGGCTCTGGCTTTAGCTCAGTATGAGGACATTTTCTAGCTTATTAGAGGTTACCTTTATTGGCGTAAGAATGACTTGATGAATCAGGTATAGGACAGCCTCTACTCTTATGTGTATAGCCGTGATGGAATTGTGCCATTCGATAGGGGGGTTCCTATATCTGTTTGCCGAGTGAATCTAATGGCCCTAACTTATTAGACGAACCTTTGAAAGGCTTTATAGTGAACCCTACCAACCTTCCTTGGAAGTGGGTCAAGAGATTAGCTACCTTGGGCGAAAGGGTAAATCACGACTCACAGTGAAAGTGTACAACCTCTGCAGAGTGTAAAACTAGTATATCAGCCGTGCTCACGGTCATGAGCAGCCTTGGAACCCTTATGGAATAGATGATCACTAATGATAAAGATGCTCATTAATGGTTAATTGTTTATGCTATTCATTATTCATGTTTACCTGATCATGTGTTTATATGAGCTCATGGATAAACTTGTTGCTACTCAATTGCTAAAAGATGACTCATTAAAAGCTAATCATAGTTAAACCAGTGTCAACCTTTTAAGCCTCATGAACCCCATGTTATATTTGTTGAGTACGACATGTACTTACGCTTGCTTTATTTTCAAATATTTGGATGAAAATCCTGGATGGGTACCAGATTGCTAGAGTTTGGAGAAATCAGGCTTATGATCAACTAGTCAGTTGTCCCTATGGAAGTGGAGTCTTCACCCGAAGATCGAAGTTGTCTTTCCGTTGTTTGCTATCTAAGGTTATAATCTTTATACTAATACGCTATGTATTTAAGCATTGTCTTTTGATATTACCCTCATTTGTACATGTGAGATTTGACTTCCTAGGCTCACATATGGTGTGTATCTGGTTTTGTTCTTAAAACCGGGTGCTACATCCATGCATTCCAACATTCAGCTAGATGTTGTTTGTAGTCACACTTGCAAGGTGTTTGGTTCCTGAAATGGTAACGTGAACCAAACGCTATGTTGATCTTTTTTGAGAATCCACATCTGGCCTAGAGCAGGTCATGATGTTGCTGCAGTCGGCACCATTAAAAATACACATGTCTACTGTATATGCCCTTGCTGCTAGCCATGTGTATTTTGCATATGAATTCCATGTAAACCTCTTTTTCATATTCTCAATGAAATGCCTCAAGCATTCCTTCTATTCTACACCATTGAAAATCTTTTTGACTGAACCTTCTAGCCCTTTGCAAGCATTTGTACAAATGGCTAACTTATTCATTGGACCTATCACTTTCCAAAGTTGTTCCACACAAAAAAAACAATTCTCTTGATCTCTGTAATACAAAAGCAACCAGGAATATCCAATTCTGGCCATCTATTGCATTGGCATAGGCATGCGTGGCATGTGGCCATTCCACTCCCCGTTGGAATCTACACTAATGTAGGGCCCACAACCATCTCTAAATCCATCTACACTTGCTTTGAAGGCAAAAAAATATACTAAAATGAGTGTGACCATCTACTATCACAATACTTATCTCAACTATGCTGCCACATGATCTAAGTTCTACCTCAACTTTGGTCTAAACGGCCAATCAAAATAATCATCCCATTTTCCAAATAACCTACTTTGTAGCCCTCTATTTGCCATAGTAAGCCATTTGATAAGGAAACTTGATCTTGTACTTATTCTCAAGCTCTTCCTTCATAGCTTTGACACCCATCTCAGGCTTGTCCTTTAAAAGTGGAACGACTGTCTCAATAATCCAAGCTAGGATGCCATCTTGCCTAGAACTCTACTTCTTGAGCACACTAGTGGGTGAACTCTTTTATTTGTACCTACATCAAAGCAAGACACGCATAAACTTGTGAGTCACAAATTAGTCATTGATGCAGAACATGCCAACAACATAATGGGGCAAGAACATTGTAAAAAAATAGAAATGGTGTTAGTATTCGCGTACCTTGACATTGCCATCTTTTTGTGTCTTAGCTATAATTTTCCATGGGCACCCACCACTATAGTAGCTCCTAAACCTCTACTGTAACACCCCTGGTGTTACCGCCTTTGTTAGCTTAGAGGTCAAGGCCTAATAAATCCCTGTGAATATGTTTTTTAGTGTGTGACTCGCTTTGTGAATAAAGGAACCAATTAAGTGTTATCGATCCACTTGTCTTGGGCTTAAACTTTTGAAAATTTTTGTGAACAAAGGTTGTTTATGGTTTGTTTTGGAAAAAGCGTGAAGAAAGTGCTTGAAAATGCCTAATAGTAATTCTAGCGAATGGCTTGTTTTATTTGATTAAGCCTGGAAAGCAATTTTTATAAACAAAGATAAAATATAACTTGTATTTAGTATTTAAATAAGATTTGAAGTACAAGTTTAGTAGACAAAAATGTAACTTTTGTTCTGGTGAATAGATGTTGTTCAATAGTGTTTTTGAAAGCCCAAAACATCGAATCCAGAATCTAAACTAGAACTTTTCGTCGAATCGGCAAGAAATTGAGCTTATGTTTAAAATGCCATTTTTGGTGAATTATATTGAGCAAAATAGTTAAATGATGCTTAAATATTTTGCTCCTCTAGGTTAGTATGAAGTATAGACTATTGTGTGAAATGCTTGTTGGTTGAAATTGATAAGGTTTAGACATTTTAAAAATTGTGGCAAAAGTGTTAGTGGTTGTTTAGTTCTAACTAAACCCTTGCCCTTTTCTAAGTCTGAAAGGGATTGTAGACAATGCTATTTTGGCAATTAAATTCTAGCTAAATGTAAGTGCATCTAGTCCTTTAGTGGGTTTTAATGAACTGAATCACAACACCATTAAAGGTCTAACAAATTTGCTAAGTGTTGAACAGGAAATTGAGTTTATTGCATACACTTGTAGATTGTGTAATGAGAAGTGTATATAGGTTTAACAAGAAGGCAAACTTGATGATATGCCACATAGTGTTGTAATGAAGGCCAAATTTTGTATTATTGTATTGGAAGATCATGGAAACAATATAGTTCAAGAGAAAGACAATAATGCAAATGGAGTTGATGAAATGGCTTCTATGTTGAGGAATATCATAGTATCATGAGAAAGCAAGCATATTTGGTAAATGTTAAAAGAGACATGAGTTGATGATTTTGGATTGATCTCAATAATGGCTTGCTTTGCATGAACAAGAAAAGTTTGATAGTGGATTAGCTTTGATCAAGGATTGAAGAATGAATCAAGAGTGTATAAGTGAGGAAATGTTAAGCAAAGGTCAAATGACAAAGGAGACACTGTATAATGGATATAATATGTTCTCTACATTGGTTTGCTTGTATGGATAAAGATTTGAAAAAAACACTTTGCATTGACTTGATCAAGCTAAAAGTATAAAGATAGATATTGAAGTGAGTATTAGGAGTGTTAAGCCAAAATGAAGAGGACATAAGGAATCATGAATTGGCTTGACCATATTGATGTTGATTCATATATGTCTTTATGTGAATCAAACTAAAGCTTGATTGATCTCAACATTCATATCTAGAAGATATTCAAGCAAGGATCATACTATTGAAGAAATGGTTTTTCAATGGATGCTTAATATGATGTGACTTGGGTATGGCTTGATAAGGTGAAGATAGCAAGGAAAGGGCTTCGAGGGACTAAGCGAAGGTGAAGGGCAAGTGATGGCTTAAGGACCAAGGTACCATGGCTAAGGTGAAGAAGACTAATCAAGCTATGAGGAGTCATATTATATTGAGGGTCAAATCATTATTGGAAGTGACTTGAAGCATGGATTGAATTCACATGTGTTGAAATGGTTCAAGTCACATGCTCAAGATATAATGGGAATTAGGACAATACATTCGATGGTGGAGGCCCCAATTATAAGAAGGATGCGGTGACCAACTCAAAGGTGTTTAAATTCTTTGATATTTTGAATTTGAGTTTAGGAAAAGCCATACTATAAAGGGGAATACAATGCACAAGCTTTAATGTGCAACCAAGTTCTCATTTACCCGCCAAATACCCTTAAAGCCTTAGCCAAGATAGCAAGCTTTGCATTCCTATCTTTTGTGCTGTCTGGCAAGTGAGGCACTATTGCACTGAGGCGAGGCACTACCGTAGTTCAGCCATGGCACTGCCGCGACTTAACTGACCGTTGGGAGAAGGGGGTATTTATACCTTCTGTTCTCTCCCACAACGGCAACCTGCTTTAGACCATTCCCCTCCTAGGTGCCACTAGGGTAGCTCTCTCTCCCTCACTCACCATTGGAGCCCCTAAAGCTTCTCTCTTTGATTCCCTTCCAAATCCATGAAAGTTTGAACCTCCAAACTGCATTAGAGAGCAACCCCAACTGTTCTTCATCTCCTAGAGCACTTGGTTCACGTTCAAGCTAGTGGATTGTGTTTGTTACTCTTGGAGGTTGCTCCTAGCCAGCATGAGCATCGCCCATGGTGCTTGTCAACTTATGTGGTAGCCCCGGGAGGTTTGTAATCACCCCAATCATCTAGTGAAATCACCCCTTATGTCAAGAGTTCATTCTCTTGACTTGAGAATAAGGATAAGGTTGAAAGAGACCAAAGCCTTTGTGGCTACCTCAACAACGTGGACATAGGCATGCCTTCGTGGTGAGCTAAACCATAGGATAAATCGATGTGTCACTTGTGTTCTTGTGATTTGCATTGCTATACTTGTATTTGTGGTGATTCTAGGGTTTGGTCCTGATCTAGTTGCTCGTGCACTTCCACCAACATCTTGGTGGTGGAATAGACTCTACACTATCTCAGGAACACCTGTAATTTGCTCAATCTACTTTTCCTTGGGCAGTTTTTGAATTGTAGTTCGAGCTTGTCTATAGGAGTAGCAGTGCCGCACTTTTAGTGAGGCAGTTGAAAGGTCCTAATGGCTAGAGGGGGGGGGGTGAATAGCCTAATAAAAATTTCTACAACAACACTTAACAAAAGGTTAAACAATTATGAGGCAAAGCAAGTGTTGTGCTAGCCTACTCAAAATGCAAGCCACCTACCACAATTCTAGTTTAGATAGTGTCGATTCACACAAGAGGTATGCCACTACCCTATGTTAGTGTGCTCTCAAAAGCTAACTAAAGAGCCACACCAACCAAGCAACCAAGCTCTCACAACTAGTTACACTAAAGAGCTTGTCAACTAGTTTGCGATAATATAAAGAGAGTGATCAAGATAGTTATACCGCCGTGTAGAGGTGTGAACCAATCAATCACAAGGATGAATAACAATGAAGACCAATCACCTCAGAATCAATGATGAACACAATGATTTTTACCGAGGTTCACTTGCTTGCCGGCAAGCTAGTCCTCGTTGTGGCGATTCACTCACTTGGAGGTTCATGCGCTAATTGGCTTCACACGCCAAACCCTCAATAGGGTGCCGCACAACCAACACAAGATGAGGATCACACAAGCCACGAGCAATTCACTAGAGTACCTTTTGGCTCTCCGCCAGGGAAAGGTCAAGAACCCCTCATAATCACCATGATCGGAGCTGGAGACAATCACCACCTCCGCTCGACGATCCTTGCTGCTCCAAGCCGTCTAGGTGGTGGCAACCAACAAGAGTAACAAGCGAAATCCGCAGCGAAACACGAACACCAAGTGCCTCTAGATGCAATCACTCAAACAATGCACTTGGATCACTCCCAATCTCACTATGATGATGAATCAATGATGTAGATGAGTGGGAGGACTTTGGCTTAGCTCACAAGGTTGTTATGTCAATGAAAATGGCCAAAGATATGAGCCACATCCGGCCTTAGGGCTTAAATAGAAGCCCCCACGAAATAGAGCCGTTGTACCCCTTCACTGGGTACATTGCACTCTGACCGGACGCTCCGGTCCACCTGACCGGACCCTGGACCCAGCGTACGGTCCATAGATGGACGCCACCCGTCATCAGCTTCAAACGCTGTTCGTCTGATTCTAACGGTTATGAAGTTGATCAGACACTCCGGTGAAACTAACCGGACGCTGGAGCCTCAGCGTCCGGTCGAGTACAGTAAGGGTCGAAACCTGGTTTTCCTCGACCGGACATGTCCGGTCCACCTCGACCGGACATAGCTCAGCGTCCGGTGGTAAACCCTAGCTATTGTACCGACAGTCAACGCGATCGGACGTAGGCAGTTAGCATCCGGTGCTTCTGGATCCAGCGTCTGGTCACTTGACCGACGCTGGCATCACTCTGTTTTCACTTCTAACTTCTCCACCCTTGCTCCAATGTGCCAACCACCAAGTGTATCTCCTTGTGCACATGTGTTAGCATATTTTCACACATAATATTAAGGGTGTTAGCACTCCACTAGATCCTAAATGCATATGTAATGAGTTAGAGCATCTAGTGGCACTTTGATAACCGCATTCTGATACGAGTTTCACCCCTCTTAATAGTATGGCTATCAAACCTAAATGTGATCACACTCTCTAAGTGTCTTGATCACCAAAACAAAATAGCTCCTACAAGTTATACCTTTGCCTTGAGCTTTTTGTTTTTCTCTTTCTTCTTTTCACGTTTAAGCCCTTGATCATCGCCATGCCATCACCATTGTCATGCTATGATCTTCATAAGCTTCTCCACTTGAAGTGTGCTACCTATCTCATGATCACTTGATAAACTAGGTTAGCACTTAGGGTTTCATCAATTCACCAAAACCAAACTAGAGCTTTCAATCTCCCCCTTTTGGTAATTGATGACAATCCTTATACAAAGATATGAGTTGAAATTCAATTGAATCCATGTTGCTTGCCCAAGCATATTTACCATTTGTAAAAGGATATGGACAAGTTTCATGAACCCTAAGTGGTAGCAATTTCTCCCCCTACATATGTGCTAAGAGTTTGGATTGAAGCTTGCACATATGCTTAAATAGGAAATGTAGGAGTCAATGTCTACCATATGGTGCTAAGGTATAAAAGATGGACCTTTGAAGCATGATACCAATCGGAGTGCACCAATATACCATCCTTAGCATCATGGTTAGCTCAATACCACTTAGAAATATTTGAAATCACTAGATATCCTATACATGCTAGTTTGCATTTCATCATTCAAACCTATAACGAGCATACCTCACACAAGCATGGATATTTTAAATATTGGAACTTATGCCATGCAAGCAAACATATGAAATGCACGTTCAAATACACCATACAAGTTTATGAGCTTGCTCCCTCTACTTGTGTGCTCAAAATTTTAGTTGATCCCTTTCCTTTGTTATACCTCTCCTCCTATGTCATATATCTAGATATCTTTATGTTTGTTTCTCTCTCCCCCTTATCCCCTTTATCTTTGTTTCTCCCCCCCTTTGTCATCAATGACCACAAAGGTTCTAAATAGAATTACTTGTAGGGTCGAGATTATCAATGTCAATCAATGGGGTGAGGGTCATTTTCCCAAATTTGGTTCAATTCTAGATTATTTCCCAAAGATATTTAACTCGGTTTGATCCAAGGATAAGCTTCTTCACACCTCCAAATAAGGGTTATCTTGTACCATGTTGAGTTAAACACTTATAGTTCATTTTCTAGATTAAACACTAGGTTTACAAGCCCATAAACATGTCATATGCCATCACTAGATCAAGTCAAGCATAGAAGCAATAGTGATACCATATTGACATCAAAATTCATTTGATTTTCATGAATGAGCCTAATAAGATAGAACCACTTGCAAGGTCCTAATAAGATTGAAAATATGACTAGATGCACTAAACATGTCCTTAGCAAGGATGTATGTCATGCCAATCAACTTTTACCTTGGATTGCTCGAAGGAGAGGCATGTCATATGAGTGGGGGTGTATTAACACATATTTGAGAAATTCAATATGTTCAACTCATTCCTTAGCTTGCAAAACCTTTTCTCATCCAATGGCTTGGTGAATATATCGGCAAGTTGATCTTCGGTGCCTACACTCTCAATGCAAATGTCCCATTTTTGTTGGTGATCTCTTATGAAATGGTGGCGGACATCAATATGCTTTGTTCTTGCATGTTGCACCAGATTGTTGGTTAGCTTGATTGCACTCTCATTGTCACATAGCAATGGCACTTTCTTGAACTTGATTCCAAAATCACTCAAAGTGGCCTTCATCCAAAGTATTTGTGCACAACAACTACCGGCGGATATGTATTCGGCTTCGGTGGTTGATAATGCAACACTATTTTGCTTCTTTGATGACCATGAAACAAGTGATCTTCCCAACAATTAACATGTGCCTGATGTGCTCTTCCTTTCAACCTTGCATCTCGCATAATCCGAGTCGGAGTAACCAATTAGCTCAAACTTTGCTCCTTTGGGATACCACAAACCAACATTTGGTGTATGCTTCAAGTACCTCAATATTCTCTTTGTAGCCTTCAAATGACTTTCTCTTGGTGAGGCTTGAAATCTTGCACACATGCATACACTAAACATGATATCCGGCCTTGATGCGGTCACATAGAGTAGGCTTCCAATCATAGACCGATACAACTTTTGATCCATCATATTTCCACTTGCATCACTATCCAAGTTGCCATTGGTTCCCATTGGTGTGCTAATGACTTTGCTATCAATCAAGCCAAACTTCTTGATCATGTCCTTGATGTACTTGCCTTGACTCACAAATGTACCATTCTTCAATTGCTTGATTTGAAGACCAAGGAAGTAACTCAACTCTCCAATCATGGACATCTCAAACTCATTAGCCATCATCTTTCCAAACTCATCACAAAATTCTTGATTGGTTGATCCAAATATGATATCATCAACATATATTTGTAACACAAATAGATCTTTTCCAATCTTCTTGATGAAAAGAGTGGTGTCAACCTTGCCCATGGTGAACCCTTTAGAGAGGAGGAAGTCCCTCAATCTCTCATACCATGCTCTAGGTGCTTGCTTCAAGCCATACAATGCCTTCTTCAACTTGTACACATGGTTGGGCTTCTTGTCATCTTCAAAACTGGGAGGTTGCTCAATATATACTTCTTCATTGATGTAGCCATTGAGAAATGCACTCTTAACATCCATTTGATAGAGCTTGATGTTGTGAGCACAAGCATAGGCTAGCAAGATTCTTATTGCTTCCAATCTAGCAACCGGGGCATATGTTTCTCCAAAGTCAAGACCTTCAACTTGTGTATATCCTTGTGCTACCAATCTTGCTTTGTTCCTTACTACTATCCCATCTTGATCTTGCTTGTTTCTAAAGACCCATTTGGTTCCAATCACATTGTGTCCCTTTGGTCTTTCTACCATTTCCCATACTTGATTTCTTGTGAAGTTGTTTAGCTCTTCATGCATAGCATTGACCCAATCAACATCCTTCAAAGCTTCATCTATCTTCTTTGGTTCAATGGATAACACAAATAAGAAATGCTCACAAAATGATGCCAATCTTGATCTTGTTTGTACACCTCTAGAAATATCACCAATGATAGTGTCCAATGGATGATCCCTTGCAACATTGGTTGGTTGGAGTATTGGAACTTGATTGCTTACACTTGCTTGATCATTGGGTTGAGATGATGTACTAGCCACTTGATCTTGTTCATTATCATGAGAGCCACTTGCACTAGCTTGATTTGTATCATCTTGCACATTTGAGTTAGAGAGCACTTGCACTTGATCATCTTTATCATCAATCACTTGCCTAGGCCTCAATTCACCAATATCCATGTTCTTCATGGCATTTGAAAATTGAATGCCTCTAACATCTTCTAAGTTCTCATCTTCTACTTATGAACCCTTGGTTTCATCAAATTCAACATCATGAACCTCCTCAAGAGTACCACTATCCAAATTCCAAACTCTATATGCTTTGCTTGTGGTGGAATAACCAAGTAGGAATCTATGGGGGTATGGCCCCCAAGACATGGGCCGCACCATCAAAGGTGGCCCGGCCCACAAGATCAAGGCATGCACGGCGCTGCTCGGCGTGCACCAAAAGACATTGTATAGTACCAAATATGATACTTTACTTGTAACCCTGCCCCTCTAGAGTATATAAGGAGAGGCAGGGGTCCTCTACTCGACATCATGTATTCAATACAATACACCAAAGACACAGGACGTAGGATATTACGTCGATCAGATGGCCTGAACCTATCTAAATCGTTGTCTCTACGCCTTGTGTCACCATCCGGTTCCTGATTACGTGCACCCCCACCGACAAATCTACCATCGCAGGATACCCCTCGGTGGACTGCCAAGCATATTCTGTCGACAGAATCCTTCATCACATTTCTTGTCAAACTTACCCAATCTAGTGCCTTTCTTCAAGATATAGCATTTGCAATCAAAGACCAAAAAATATGCAATGTTGGGCTTTCTACCATTCAAGAGCTCATATGGTGTCTTTTCTTTCAATCGGTGACAATAGAGGCAGTTGCTACAATAGCAAGCCATGTTGATAGCTTCGGCCCAAAAGGATTAACTCACATTGTACTCACTAAGCATAGACCTTGCCATATCAATGAGTGTTCTATTCTTTCTCTCAACAAGGCCATTTGATTGGGGTGTGTACTTGGCCGAGAATTGATGTTTAATTCCAAATTCATCACATAACTCATCAATTCTAGTGTTCTTGAACTCACTACCATTGTCACTTCTAACTCTCTTGATAGTTGTTTCAAACTCATTGTAAATGCCTTTGACAAATGATTTGAATGTTGCAAATATATCACTTTTGTCCACTAGAAAGAATACCCATGTGTATCTAGTGTAGTCATCCACTATCATAAATCCATATTTGTTACCACCGATACTAGTGTATTGTGTTGGCCCAAACAAATCCATGTGCAATAACTCAAATACTTTACTAGTGCTCATCACACTTTTCTTAGGATGGGTGTTTCCAACTTGTTTGTCGGCTTGACAAGAGCTACAAAGCTTATCCTTTTCAAACACAACATCTTTCAAGCCTTTAACTAAGTCATGCTTAATCAATCTATTCAATTGTTTCATTCCAACATGACCAAGCCTTCTATGCCATAACCAACCCATGCTAGACTTAGTGAACAAGCATGTAGATAATTTAGCTTCACTAGCATTGAAATCAACCAAGTATAGATTTTCATATCTAAAACCTTTGAAGATCAAATTAGAGCCATCTACACTTATGATCTCTACATTATCTACTCCAAATATGTATTTGAATCCAAGATCACACAATTGCGCTATGGATAGTAAATTGAAGTTCAAGCTCTCTACTAGCAACACATTGGATATACTCATGTCATTGGATATTACAATCTTACCAAGCCCTTTGACCTTGCCTTTGCCATTGTCACCAAATGTGATACTATCATAACCATCATTGCCATTGGTGTTGATTGAGTTGAACATTCTTGTATCACCGGTCATGTGTTGAGTGCACCCACTATCAAGTACCCAATGCCTTCCTCCGGCTTTGTAATTGACCTGCAAAAGAAGATCAATTCTTTTTAGGTACCCAAACTTGCTTGTGTCTTTGAAGGTTAGTCACTAGGCTCTTTGGTACCCAAATGGCTTTCTTCTTTGAGCCCATCCATGGTTTACCAATGAACTTAGCCTTTACACCATTTGTACCCTTAGTGAGCATATAGCATGAATCAAGCTTAATAGAGGATACATTAGCATTTTTGCTCTTGTTTTTGCATTCTTACTCTTTATGACCAACTTGCTTGCAACTAGTGCAAAACCGACCATTGTTCTTCACAAAACTAGTCTTATGAGGAGCAAAGGCCGCTTTGCCTTTCTTGGGGGTATAGCCCAATCCCTCTTTGTAGAGAGAAGCTCTTTGGCTATCTAAGCACATAAACAAGCGGTCCTCACCACCATAAGCCTTAGATAAGGTGTGAGTGAGCTTAGTGACCTCCTTCTTGAGGTTCTCATTCTCAACCACTAGTGAGGCATCACAAGTGAGACCATTACTACTAGATGAGGTAGAAGTGGAAGTGCTACAAGAAGGGTTAGTAGTAGCAACAATGATAGGCATAGATAGTGATGTATTAATTAAATCACAAGTTACACCTACATCACAAGTTTCAACATGCTTCTTTTTATCTTGTTCATTAAGCAACGTGGAATGAGCTTTTTTAAGCTTTTTGTGAGCCTTGCCAAGCTTCTCATGGGCTTCCTCTAGCTTCTCATGAGTTGCTTTAAGCTCATCAAGGGCTTGGTTAAGGGCTTTTACCTCCTTATTCAAGCTCTTGCATTCCCTTCGTTTAATGTTAAAGTGTTCTTTAGCATCTTCTAGCATGTCAAATAATTCATCCTTAGTAGGTTCATCATCATCACTATCACTATCATTTTCATTTTCATGTTCATTATTATTAACATGTTCTTCATCACTTTCATCATCACAAGATTGTACCTTAGTGGCCTTAGCCATGAAGCATGATGAAGATTCGAAGAGAGAAGGCTTCTCATTGATGGCAATGCTTGCAAGAACCTTCTTCTTGGTGGTCTTGTGATCATCACTATCATCATCATCATCGCTTGAGGAAGCATCACTATCCCAAGTGACTACATATGAACCACCCTTTTTCTTCTTGAAGGCCATCTTGTCCTTCTTCTCTTTCTTTTCCTTCTTATCCTTCTTCTTGTTCTTCTTGTTGTCATCATCATTTTCACTATTGTATGGGCATTGAACAACAAGATGATCTTTGCTTCCACACTTGAAGCATCTTCTTGACTCTTCTTTGTTCTTTGATGAAGACTTCTTTCTTCTAGCACGGTAGCCCTTCTTCACCATGAACTTGCCAAATCTCTTGACAAATAGAGCCATCTTCTCATCATCATCATCATCCCATGATTCATCTTCTTCACTTGATATTTCTTGCTTTGCTTTGCCCTTGGATGATGTGGCTTTGAATGCCATGCTCTTCTTCTTCTCATCCTTCTTCTCCTTCTTTTCTTCCTTCTCATCATCATCTCTATAGGTATCATCGGTCATTATATCTCCCAACACTTGGTTTGGTGTCATGGTGTCCAAACCACTCCTCACTAGAATAGTGACCAATGTACCAAATCTTGAAGGCAAGCAACTCAAGAATTTGTGGGAGAAGTCTTTGTCCTTCACCTCTTCTCCAAGTGCTTTGAGATCATTGATAAGCACTTGAAGCCTATGAAACATCTCCGGCACACTTTCATCCTCCTTCATCTTGAAGCTTGCAAACTTCTCTTTGAGAATGTAAGCCTTTGCACCCTTCATGGCTTGAGTGCCCTCAAATGATTCTTCTAACTTCTTCCAAGCTTCATGAGCCATCTCAATATTCTTGATTTGCTCAAATGTTCTCTCATCAATTGCATCATGAATAGCACTAAGAGCAATGTCATTGTTTTGGAGAAGTACTTCTTCGGCGGTGGTGGGATTCTCTAGATCACCAATCTCAATTTTGGTTTCTACCACCTTCCACACCTTTCTATTGATTGACTTGATGTGTGTGGTCATCTTTGACTTCCAATAAGGATAATTTGTGCCATTAAATTGGGGTGGCTTCTTGGTATTGTTGATTTGAGCCATTTTAACACCGAAGGTTATTAAGCCTCAAATAACGGTGACCTCAGCTCCGATACCACTTGAAAGGTCCTAATGGCTAGAGGGGGGGTGAATAGCCTAATAAAAATTTCTACAACAACACTTAACAAAAGGTTAAACAATTATGAGGCGAAGCAAGTGTTGTGCTAGCCTACTCAAAATGCAAGCCACCTACCACAATTCTAGTTTAGATAGTGTCGATTCACACAAGAGGTATGCCACTACCCTATGTTAGTGTGCTCTCAAAAGCTAACTAAAGAGCCACACCAACCAAGCAACCAAGCTCTCACAACTAGTTACACTAAAGAGCTTGTCAACTAGTTTGCGATAATGTAAAGAGAGTGATCAAGATAGTTATACCACCGTGTAGAGGTGTGGACCAATCAATCATAAGGATGAATAACAATGAAGACCAATCACCTTAGAATCAATGATGAACACAATGATTTTTACCGAGGTTCACTTGCTTGCTGGCAAGCTAGTCCTCATTGTGGCAATTCACTCACTTGGAGGTTCACGCGCTAATTGGCTTCACACGCCAAACCCTCAATAGGGTGCCACACAACCAACATAAGATAAGGATCACATAAGCCATGAGCAATTCATTAGAGTACCTTTTGGCTCTCCACCGAGGAAAGGTCAAGAACCCCTCACAATCACCACGATCAGAGCCAGAGACAATCACCACCTCCGCTCGACGATCCTCGCTGCTCCAAGCCATCTAGGTGGTGGCAACCACCAAGAGTAACAAGCGAAATCCACAGCGAAACATGAACACTAAGTGCCTCTAGATGCAATCACTCAAGCAATGCACTTGGATCACTCCTAATCTCACTATGATGATGAATCAATGATGTAGATGAGTGGGAGGACTTTGACTTAGCTCACAAGGTTGCTATGTCAATGAAAATGGCCAAAGATATAAGCCACAGCCGGCCTTGGGGCTTAAATAGAAGCCCCCACAAAATAGAGCCATTGTACCCCTTCACTGGGTACACTGCGCTCTGACCGGACGCTCCGGTCCACCTGACCGGACCCTGGACCCAGCGTCCGGTCCACAGATGGACGCCATGCGTCATCAGCTTCAAACGCTGTTCATCTGATTCTAACGGTTATGAAGTTGACCGGACACTCTGGTGAAACTGACCGGACGCTGGAGCCTCAGCGTCTGGTCGAGTACAGTAAGAGTCAAAACCTGGTTTTCCTCGACCGGACGTGTCTGGTCCACCTCGACCGGACACAGCTCAGCATTTAGTGGTAAACCCTAGCTACTATACCGACAGCCAATGCGACCGGATGCAGGCAGTTAGTGTTCGGTGCTTCTGGATCCAGCGTCCAGTCACTTGACCGACGCTGGCATCACTCTGTTTTCACTTCTAACTTCACCCTTGCTCCAATGTGCCAACCACCAAGTGTATCACCTTGTGCACATTGTTAGCATATTTTCACACATAATATCAAGGGTGTTAGCACTCCACTAGATCCTAAATGCATATGCAATGAGTTAGAGCATCTAGTGGTACTTTGATAACCGCATTCCGATATGAGTTTTACCCCTCTTAATAGTACGGCTATCAAACCTAAATGTGATCACACTCTCTAAGTGCCTTGAACTCCAAAACAAAATTGCTCCTACAAGTTATACCTTTGCCTTGAGCTTTTTGTTTTTCTCTTTCTTCTTTTCATGTTTAAGCCCTTGATCATCGCCATGCCATCACCATTGTCATGCTATGATCTTCATAAGCTTCTCCACTTGAAGTGTGCTACCTATCTCATGATCACTTGATAAACTAGGTTAGCACTTAGGGTTTCATCAATTCACCAAAACCAAACTAGAGCTTTTAGCAGTGCTACACCTTAGGAGCAGCAGTGCCACACCTACAATTTAACTTTCGATGTGAGTTTGTTTTAAACAGGCCTATTCACCCCCCTCTAGATGACATCAAGGTCCTTTCACTAAAATACTTAAACACTAGCTCCATGATTTCATAGTGTTAGTTGCCTCTAAGTGAGTACTTTAGCATGGTGAAGTCCATGGATGAGTTAGAGTTGTTGTGGCATCATAGAAATTGCCCTAAGTTTGTTAGAACATGCTGTCGATTTTGTTTCGGGCTTCGGTCGTGAACTGGTATTCAGCGCGATGGGCTCCTGTTGGCACCTCTTTATCTCCCTTGATGCTCACTCTCCATCCATGCTCATTGCTCAGACTAGAAGCCCTTAGTGGCTACTAGAATCTTGAGCTCTTGTTATAATCTCAACCGGGCTCTAAACGGCTGGTTTTGACACTTAAAAATTCATGCTTAGCACGTGTCTAGCCGTTCGGCCAGGAGTGCATGGTCACCACATTTGGTGCACTGCATGGCTACCTCTAGTCATGCACGTGCATGGGCAGGCTAATGGTGGCCGCCCTCAGCCTAGCTATGGCATGGTCGTGGCTTGGCCACCTTCGGCTGTGACGTCTGCTGCTAGCCGAAGGCCTCAGCACTCGCCCCTCGGCCACCATTGTCGCCCTACTGTGTGGCTGCACTACCCACTACCCTCCTTGTCTCAAGCTGCATAGCCGCTCATGGTGCTGTCCCATGCCCTCCAACTCACCTAGCCGTTGTACTATTTGTTCCTAGCCACACAACCCTCCTACCAAGCCCGAGCTTGATGTTGTACATTGTCTACTGCATCGCGATGCCGTGCTGCTATGTGCACATGGCAACACCTTCAATGGCTCCATCCAAGCGCTAACTAATGCACTGCCTGCTCCTCACTCATGCGGTCATATCCCCGTGCTGACGTGCCTTGTCGGGTCATGGTCGGGCCACCTTTGTCGAGGTCGCTTCCCATGACACAGCGGTGGCAGTGTGCCACTCTCCCTTCCCCTTTCTTAATCACCAGCCCAAGGCTACCTAGTCCAATTCCTCATGTCAACGAGTAGTAGAGGAAATTAGCTAGGTGCCCCGTTCACACCGAGTCATGTCGTTGTCTGTCGTGGTCGAATTTGGTTTCTCCCTACAGTCGGTCATGTGCACCGCCGAACTAGTAGGTTGGGAGGTAAGGCATGTAGGAGTGGTAGCAATTCAATTGCTCACTACCCTGAACTTGTCTTTACTCCCTCCATTCGGTGTGTGCACTACTTTGGCCAGGATGCTCGATGATGGTGTGGTGCCATGTTGGTGCTATGCTCAGAGCGCAGCCACGTAGTTCGAGCGCACGTGGCTAGATCACCTCGGCACTCCCCAGTTTCAACCATCACCGTGGCAAGGTCCTCGTTGAGATCTTGATGCTTCCCCGCCGTCTCTACCCCTCCATTAGCGCTCTAGGTCATCAGAACGGCCACATCGCCACCTTGGATAACCGCTCACCGCTGTAGCTCGCGTTAGTACATCCCCGAGCCCCTAACCACCACCTAGCCATGCCCATTTAGTCGTAGATGGTGGTCGACCCCTTACTCCCATCTTAGCGAGCCTAGGTTGCTCAGTGTAGCTGCCCTATGCTATCAGCCATCATGCCAGCGAGCGCAAGGATTCTAGGGACCTGCCCGTGGTGAGGACAAAAACAACCGAGGGCTTGGTCACAAAGCCACTACCGATAGAAATAGTACACATGGTAGTCGTACTATTACCTCGAAGCTCGGGGGCTTCTCTACAAAACCATCATCGCGCGTGGGCTCCCCAGCCTTGGGCCGCATTGGGCCGTTGCAATGCACGCGCGGCCGCTCCCGCACTGGGCTACTAGGTTGAATCGATGGGCACCGCCCCTTTTCTTTTTCTAAAGCATTTTCTAATTTAGTTTTTAAGGTAAACTTGTAAATTCAATATAAATTTGTATAGTTAACCAAAAATTATAAAGCTAAATTTATTAGGTTCCTAAAATCATGATCTATCTACTAGTATAATTGGTTCACATAGCTTCATAAGTATTTTCAAGAGTGATCTAATTGATTTTAGGTGCTTAATATTGTTAAAATATAAACTTGTAGGAATTATTATGATAAATTGGTGATAGTGTTGTCTCTAAAACTTTTATAATAAATTCCTAACATTATTAGGTGCTCACTGTAATTTTTATAGCTCCATAATAATTAGTTTGCTAAGGTAGCTAAATGAGCCCTAGTTCAAAAATATATATTTAATCAATAAAATGCCGAAACACCTTGGGGTTGTAGAACTAAAACATTTTTCAGAGATGAAGCCTTACTTGACAATGTGGATACATAGAGCTAGCTCGTTAGCTTGTGGGGCATAATTGTATTCTTAGAGTTGTGATTGCCATTGGTTAATTACGTTTTCTGTGTTGCATCTAGGAATATCATAATAGAAACAGTGATGGATCATGAAGTCAACCGGAGTAGCAGGAAAGATGGTGCCTTGGTGATCGTGTTGCCACGATGGAATGCTAATCCTTGGTTATATCTTGCCTAGGCAAGCCCCGGTGCACAACCCCTATTATTCTGCACTTTATCTTATGTTTGTGCATTAAGTTTTTAGGAGTTGAGTGAAACCCACTTGCATATATATATATCCTTATCCTTGAGTCCTACTAGTTTGTTAGGATCATGTAGATTGCTATGCTTAAGGATTCTAGTAGAAGTCAAGTGATTACCTATCACTCATGAGAGATAGGAAAGATATTATTATTGTTATTATCATATTACTATCACATGGAATATATAAATCAGGATGATAATTGGAGACTAGGCAGAATGGTACTTTAGATCTAGACTTGGTTAGGCATTCGAGCGAGGCTCGGGTTACATTTGTTCCACCTGTGTCGATTGAGGACCATCCATTACTGTGGATGGTAGTTAGGTCATAGACTTATTATCCTGGGCACATATTTGCTTATGAGAGCGGGAAGTCTCATTACGCTCTTATCGTGGGTTCTGGCTCTTTCCGGACCGACTGATTGGAGGCGGGGAAAGGTGGAGGTCTAAGCACCATACTGAGACTGGGTCTCAAGTGTGGGGGCTTGGAGTCCAAGTTTGGATGGGGACTTGGACCCCTTGGCAAGAGTGGAATGGGTTGGTCTCGTTTGTGCCTGGGGTACAAGTGAGGCGTGTGTTTTGGGGTACCTAGCTGGGATATATCGATTCATGAATCGCCATTTCTTTGAGATGGTACTGACTTGGCTATGGTCTAGCACCGTAGTAAGAACAAGAACTTGGAAGGTGATAAAATAGTTCTGATTGCTTATCCACATGCTTGAAAGTAGCATAGGTGCTTACCTAGACTGGTTAGTTAATTAACTTAAAACAACTGCTAAAAACTTGGAACATAAGGATGCACTATTAGTAATGCTTCTGGCAAAGGCAATGAACCAGCAAGCCAAATAAGCCTTGCATACCCTTGGAGTCTTTTACTTTCTCCTGTTGTGTAAGTCTTGCTGAGTACAATTGAGTACTTAGGGTTTTATTCCCCCTGTTGTAGGTGACAGATGGATGGTAGGTGACTCTTGTGTGTGGAAACCTCATGGTGGGCTCAGAGAGGATTCCTTTTTTGCTCCGATCGTAGTGTTTATTCACAATCCTCACTAAAGGTTTTAAACAAGAAGATGCAAAACCTACTAGCATATCTTGTTCATAAATGGTCACTATGTTAATGCTTCACATATCATTAAATAACTTTCTTTTCCGCTGAAACTCTGATCACATGCTTAATTTCACTATTGCATTAAGCAATGTAAGAAAGGGCTAAAGATGTTATAAGCTTTATACTCTCATTTATGATCCTAATAGAAAAATGTGGAGTTTCGAGTTCTCTCTCAGGGTGTGCTCGACAAAATGGTATGGTTTAGTGTCCTCGCTTGAGTACTTAGGGTCTAATGGAAGACAAGTACTCTTGAGAGAGCATTAGATTCGATGGTTCTACCACATCTACTTGTTAGACTTTTCTATTCCTAATTCAAACTCATTTACTATAGCATGCTGCCTCACTGCCATCGTAAACTCATCCATGCATGGATACAATGTGCCAACATACATGTGAGGGTTGTCTCTGTCCTAGGAAAACACTTGCTTAGAATTTAAACTATCATGTACTAGAATTGCTCCCTTTTTAATTTTTGCTTCCACCGCAGTAGGGATGTTAGGAATTGGAACCTCCTCAGCTGTAGCTGCACCCTCATCTGCAACCTTAAAACTAAAAGTCTGAAAGATTTGTTCCTCATTCACCAACATAGTAGCTTCATCATCAACATCAACCTTAGGTAATATGGTCATGGTACTCCAATAACAACATAATCATCACTTCTAGTTTCTTCTAGAGTGCTACATGTGTCACTTGAACCTTCAACCCGGTCTACACTGGTGCCCCTTTGATGTACCAACAGCAGATGACTTAATGGGTCTAGAATTATAGTCTCCCTTCAACCCTTTGGTACCCATCTTTGTCAACAACCTCACAACTCACTTACATAAGTTTCTCATCCCACCTAGACTGAATCATCTGCTCAAATTGCTCAAGACAAGTAATCTTCCATTCTTATCCACTATTTTTGTCAACTCCCCAAAGTAGCAATTACTGGCTGCCACTCTACATGATCTTGTTGTCCATACAATCAACAAACCCAGAAAGGGAGTACACGTTGCTACTACCATACCACAATTCATGTTCTTGATCTTCTATGTCAACCACTCCATAATAGTTAACCAGTGTGTACTTAGCAACACTAACAATGATTCAACATGCATTGTCAAGATCAATCTTGACTAATCATACACATAAAAACAAGGGGAGTTTAGGAAAGATCAAAATACGCAATCTGCATCACATGCATCATCTAGAACAAAAAATAGGGAAAAACAGACACATAATACGGAGGACAAGGAGACAACCCCAATTTTGAACTATGGGTTTGGCATATATCCAACGCCCTACAATACAAATGAAGGCTTGCAAATCAAGGACTCTAACCTCCAAGAACATGACACAAAACCCCTAGCCACATAAATTCGAACTACACCTAGCGCCTAGGGACAATGGGGCTCTAGATCTAACCTTCTTTGAGGCTAACATGCCATGCTCCGACATGTCACTGCCGTGCCATGCTCTGACTTGTGGCTACCACCTCTAACCCACTACTACAGAAAACTTAACTGAGGCGGGCAAGCCTTCTGCGTCCATCAAAAGGTCACAGTTAATCCAGCCTTAATGGAGGCGGTGGCCGCCCGCCTCGGTTAATCAAATAAAAAACAAAAAATAAGAAAGCCTGTGGACAAGCCCGACGAGCCCATCCATGGGCCCATTGAGCTCATCCACACACCACCACCACCGCAGGCATGCACACAGCCGGGATCTAGCCTCCAGCCACTGGATCTAGACCTGCACGCTCCTTGCCACCAGATCTAGGTGCTCTTCACCCAGATCCATGCTACCAGAGGAGCTTGAGAGGGAGGAGCTCATTGCCTAGATCCATGTCACCATAGTTTGAGGGAGAGGGAGAAGCCACCGCCGCTGCCGCAACTTGGGGGAGAGGGAGGAGTCACCACCACCGTAGCTTGAGGGAGGGAGTAGCCATTGCTGTAGCAGCAGTAACATGGGCTCGGGAACCACCTCTATGGGGGAGAGGTAGAGGAGGGGCACCATGGGGGAGAGCGCGCTGCTGTGCCACCTAGATCCATGCCGCTGCTGCTGTGGTGGTGGGGAGAGAGGTGTGGGAGGAGAAGCGAGTGAGGGAGGGATAGGGGCTGGTGGGAGAGGAAGAGGTTGTGAGAGGGAGGGAGGGAGGACAATGGAGTCACACGGGGCTGAGAGCACCGCATGGGGCTGAGGCACATCTAAGGGTGGATGAAGTGAGTTAGGGTTTGTGTGTTATTTATATAGTCAGACATGGTGGTGGGCTTCTGTTGGATAGTGGGTTGGGCCTAATTAATCGAGGCAGTGGCCTTATGAAAGGATCTAATAATGCCTAGAGGGGGTGAATAGGTGTATCTAAAAATTTACTGCAAATGCTAAGTTTAAATTTGTCAGCCACTGTCGGAAGTCCCGACAGTTTGGCTCAGAACTTCCGACGTCGTCAGAAGTTTTGGCACAAACTGTCACAAGTCCTGACACCAACATGAACTACGAAAGCAGTGCCAAATTCAACTTTGCAGATAAATAATCTTACAAACCCACTTCCTAGTGGTTAGATGAAGATGTTGGGTCACTCCCTTGATGTCAAAATGCCTCCAATTCATAGATTGAGTCCAAACCCTAAGAAGAAGCTTGGGAGAGAGACAAGCAAATACAAGTAATTTTGAGCAAATCACAATAACAACAAGCACACAAGACATAAGTATTTATCCCAAGGTTCGACAATCCCACAAAGGAGCTCCTACATCCTCGTTGTTGAGGTGACCACAAAGGTCGAAGTCTCTTCCACCTCCTTGCCTCTCTCAAGGAAACCACAAAGGTCACTTGAATTTTCCACTAAGAAATAAAGGGTAATACAAACTTTCCAAGGCTCTTCCACAAGATGGAAGCTCTTGGTCGACGCCTAGCTGGCTAGGGGAAAAGCTCTAAGAGTAAAGAACACAAATCCAACCGGCTTGACGAAGAAATCAAGTGCTCAAGCTTGCTAGATGATTTTCACACTCAATCCACTCTATTTACTCAAATCCTTGGAGGAATCGAAGTTGGGAGCAAAGGGGAGAAGAGAGGAGAGCCTTGAATGCTTGAGAGCAGTTTTGGCCATGAGTAGGTTGCAATGACTGAGTTGGTCATGGTTATAAGAGAGAAGAGAGCTATTTATACTCATAGGAGAAATCCAACCATTCAGATCTACGTCGAAAGTTCCAACGCAGATCTCGGGACTTCCGATGTAACACCCTAAAATTTGCCTCTTTTGAAAATAGGTTTAAAATGATTTGTTTCTGAAATTTGTGCTCATGAAATATAGGAAAAAGAAAAATTTTCATTAAATTAAAATTCATCATAAGGTTTAGCGACATGTTTGTGCATACATGCCGGTGCATTTGTTTCTTTGAATTGTGTGGAATTGATTCAAATTGAAAACATTCGAAATGCTTTTGAAAAATAAATTTGAAAATGGCTTTGAAGTAAAAGAAAAGAGGGAAAAAGAGAATTAGAAAAATAAAAGAATTAAAAAAGGTGTAAAATTTATTTTTGGAGAACTTACTAAAATCCCTCATTTTTAATTAAGTTGGAAAGTGTATTTGAAACCTTATTCAAATTTGATTTGATTCATATTTGAATTCGGTTTGAGAATGGAAAAGGAAAAGAAGAAAAAACTCTCCCTCTCTCTTCTGGCCCATGGCCATAGGTAGCCTAGCAGGCCGGCCTATCTGCTTTCTTCCCCCGCGCCTCCTTTCTCGGCCCGCTCCCACTCTCCCGCGCGGCCTAGCAAGTCGTCCCCGCGGCCCAAGCCGTAGCCTAGCGCCGACGCGCCTTGGCCCAACTCGGGCAGGTCAGCCCAGCAAGTGCACCGATCCACTTCGCCCTCCCTATCTCTTGCGCTGACAAGTGGGGCCTCCCTATTAGGTCCACCTTCTACCTTTTGTCGCCGCTCCGAACTCCGCTGCCGCGCCAAGTGCCCACGCCCACATCGTCTCCTTCCTTTGGCGTGCCGCCCATGCCTTTTCGCGCCCTTATAAGCTGCGCTCAAACCACACTACTTCTATACTCGAGCCCTAGGGTGCTACAGCCATGCCACGACCTAGCGCCATCGTTCGTCGTCGCCCAGCCAAGCACAATGCCGCCTCCTCTTGCCCCGCGCCGCCAGAATCCCCCTAGGTGAGTTCGCCCTCCGTTCCTCTCTCTCCTAGTGTCCTTGCCTTGCATTTTTGTGGACCATAGACCGGTAACCGTGAACGCCACCGAGCTTCTCAACGCCGACCATGGCGCTACTGCATATGAGCTCGTCGTCGGCCACCTACACCGCCTGATCCAATCTTGGCCGCCCGCATCTAATCTGACGGTCGAGATTTCATCATACCCCTTTGCGTGGCTATCTTGCTAAAGAGCCCCTCAGTTTCTTAAAAATAGAACCCGCGGTCCAAAGCGTAATCACATATTACGTTTTCTTCTTTGAAAAGCGTAGTTTCTTCGGTTTAGATCCAAAATACATTTTCACTTATTTACAGATTTGCCATTGATTTTGTCTTAGCCTTAACTTCTCTGTTTTAACTCCGATTTGACCCATTCAAATTGCGTTAGGTTCATAATTTCATAATCTACATGTTTATACTAATGTTAAGTAGGTTTTTAACTTTTAAAATTTGAGGTTAGATTTAATCTATTATTTTAATATAGGAAATCTTGTTTGTTTCATATCTTCTGCGTTTTAGTTTTGAATTGACCCGTTCAAGTTGTGTTGGATTCATTGCACTGATATCTACGCGTTAGTAACAGTGCTTACCATGTCACTATTTCTAGAATTTCATGGTTTAAACTCTAATTTGAATAATAATTATGCAACTAGATTTTATAGATAAAATATGATTAGTTTTACTTTAGTTTTATGATTCAAATCTAAATTTGACTTAATTTAATTTATAATATTTATAAAATATCTTATATATATATGAATTTATATAGTTAAAATAAATGAAGCCTATATTTTTTCCATGTATAAAGCAAATCTATCGGTAGATGTATCTTTGTCACCGTAGCTCTGATTAGAGTGCTTCTTGCGACTGTTTGTTCGTAGCGATGTGCAGAATCATGTTTCAAACTCTCTTACTTATTTTTCTATGATTGGTGTACTGTTTTAATTTAGATCTATTTCTTGCTTTGTGTATGATTGCATGGATGTTTGTGTGGTGCTTTATGATCATGTCCAGTCGGTGAGATATACGTGGTGACTAAGAAGAAGAAGAAGAAGAAGAAGAACGCTGAAGATTAAAGCTTACCGAAGGATCGGTGTTTTAAGGCAAGTATAGCATAGGATCTTCCTTGTTGTCCTATACACCTTTAATCATTTAATTTATACTGCATGTGTCTATCTTGATTACCACTAAGGATTTCCTAGTACTTTGTTACCTCGTACCTTGATTCCTATGGGTTATTGCATTGGGTAGTATGATGCTAGTGCTCAACTACAACCGTGATCTTGTAACTTGACTAATGGTATATGCAATAAACACTAAAAGATGTTTTTAGCAACATGGAAATAGGGGGCTGGAGTGTTTAGCTACTTTCTAAATGCTCTAGATTCCTCTCCCTAAGGACTTATTTATAAGTGATCATTCGAGACTTATAGTACAGCTGTGAGGGCTATATGGCTCTGGCTTTAGCTCAATATGAGGACCTTTTCTAGCTTGTTAGAGGTTACCATTATGGCGCAAGAGGGGCTTTGGTTTGTATGATCTCAGCCTGCCAAGAGGGTGCACTTTGGTTTCTTTGTATTTTGTTAATCACTCCTTGGAGGGGAGGGGGTTCATGCTTACTGATGGGAAAACCTTAGCGGCCCTAACTTGTTAGATGAACCTTTGAAAGGCTTCATAGTGAACCCGGTCGACCTTCCTTGGTAGTGGGTCAAGAGGCTCGTGATCTCGGTTGAAAGGGTAAATCACGACTCACAGTGAAAGTGTACAACCTCTGCAGAGTATAAAACTGGTATATCAGCCATGCTCACGGTCACGAGCGGCCTTGGAACCCTTACGAAATAGATGATGAACACTAATGATATGGATGATGAAGTTGCTCACTAATGGTTAATTGTTTATGCTTTTCATTATTCATGTTTACCTGATCATGCGTTATGTGGGCTTGAGATAAACTTGTGCTACTCCTATGCTAAAATTGTGACCATTAAAAGCTAATCGCAATTAAACTAGTGTTAGCCTTTTGAGCCTCATGAACCCCATGTTATATTTGTTGAGTACGACATGTACTTACGCTTGCTTTATTTTTCACATATTTGGATAAAAATCCTAGATGGGTACCAGATTGCTAGATTTTGGAGGAATTAGGCTTGTGGTCAACCAATCAGTTGTCCCTGTAGATGTGGAGTCTTCATCCAAAGATCAGAGTCATCTTTCCGCTGTTTGCTATCTAAGGTTATATTCTCTATACTAAGTATGTTATATATTGAGCATTGTCTATTGATATTACCCATATTTGTAGCTATATGTGAGATTTGACTTCCTGGGCTCACATATGGTGTGTATCTAGTTTTGTTCTTAAAACCGGGTGCTACATCCGACCTCTATAGAAAACACTATAGACAGTAAGGTCTAGGTCACTGTGAACACATAACGTTAGGAGTTTCGACGCACATCGGGAGTTCCGATGGCTGGTACTACGGGTAGGCCAAGAGGTCAAGCGTCGGGACTGCTGGCCAGAGCTGGGACTTCCGACCGTCGACGGCAAATGCACTTTTAATCTCTCCTTTTTTGGTAATTGATGACAACCAACTTAGGCTTTTATAAGAATGAAATAATTTAAAGCTTTTGAACCCCAAAATTTGTGAGGAAGTCCCCCTTGCTGAATGCATGAATTTGAATTTTAATGATGATCATCTATACATCACTTGCATACATCAAGACAAAAGCTCCCCCTAAATTTTACAATTCATGGGGTGCAACAAGTGTGTGTGAACAAATATATATTCATGAAAAAGAGATGCAATATGACATATTATATTCACACATAAGTAAAGAGAAGATGATGGCCAAGTTCTTGAAAAAGGAAACAATAGACAACACATGGCCATCAAAATAACAATCACCAAACACATGTAGAGACATGCACAAGAGCTAATAAAATAAATATATAAGCATAACTTGTCCTACAGACATCCATCACATAGACAAATACATATAGTTGTCATCACTTAGTGCCGCCACACGACATAGTTCATACAAGCTAAAAAGTTTTAAAGTCTCGAACCAAGCCAACTAACTTATTACATAGATAGATCAAAGCCTAACACACTCCCTTTGTCAACAAGTTCCAAAAGGGGAAGGCCACATGAAAGAAATGACTACTCATCCTTGTAGTCCTCATCATCATCACGGTCACCACCATCATCATCATCATCATCCTCGTGGTACTCCTCATCATCAACATCAACATGTTGCTTGCCACGACGATGGGGCTGATCAGATGACTCACCATAGTACTCCTTGCAAGCCTCATCATAAAGCTCGAAGGGATCATGAAGTGGCACCAAATCTCGAGGAGGTGCAGAATGAATGTCAAGCTTTTGCTCAATGCAGTGCATTCGAAGAAGCATCTCTTGCTCATGCTCCATGCTAGCACAACAAGCCCCAAACATATACTTCATGAAGAACTTGAACTTGCTGGGGGGCTTACCACCGGAGAAGGAGGAGACAGGCTCCTCACTATGAGCATGGCGAGAGCATGAAGCATGGGGTGGAGAAGCATGAGAAGTAGATCCCAAAGCACATTTGCCTTTGCCTATGGTAGCTTTCTTTAGTTCCCTTGCATTCGTAATAGATAACTTGTTGGCAATCTTGAGAACTATATGAGTGGAATCTATGGGGGAACCGGATGCATGACACTTGCTCAATCACATGCATAAGATAGGGGGCATACTGATAGTGCTTCACAGGATCCTCACTAGCTGCATGAATCTTGTTCCAAATGTAGCAACTAATGGAGAGCTTGTCAAAATCCATACCAAAGCGATCAAGCACCTTTTGAGAATCATCATGAAGATAAGTGGAGTCACTGCCCTTGGGATACAGGATCTGACAAAGGAGGTTATTCAGAACATAAAAATAGGGCTTTAGATACACTGTCTATCCATCAGGGGGATAACCATCAAGATACATGTGCCAGTACTCCTCCATAGCCACATCCTCATACTCAGTAAGCTCAGGTGCAGTGCGGTCATATTCACCCAAACCAAGAAGGTGAGAGAAAGTGATGAAATCCACCTTGTAGTGCTTGCCCTTAGTGGTCCAATGGACAATGTCAATGACACTGGTAGAGTTTGTCTTGTGGTGATAGGAGGCATAAAACTGACATTTGATTTCATTGTTCCAATGCTTTAGAAACTCTAGCAAGTGAGATAGCCCCATTGAGCACAAATCATGGACCATCTACTCCCGCTTCGACTCCTTGAACAAACTCATCAATGACCTTCATCTGAATGATCGGTGGCTCACCCTTCCATAGGAACTTGCAATGGGTCATGGAATTATAGAAGTCAAAATGGAATGGATGCCAAAAGCGATACTCAAGCCAGAGATCCTTCTCATCCTCAGCATAAAGATTCTGACCTTGCATTATCCTGATGTCCTAGACCTTATGATGGTAATCAATTGGTAGAGGTGGGATGGAGTTGCCACAAGGATGAGGAGCTAGCTAGGGCTCCTAGAGGACTGGCAAAGGGCCCATAAAAGGGATGAGATCACTGACAAAAGCAGGACCACTACATGGTGTACGTAGAATCTAAGCAACGATGGTGTGGCTAGCTCGCTCAAGGGATTCTTCTTCATCATCAATAATTGGATCATCACCAACAAAGGCACACGCTAGAGGAGGAGGAGCAGCTGATCCTTGACCACCATAGCCACATGCACCTTTGGCCTAGGCACGTGAACCACCAGCACCATGACGAGGACAAGCTGTCTTGGTGCGGCTAGATGGCTTGGGGGCAGTGGCACGGTCTTGGTTGTGCTTGGACCGCTTCTCTTGGCACCTCAGGGGACTTCATCATCAACAAAAACCATGGCTGCGAGAAAGACAAAACGATACTAAGAACTAAGAAAGGCAACATGAAATTGAGAACCAAGGCAAAGAGATCAGAATGAAGAGCGAGAGATGAAGAAACAAAAATGGATGTGCAACCAAGGGGTCAAGAGTTCCAGCCATAGTCGGGAGTTTCGGTAGCCGGGACTTCCGACGAAAGCTAAGACTTCAGGCTGTGGGGACCTCCGACGGTTGCCAAGACTTCTGACACACATGGCGGCGAACCCATTCATGGGGCTTCAAATCTCAACACACATTCACACAAGGAAGATAAAGGAGTAGAGAGGGAAGAAAGAGACAAGCTAAATCCAAGGCACATTGGAGTTAGGGTTAGGGAGATATGGCTAGTACCTTGAGAGGGAAGGAGAGATGGAGAAACACCAAATCCGTAGGAAGAAGAACATCCTTGAACAAATCCACGACCAACACACCACCTGCAAGCCTTCAATCCAAGGAAAAAGGGTCAACAAAGAAGGATGCTAGAACGAAGACAGAGCGGATGGCAAGGAGAAGAAGAGAGGGGTCGTGCCGGGACTACAGGGGAGGGCAGAGTCGGAGCTCCCGGCTACCGAAGAGGCAGGCCGAAGCTCCCGACGGCTGGGCATTGGCGCGAGGGCAGCACGGAGGATAGAGCGGTGTGAGTCAACGGGGTTGGGTGGGTGGGAGATGGTGAAAAAAGAGTTACTGGGTCGGGCCAAAGACAAAATGAGTTTCTAACCCTAGGTAAACAAGCGCACGGGCATGGTCAAAATAGACGGTCAAAAGCAGCCAAACCCAAATCTGCGTCGGTTGTTCTGGCTTGAGCTGGGACTTCAGACGCGGGAAGACTAAAAAATTTCTAGCTCAAACTCACCATGCCATGTGGGGCAAAAATATGATGGACAACAACATTTTCACATGTAACTAGATTTCAAACAAGCATCACAAAGCAACAGTCACACATGAAAATTTGAAAGTAGATTTTGAAAGTATCACACAATGTTTTAGTAAATTTTTTCTCGTTTCTAGATCAAACAAAGTATGTGCAAGACATTAAGCCACATTATGAGAATCAATGATATTTAGCTCACTCCTCAAAGCACAAAATCTTGACTCATCTAGGGGCTTTGTGAAGATATCGGCTAGTTGCTTTTCGGTGCTCACATGATGAATTGCGATATCTCCTTTGCCTTCGTGGTCTCTCAAAAAGTGATGTCGGATGTTTATGTGCTTTGTTCAAGAGTGGTTTCTAGGGTTGTTTGCGAACTTAATGGCACTCTCGTTGTCTCATAAAAGGGGAATCTTGGTTAGCTCACAACCAAAGTCTTTGAGAGATTGCTTCATCCAAAGTAGTTGGGCATAGCATGCACCGGCCGCCACATACTCGGCTTCATCGGTGGACAAAGCAACAGAGTTTTGCTTCTTAGAGCTCCAAGACACCAAAGACCTACCAATAGATTGGCAAGTCTCGGTAGTACTCTTTCGGTTTACTTTGCAATCGACGTAGTCCGAATCAGAATTGCCAAGTAACTTGAAAGTGGAGCCCTTAGGATACCACAAACCAAGATTAGGAGTGTGCACTAAATACTAAAAAATTCTCTTAACGGCCATAAGGTGACATTCTTTCAGATTAGCTTGAAATCTTGCACATATACACACACTAAGCATAATATCGGGCATAGATGCACAACGGTAAAGGAGGGATCCAATCATGGAGCGATATACCTTTTGATCAATGTCCTTTCCACCTTCATCAAGATCAAGATGTCCACTAGTTGGCATGGGTGTCTTGATGGGCTTGGTTTTGTTTATGTCAAACTTCTTCAACATGTTGTTGGTGTACTTGGTTTGACTTATGAACGTGCATCCTTGTGTTGCTTGATTTGAAATCCAAGAAAGAACTTCAACTCTCCCATCTTGGATATCTCGAACCTATTAGTCATAATCCTACTAAATTCCTCACAAAAAGCCACATTAGAACTACCAAGTATTATGTCATCGACATATATTTGGCAAACAAAGGTATCATTATTGACTTTGCGAGTAAATAAAGTAGCATCGACCTTTCCTATCTCAAACCCGTGTTTGAGTAGAAAATCCTTCAAGCATTCATACCAAGCTCTAGGGGCTTGTTTGAGCCCATAGAGTGCCTTGTCGAGCTTGTAGACATGGTTGGGATACTTGGGGTCTTCAAAGCTCGGCAGTTGCTCTACATACACCAACTCGGATAGGGGGCCGTTGAGAAATGCACTTTTCACATCCATTTGATATAGCTTGGAATCATGATGTGCGACATAAGCAAGTAGAATATGAATTGATTCTAGCCTTACCACTGGTGCATGTCTCCCTAAAATCCAAGCCTTCAATTTGAGTGAACCCTTGAGCCACCAACCTTGCCTTGTTCCTTGTCACCACGTCATGCTCATTTGCTTGTTGCGGAAGACCCATTTGGTTCCAATCACATTTTGCTTGGCCTTTCCACCAAGGAGCGAGTGATGTTGTTCAACTCCTCTTGTATGGCTATCATTCAATCCAGATCATCAAGTGCATCCTCCACCCTATGAGGTTCCAAAGGAGAAACAAATGAGTAATGTTCATAGAAACTTGCTAAACGGGAACATGTTGTTACCCCTTGTCGAATGCTCTCCAATATGTTATCGACGGGATGATCCCATTGAATGGAATGATGAACTCTTGGATGTGGCACTTGAGTTGATCTTTGGATGGGACCATCATCTTCATCATCATGATCTTGACCGATTGGAGGATCAAAACCATGGTCTTATGGAGGGTTGTCTTCACTTCTTTCTTAATTGTTGAGTTGAGGCCGAGCTTGCTCATCACCATTGTTAGAACCATCTTGATGTGAATGACCTTGTGCATTATTTGATCTTCCATCTTGATTATTTTCATGATGTGGAAGCTTCACCATGTTCATTGCTTGGAACATGATAAATGGTAAGATCATGATCAACATGCACAATGGTGTCTTCATCTTCATCTTGTACTTTGATTGGCTTTACTTCACCAATAGAAAAGCTTCTTGATAGCTTTATGTGGAGCTTCTTCATTACCTACAATTTCAACATTGACTTGCTCCTTTTGAGAGCCATCGGTTTCATCAAAAGTCATGTCTACCACGATTTCAATTAAACAGGTGGTTTTGTTGAAAACACGATATCCATATTCGTTAGTACCATAACCAAGCATGAAACCTTCATCAACCTTTGGTGCAAACTTTGAGCTTTAGGATTTCTTGTTAAGTATGAAACACTTAGATCCAAAAACTCTAAAGTAGTGCACCTTAGGCTTTTTACCGGTTAGAAGTTCATAGGCGGTCTTTTTTCTTTTCTTGTGAAGATATAAGCGGTTGATAGCATGACATGCCATGTTGACCGCTTCCACCCAATAGTTGGTTGGAGTCTTATACACATCTAACATTGCTCTTGCGGCTTCTATGAGAGTTCGATTCTTCCTCTCCACAACACCATTTTGTTATGGAGTCTATGGAACCAAAAACTCATGCTTGATTCTTTGTTCATCAAGGAACTCTTCAATGTTGGTGTTCTTAAACTCTATCCCATTGTCACTTATAACTCACTTGATCTTGACATCAAACTCATTTTGGGCTCCTCTTGCAAACTTCTTAAAAATGCCTTGCACTTCACTCTTGTCACGCAAAAAGAATACCCAAGTGAAACGAGAATAATCATCAATAATTACAAAACCATATTTGTTACCACCAATGCTTAGATAAGCGATGGGTCCAAATATGTCTATGTGAAGCAATTCCAATGGCCTTCTAGTTGTTACAACATTCTTGATGGGATGTTAAGCTCTAACTTGCTTTTTGACTTGGCATGCACTACAAATTATATCTTTCTAAAAAGAAACATTTGTTAGTCCAAGGATGTGTTCACCTTTTTGAAGTTTGGCCAAGTTCCTCATCCTAACACGGGAAAGACAATGATGCCATAGCCAACCCATGCTAGATTTTGCCATTAAACAAGTCTCAAGATTTACTCTATTTGATGTGAAATCAACTATATAGAGTTTCCCTTTTAAATGACCCATAAATGCAATAGAGGAATCCTCCCTTCTATAGACTTCCACACTGTTATCCGTAAAGAGACAATTGTAACCGAGAACTTCTCCTTTTCCATTGTCACCAAACATAATATTTTCACTTTGGTCATGACTAGGTTGGAATGATGTGAACATGTCCTTCTCTTTGGTCATATGATTGGTGTATCCAATACCAACACCCAACTTGTTCCACCGGAGGAGTAATCCTACAAAGACAAATCAAGCTTTTGTTTTAGGTACCCAAAAGGATTTGGGTCCTAGGGGGTTAGTCACATAAAACTTGAGCACCCAAACACCCCTCATAATCTCCTTCCTTTTATGAGCACGAACATACTTCACCACGATCTTGCCATCCTAGCCCCAACAACACATGTAGTCACTAGCATAGCATCATGAAAGTGGTGCTTGTGGCTTGGGGCCTCCACTTGCTTCATCTTGTTTGTCTTGTCACTTGTAGGTGCTACCTTGGGAATGTAGACCTTGTTGTTTTCCTTGCATATGAGCTCATCAAGAGCAACACCCTTGTTGAACTTCACACAAGGCACACCATTGACCATGTTCCTTCCATTGGCCTTCCCATCATACCTATTGTAGCCAATGCCTTCCTTAATTGATGGGTGCCTTCATGACTTGTATATCGTTTTGTTGGATTGCTCTTAACACACGCACCTGTTCTTCAAGATTATCTTCAACCTATGTATCTCCTTGTCTTTCTTCTCTAGCTCAACAAGATTAGTTGCATATGCATTTACATCAATTTTATAGCATCTTTTAAAACTATTACTAGTGGAGACATTAGAGTCTTTGGTTGCCTTAAGAGAAGTTGAAGTGCTAGCCCAAAGAGTGCTATAGTTTAACTCAAGATTTCGATATTTTTCTTCAAAGCTTGTGAGGCTTTCTTGAGCTATACTTTTCTCATTCTTGAGGCTAGCTATTGTGTCATTAACCGAAGAATGTTCCTTTGTCAATTTTCCAATTGTGTCATTGGCTAAAGACAATTCTACGGTTAACTTCTTGCAACACCCTAAAATTTGTACTTTTGAAAATAGAGCTAAAATGATTTAATTTTGGATTTTTGTGCTCATGAAACTTAGAAAAATAATAACTTTATTAAATTAAACCCCAACTATAAGGTCTAGTTACATGGTTGTGCATATGTGTTGCTACATAGTATTTGTGATGATTGGGTTTGATTAAAATTTCAAAAGGATTTAAATTTGAATTGAATTTGGATTTGAAAATGTGTTTAAGAAAATAAAAAGGAATTTCTTTTTCCTCCATCTCCCTTCCTGGCTTTCAGGCCCGCTTAGCCTTTTCGCTCCCCTCTTCCATGGCTCACTCCAGTTCCCCTCTCCGTAGGACTAGGCCAACGCAGCGGCCTAGCTCCGCCCTCAACTCGCGAGGCCCACACCCCCACTGAGACCCAGCATCCCTTCTCTCCCTTTCTCTGGCTGACAGCTTGGCCCTATGTGTCAGCCACCATCCGCTACCTCCTGCCTTGCTCTGTTCGAACTCCGTCCGATGAGTACACCCTCGCCTGTGTCTTTGGCGTGCGTCCTACGCAGCTTGGCCTCATAAAAGGCAGCCCTAAGCCGCGCCGCACCCCTACCCACAAGCATAGCACACCTAGCCGCCCTCGCTTGAGCTCACCATGTCATCAAAACCCTAGAAACACCACCACCACATTGATCTCCATCGCCACTGCTCTTCTGCCGCCGTGATTGTGTTCCTGAGCTACGCGTGAAGGTAAGAAAGCCGCCGATATCTTGTATGCTTCCTCTCACTGCTTTGTGCCTGCATGAGCTCGCCATAGCATTGCTGTCACTCCTAAGCCGCTTGGGCAAGCCCTGCACCATCACCGTGCCCTCGCAGTCTCTCCCGATCCCACCCCGAGTTCGTCATGCGCCCTATCTCTCCATGTGTTCTTGCTTTGGCCAGTGATGCCCAGAATCGGCAAATAGCCGAACACTGGCGAGGTCCTCTATTTTTCTAGCCGTGCGCCACCATCCTAGCATGCTGCCGGTGACTCTCTCCCCTTCCCATCTAATTGGAGCTGTCCATCTTTGATCTAATGGCTCAGATCGGCTAATACCCCTTCGCTTGGCAAGTTTGCAAAAGAGCCCCCGTAAGATTTTAAGTTCTAACCCATCGTCTCTGGTTTCTTTCAAAAGGACCCCTGCCTTTTATGAAATAATACCCGCAATCCTTGTGCAGATTTAAAATCAGATTTTATTTATTTTTAATTCAAAAATCAAGTTCCATCTATTTACAAAATTGCCACTATGGTCATTAGGCCATATCTTCTTCGTTTTAACTCCAATTTGACCCGTTCAAGTTGCGTTAGATTCGTAACGACATAATATATGCATTAGTATCAATGTTTTCCATGTCAATAGCTCTAGAATTTCATGGTTTAAATCCTAACTTGAATAATGATTATGTAATTGGATTTTGATAATTAAAAGTAACTTAGGGATTTTCACCTCTGTCTTTTGTAAATAAAATAAGATTAATCTTATGTTGGTTTTCTAATACAAATATAATTTGGCTTAAAATAATTTAGATATTTTTTTTCTAAAAAATCTTATATATGTTTTATGATTAAAATAAATGAAGCCTATAGTTTTCTTTTCCACGTATAAAGCAAATTTATCGGTAGATGTATCTTTTTCACCATAGCTCCGATTAGAGTGATTTTTGTGTCTGTGTGAACGTAGCAATGCGTAGATTTGATTTCAAATTCTTTTTCACTGATTGGTGTATTATTCTAATATAGTTATGTTGAATGCTATGCATGTTTGTTCGGATGCTTGTGTGGTGCTTTATGATCATGTCCAGTCAGTGAGCTTTGCGTGTTGATCAAGAAGGAGTTCCATTGAAAGTTTGGACTAGAAGAAGGATCTGAGTCTAAGGCAAGTATATCATAGGATCTTCCTTGTTGTCCTATACACCTTTAATCATATAATTCATTCTGCATGTGTCTACCTTGACTACCACTAAGGATTTCCTAGTACTTTGTACCTTGTGCCTTGTTACCTATGGGATATTGCATTGGGTAGTATGATGCTAGTGCTCAACTAAAACCATGATCTTGTAACTTGACTAATGGTATATGCAATAAATATTAAAAGATGTTTTTTAGGAACATGGAACCAGGGGGCTAGAGCATTGGGTTGTTTTTATGGTGCTCTAGATTCCTCTCCCTAAGGACTTTTCTATAAGTGATCATCCGGGGCTTACAGTACAGCTATGAGGGCTACATGGCTCTAGCTTTAGCTCAGTATGAGGACCTTTTCTAGATTGTTAGAGGTTACCTTTATTGGTGTAAGAATGGCTTGACAAATTGGGTATAGGACATCCTCTACTCTTATGTGTATAGCTGTGATGGAATTGTGCCATTCGACAGGAGGGGTTCCTATATCTGTTTGCCGAGTGAATCTAATGGCCCTAACTTATTAGACGAACCTTTGAAAGGCTTCATAGTGAACCCTATCGACCTTCCTTGGAAGTGGGTCAAGAGATTAGCTACCTCGAACGAAAGGGTAAATCATGACTCAAAGTGAAAGTGTACAACCTCTGCAGAGTGTAAAACTGGTATATCAGCCATGCTCATGGTCATGAGCGGCCTTGGACCCTTATGGAATAGATGATGAACACTGATGATACTGATGATGAAGATGCTCACTAATGATTACTGTTTATGCTATTCATTATTCATGTTTACCTGATCATGTGTTTACATGGGCTTGTGATAAACTTGTTGCCACCCAATTGCTAAAAGATAACTCATTAAAAGCTAATTGCAGTTAAACCAGTGTTAGCCTTTTGAGCATCATGAACCCCATGTTATATTTGTTGAGTACGACATGTACTTATGCTTGCTTTACTTTTTAAATCTTTGGAAAAATCCCGGATGGGTACCAGATTGCTAGTCTGGAGGAGTTAGGCTTATGATCAACTAGTCAGTTGTCCCTATGAATTGGAGTCTTCCCCCAAAGATTAGAGTCATCTTTCCGCCATTTTCTATCTAAGGTTATATTCTCTATACTAAGTACATTATATATTGAGCATTGTCTATTGATATTACCCTTATTTGTAGCTATATGTGAGATTTGACTTTCTGGGCTCACATATGATGTGTATCTGGTTTTATTTTTAAAACCGGGTGCTACACTTCTCAACCTTTATCTTTTCCTCAATGATAGATGCTTCAAGTGCAAGGTTTTCTCTCTCTTGAGTTATTATTTCTCCTTGCATCTCCAAGCATCTATCCCTCTTCTCTAATTTCTTCATTAGCGTTTTTATTTTAGTGAAGGCCTTTTTACCAAATTTCTTTATGCTTCAATTTCTTCTATATTCTCATCATAACTACCATACTCATCACTAGAAGGATCGAGTGAGTCATGTACCTTCTCCCCTTAGCCATGAGGCAAGTTGGAGTGTAGTATTTATTGTCGATGAGGCTGGAAAAGAGCCTCGGTGATGAAGATAGGTTGGGAAAGAGTATTGGTGGTGAAGTCGAGTTGGGGAAGACCATGGTCAATGACAAAGAGTGGTGGATGGTGATGTTTGCAGTTGCTTTCTCCTTCTTCTCATCATCACTTGAGTCACTATCATTTGACTCCCACTCTTCATCAAGATGAGCTTCACCTCTCTTCTTGCCTTTGTCCTTCTTGTCTTCATCCTTGTTGTACTTGTTCTTCTTCTTGTCATTAGGACAATCAGCTATGAAGTGATCGGTTTGACCACACCCATAGCAAAACCTCATCTTGTACCTCTTCTTTCCATCACCATAGGTCTTGCTGTTGGTCTTCTTCTTCATAAACTTTCTAAGATTTCTAATTACAAATGCAACCTCTTCATCAGAATCTTCTTCTCCACTTGAGGAATCATCCTTCACTTTCTTCTTCTTCTCTTGACTTGAACTTTTGTCTTCATGAGCTTGAGTTGCCTTTAGGGCTACACTCTTGTTGTATCCCATTGCACTAGGATTTTGATTATGAGCATTGATTGCATCTTCATATAGACACTCATGATGCTTGAGCTTTGAAAGGAGTTCTTAGGGTGTCATCTCATCATAACCGGGCTTTTCCATGATTACGGATGCAAGCATGTTGTTCTTGGCTCTACAAGTTCTCAACATCTTTTCTAGCCACCTTGTTGTCATCCCATTCATTACTACCAACAGCTCTTATGCAGTTGACCAATGTCATAAGCCTATCAAACATTGCTTGAGTTGTTTCACCTTACAAGAACATGAACCTTTCCAATTCACCATGAAGTAGCTCAACATTGCCTTTCCTCACACTCTTGTCTCCTTCAAAATATACTTTCAAGGTATCCCAAACTTGCTTTGCACTTTCCATTCCATTTACTTTGGCAAACTCATCCGGACCCAAACTTGTAACAAGTAAGGATACAGCTTGTGCATTTTGGTGAAGGTTGAAAGCTTCTTCCTGAGTTATCTCTCTATCTTCATCGGTAGGAATCATCACACCAACTTCCACAACTTCCCAAAGTCTTGCGGTAATAAGGCGCATCTTCATCTTGTAGGCCTAATTGGTGTATCTTGTTCCATCAAAATGAGGTGGCTTGCCATGATTGACCTTAGGAAAATGCATGGAGGTACCTTTCATGAGTTGTCCATAGTCAAAACCAATACTAGAGTAAACTCCCTTTCCATGTGCATTCTCATTTCCTACTCCAACATCACTTGCATTGTCTTTGGTTGCAACATTCTTGCCACTTGTAGCATCTTCAACCTTTTTGCTCAACTCTTCCTTCATCTTGTTCATCTTATCTTGCATCTTCTTCATTTCATCTTGAAAAAACTTTGCTTGCTTAGCTATCAACTCTTTTGCAATTTGCTTGGCCATCTCGATGGCACTGGCTTGCATATTTTTGGTGTCTAACATTGTTTCTTCTCATGCGGTGAAGTGCTAAAAGAAGACCTCACTCTGATACCAATTGAAAGGATCTAACAATGCCTAGAGAGGGGGTGAATAGGAGTATCTAAAAATTTACTGCAAATGCTAAGTTCAAATTTGTCAACCACTGTCAGAAGTCCCGACAGTTTGGGTCAAAACTTCCGACGTCATCAGAGTTCCATCACAAACTATCAGAAGTCCCGACACCAACATGAACTATGAAAGCAGTGCCAAATTCAACTTTATGGATAAATAATCTTACAACCCCACTTTCTAATGGTTAGATGAAGATGTTGGGTCACTCCCTTACGTTGAAATGCCTCCAATTCGTAGATTGAGTCCAAACCCTAAGAAGAAGCTTGGGAGAGTGAGAGAAACAAATATAAGTAATTTTGAGCAAATCGCAACAACAGCAACAAGCATGCGGGTCACAAGGATTTATCCCTAGGCTTGGCAACCCCACAAAGGAGCTCTTATGTCCTCGTTGTAGAGGTGACCACAAAGGTCGAAGTCTCTTCCACCTCCTTGCCTCTCTCAAGGAAACCACAAAGGTCACTTGAGTTTTCCACTAAGAAATCAAGGGTAATACAAACTTCCCAAGGCTTTTCCACAAGATGGAAGCTCTTGGGCGACGCCTAGCCAGCTAGGGGCAAAGCCCCAAGATTAAAGAACCCAAATCCAACCGGCTTAACAAAGAAATAAAGTGCTCAAGCTTATTAGATGATTTTCTTACTCAATCCACTCTCTCTTTACTCAAATCCTTGGAGGAATCAAAGTTGGGAGCAAAGGGAGAAGAGAGGAGAACCTTGAATGCTTGAGAGCAGTTTTGGCCATGAGTAGGTTGCAATGACTAAGTTGGTCATGGTTATAAGAGAGGAGAGAGCTATTTATACTCATAGAAGAAATCCAACCGTTTAGATCTATGTCGGAAGTTTCGACACAGATCTTGGGACTACCGACCTCTATAGAAAACACTGTAGAAAGCAAGGTCTAGGTCACTATGAACACATCAACATCAAGAGTTCCAATGGTTGGGGGTTCCGACAGCTGGCACTATGGGTAGGCCAAGAGGTCAAGCGTCAGGACTGCCGGCCAAAGCCAGAGTCAAATGATAAATAAATGATAAGTATAAAGCATTGATAATAATTCCTGAGATAGAAATAAAGACTCATAAAATGTAGTATGGCTAGGCAGGAGATTCGGTAGGAGCAAAAGATTCCTAAGTCATTCTTTATTTACTAAATCTTTTGTACATCAAAGTATATACACTCTCATCTATAGCATAATTAACTCTGGATCTATGCATAAGGAACATTACTAAGGAAGATCAAGAATAGAGCTTGTCTCCCTTCGCAACTGTGTTCTACTTTCTTTACAAATGGGGAGTGGACTACAAAGGACTTAACGAGAGTGTCGCATCCGTGATCTACCACATGACCTAGAGTGCAGAATGCATCCATAGGTAAACAATATCTAAGCACCATGCTTACATAATGTTGACCCCTTAACCCACACGCGTCTTGGGCTAAGCGCTTTGCGAACATATGCATAAACTCATCATCAATCATAACTATATCAAGTATATAACTAGAGCAAACTTGGAACATAATAAATAGCAATATAATATTAAAGTAGCACAAAGTCATAAATAAAGAGATATAATGGCTATACCAGTCTCCAGACGGTGGATCCGGAATCCTGCGCAATAGCCGACACTCTACTTGAACCATGCTAGCTAGCCTATACTAGAACTTTGAAGAATTGGAGCTCTATTCTCTTCTCTCTAGAAACCCTAATTTCTGGTCTGATCTTGACTTATGGCAGCGTCTCTGGAGGAGGGCATGGGCTAGTTATTGTTGGTATATTTAACGCACACAGATAAATCCGCAAGCGCACAAATACCGCTGTAGCTTTCAACCGGTGGTATTCCAAGTATCATATCCATAAGGAAATGTGTGAGACTAACTACGGTCTAACTTAACTAAGGGTAGCAACAAGGTTTGGAAAAATAGGAGCATAGACAGGATAACTAAAGTTCCCTAGTTCTGACTTGGGTAAGCTTATGTCTTCTACTATTCAACTAGGGACATTACTAGGGAAAGACACCAGTAGAGGATGCTTTCCTTCGCAACCACATCCTACATGCGCCTACAGACAGGAGGTGGACTACAAAGGATCAACGAAGCTATATAGTACAGGCTATATAGAACTTATGTCACTCATGCAATCTACCACCTTCTGAAATGCAGGGTGCATCCACGATTAACCCAAGTCTAAGCACCATGCTTACACTTACAATTAATACTCTACTCCCTCCAGAACAGGAATGAAACACTCAAAAGGGTCATGATCCTGATGAACAATATAAACAAGATGCTTACTCAAATTATAGGTTGATTACTAGAGATATCTCAAAGGCAAGCTCAAGTAGAACTTGGATCCGCCAAGGTACAAGCCGTAAACAGAGCACCAACATGCCAGCACCTCCTCTAAACTCTTCCCTCACTCTCTATCTTACTATTTCTATTCATAAGAATAGATCCTATAGAGGACTAATCTTCTCTTGATAGCTGGCTCTGATCCTGACATGGAGAATATGAATTAGGGTTTCAGGATGGCTCCAGGGAGGGTGGCAGGGCTGGTATATATAGGTCAGAGCGTCCAATGTGAGCCCTTGGATCATACCGACTTAAAGGATGGCGTAGATACAACCTAGAAAGCAGTGGAGAACAAACATTACGACGCGGAGGCTGACAGGTGGGCCTAGGGGCTGGGCGGCCTGTAGGTGGGGCTAGGCGGCCCCACATGGCAACCCCTCAGTGTCTGCTTTGGTGGAGAGCTTCCTGAAGTCTTCTAGAATCTTCCCACACTGTTTATGTGGCAGAATTCTGTAATTTCCTTTGACAAATTGGTCCCTCTTGATGGTTTTCTAGATAAACCCTACTAAAAACATAGATTCAACAAAACTCATGGAATTTATTAGTTTAAACCCCTATACCTATGTTTGGTGATGGAATTAAATATAAATACAGGTTATGTTGATGGTTTATAGTTGACATTAATGACCATCAACAAGCTCCCCCAAGCTTAACATTTGCCTATCCCTGAGCAAAGCTAAACTCAGCAATGGATCAGTAGTTGCTACAATATTTTCACGCCTCAAAAGTACACATGCATTCAATAAAAAATTCTCCTTTGGATTAGAATAAACTGATCTGACTTTCAAACTTACCCATATTACCTTCAACCATGGGGCTTCTTAACCTTCACTTGGGTCTTGAGCAATTAAAAGACAGAATGATCAAGTCAAGCACTATTTCTCAAGTTCTTTGTTCCACCATTATTCTAGAGTTTTTATAAGTTTTCAAAATAAAACTCAGAGATTCCATTATATGACACTCTCAAGTCTCTCAATATATATGGTATTTGTGGATCCTTACCAAAGGCAGTAAAGATGTTATGCCCTTTGGTTCTTCCTACAACTAAAGCTTATGTGGAGTTCATAGGTAGAGAGAAAGCTAGAGCATACATGCAATGCATATATTGTAAAGTCAAACAATGGATCCAAAAAGAGTTGGGTCGTGTGTGGATGTATGGTGGATATATACATGGTGGCTAACCTAATTCTACTATGCTTCAAAAAAACATATCTCTCTTTTGAAACTTGGAAACATTTGCTAGAGAGCAGGGGCTATCTTATTCATCTTTTTAGGCAGGCATCTAAGTACCCATTGTTTTAGATATCTCGGACACTTGTCCATTTTTTTCTCAATCTCTTTTTTTCTTTTATTGTTTATGAATAACTTTTGCATAGCCCCATGTCTCTTTTCTGCAACAAAACTTTGAGAGATAGCAACAAGAACTTAGAGCATTTATTTGGTGGATAAAAAACCTAAGCATGTTTTTAGGTTCGCTCCCAATGTAGGAGTAGAACATTTTTGGATGGATCTAGATGGAAGACATGTTTTTGTGCCTACACTAGTGTAGGAGTAGTGCATATGTGGGTGGTGTGTACGTGATCTTGATTTTAAGAGCATGACAAATCTCTCATAAGGATCAACAAAGCTTGACAAAACTTAATGCAAAAGCAAACAACATATATGAGTGAAAGTTTTCCTTAACCTACATATCATATATGGCTCTGGTAGGAATTCAAGCTTTGTCATACAAGGAACTCATCATGTAGAATTTTTGTATTTTTTCAAAAGCTAAATCTCTAGAAGTTTAGTGTCACTTGGAATAAGATAAACAGTAGCTCAGACCATCTCATATCATATCTATCAATTACCTAGACTTCGATCAAGCATATGCTACCCACGAGTTTCAAGTTCAGAATAAATCCTTATATCAAAACAATCTTATTCAAAACTTAGGAGAATTCAAGGTTGAAAACTAGGTACTTAAAAGGAATTACAACAGAGCAACTATTCATCATTTCCATTTTAAAAGATTATTCTGAGTCCTCTTTATTTTTTCAACTCTTAAAAATAAATTAAAGCAAGCTAGACGCACCTTTTTATTTTGTTTTCAATTTTAAGACCACACATTATTATTATAACTATATATATTTATTAAATAGATAACTTTTTATTTTGTTTTTCATTCACCATTTTCTTAACTATTTAAAATAAACCAAAACTAAAACAAAAGGGGAAAGAATACTTACCTGGATACACGGGAGTGCTTCTCCCCCAAGCTAGCTCTTTCGATGAGGGTTCGGTGTTGTATGTTCTTCGAACCAAACTTCTCCTTGTGAAGTTCATTGACTAAGTACCTCGGTTTGCTCTAAAGATGAGGATTTTTGTGGTGGTGCCTCTAATAGTGATGTCACCTTTTTCTGCCAAGCCCATCTTTGTTTTGAGTTTTGATTTTGGTTTAGCAGGTTAAGAGCCCTTACTTGTAGAAATTGGGGAGTCGACTGCCTTCTCCCACACTTTGCTTGAATTGTGTCCGACTCATAAGACAAGGTAGAGATCAAGTGCATGTGCTCTGTTGGTGGGAAAACACCAATAGAACCAAAACTTTACTTATTCTTCTCTAACCTTAGGCACATTGAACAAGATGAAGTTGATGTTGTGTGTTTTGTTCACTTATGTCATGGTGATAAGATCAAAAGATTCAGCTGCTTAACCTATGGAAGGATTGTCTATAAGGTATTAATCTTTACATGATTATGACTATCATCTTCTAGAATTAGGATGTGCACTATTCAACTTATTTAGTTCAGACTATGAGATCAAGAAAGTGGTGCTAGGAACAAGCTTGAAAACATGTTGAGTTAATTAGGTTGGATCAAGTAAATTTATAACTCAAACATGTTTGTTTCTTATTTATGTGCCTATCAGAATCAAGAAAAACTCTAATAATGACCATTTACCTTAGGATGTCACCTTTGTCATTGGAGCGTAATGTCACCATATGACGAAGGGTAGATGACTCGTGATGGTCTTTCCCTTTTGCTTGAAGTTTTTCTTGTTCGGCTAATCTCACAGCTTGAGCTGTTCATGAGCTTCTTGTTTCCTAGTTCACACCTTTTCTTTCTCATCCTTTTGTCATGCCATCTTTCTACTCTTTGATCTTTTGACACCTTATTGGACCTTTTGCCTCACTCATTGTTTTATACCTATAAAGGATTAGTGGACAACACATACCAGAAGGAATATACAATTTTGAAACACGGGTTGTTTGTCTAGAATTTTATAATTTCCCTCTATGCTAATGAAAAGATGGTTTTAGGATTACTTTAGTATAGAGATCATGTTTTATACAAGCATGGCTCAAGGCAAAGGTAACTTGCAGCAAAAGACAAAGTGAATGAACTTTGGTACTTATAGATCTTTCGTCCATGTTGAATGAGGTATGTAGTTCTTACATCTATAATGAATGAGTTGTGTCTTGCTTCATCTCCGATTTGAATTTATCTCATGACTTACCAATATTGAATTAAAAGTTTCCTGCATAGGGTTAGTCCAATAAAATGACCAGTATCTACTATAGCATATTCTTAGTTCAAAAATCAACCTAGACACTATGTCTAATTTGATTCAGGAAGGCATTTTAACCTAAGCACCATGCTTAATTTAAAAGCCTTTGGAAGTACGATCAGCACCCCTAAACTAAGCTCCGTGCTTAATTTAAAAGATGTATGAACATACTCCAAACCTTAAGCATACTATAGCAAATAAAGGTAGTATGAAAGCATTATAGAGATTTATTTAAATAGAGATAAAAGAGCATGATTGTTATTTAGCAAATTGAGCATGGCTTAAAGGAAGAGACAACCAAGATGAATTAGCAACATGGCATAAAGATTTTTTAAAGAAGTTCATCCCCCACACTTGAATTTTGCAAGGCAAAATCAAGTTTGGATGGATGTGATTCAATGTTGCATGATGATTGGCTGGACATACCTGGTGTTGTCATCCTTCATTCATTTTGCTTCAAACCTAGAATGGTTGGTGACAAAAATACCTGAAGAAATATTTTCACAATTATATTTCTATGCTTATTTCACAAGGGCATTACAACAAAAAGTGAAAGCTCATGTTATCTCCCAAAAGTGCTTGCTTTAGAACAAAAGCTCGTCCTTGGGAAACCTTCTAATTGCACTCAAGTTGGTGAAGTGGTTTCCCCTCCAACATCAACCTTTGTGTACCTATCTCAAGATACACACAACGAGATCTGTAATATTTATGATAAACATATGCATCTACAGCCGCCCTTTCAAAAAATTTAGGAACAGAAAGTATAAGGGGGTTGAAGACCTCGTGTGCAGCAATGTTAGAGAGACCAATTGATTCAGGAGATTTCTCATGCGAGCATGGATTCAATGAGGTGTTCATGAAATAACTTCCATGCTCATTGATGTTATCTTCCTTTTCAAGCTCTAAGGGTGTTTCTTCATGAATGTCTATAGGCGGAAACATTGTTTCCATCATTCCATGCCTATGATATTCATTGGACGTTTTATTATCCAAGATTTCTGATGGATTGGTGGCTCTCAGGTTGATCTTGTCTAAGGCATCCTCCAAACTTGGATGAGTCATGTTTATTAAAGAGATTGATTTAAGCGCACCATTTGGATCTAAGCCAAGTTTGGATTCTACCCTTAAGGCTTCATCCTTGCCCATCCATTCTTTAGCAACGACATACAAGTTCTTAATATGTTCTAGCCATTGTCGTTGCTCTTTTTTGTCATTCTTGTGGCCTTCATGATTCCTATACTTTGGTTGTCTTAGTGGATTTCTAGGATCATCATGATACTTAGGAGAGAGAGCATAAGAGGGATCATTGGGGTGAAGAATGGGTTGAAAGATGGGTTCAGATGAGACATCTAATGTGAACATAGAGGGCGAGAGGATAGGAATGGCTTCTAGATGGCTCAGCTCTCCTTCTATGGCATCACTAGACATGCCATCCTTGAATTTCTTCCCAATGTCCTATATGGGAATAAGGACACTTTCTAAGAGATCCCTTCTTGAGAGGATTTGAATTATATTTGCTCGAAGGTCTCTTATGAAGATGAGAATTTAATGTTCTCCCAAAATTAGCACCAAAGAGGTCATCCATCATTTCAACAGGGATTTCCAAAGATGGAATTCCTTCTTCTCTTGGGGGATTTTGGGGTATTGGTGGTTCAGGATTGATAGCTAAATCTTAGGATTGAAGTGGTTGTGATTTGACTATCAAAACTTTTTCTTCTTGATTGGGAGATGATTTCTTCTCTTTCTCGGGGAGTTCGTTATGAATGCTAGTGCAAGGAGTGATTCCACCAATTCTATTAAGCATAGCCCTTGCTTCACTAGCAAACAAATGAAGGAAAACTCCTCTAGAGGCTGCATAAAGGGATTCCGTAGAATCCTTGCTAAGACCCATGTAAAAATGTTGAAGAAGTATAGGGTATTGAATGGCAAGGTCTAGGTCAGTGATGATGAGTTCATTAAAATGATCCCATGATGTACCAAGAGATTCTTCTTCTAGTTGTCTAAAATTTAGAACCTCTTTCCAAAGGCTAACCACTTTAGAGATGGGAAAGAAATGTAAACAAAATTTAGAGCATAATGTTTCCCAATCTCCTTGCATACTTCCTACGGTTTGACTATACCAATGTTTAGCTCTTCCTGTCAAAGAGAACAGAAACAACTTCCATTTTAAGGTTTTGTTCCACATGCCAGCGATATGCAAGCATGCATAGGTTTGTTCAAACTCTTGTAGGTGTGAGTATGGGCTTTCATTGCCTTTTTCCCGAGAAGGATTTATCCTATATCAATTTTATAAAACACGGGTGTAGCTCATAGCCAGGTGTTAGGATGAGCTCTAAAGATTTTGGTGGCTCTAGGCTTGTGCTCATGGGTTTAGCATATTGATAGATAGGAGTAGAATCCATGCTACAAGACAAAGTAAAATAAAATGTTAAGCTAGGCTCAAAGTTAATTCAGTAACCATTTTTCTGATAGCGACACCAGAAAACTTGTTGGTATATTTAACACACATAGATAAATCCGCAAGCGCACGGATACTACTGTAGCTTTCACCCTGTGGTATTCCAAGTATCGTATCTATAGAGAAACATGTGAGACTAACTATAGTCTAACTTAACTAAGGGTAGAAACAAGGTTAGGATAAATATGAGCGTAGAGAGGATAACTAAAGTTCTCTAGTTCTGATTTAGGTAAGCTTATGTCTTCTACTATTCAACTGGGGACATTACTAGGGAAAGACACTAGCAGAGGATGCTTTTCTTTGCAACCACGTCCTACATGCGCCTACAGATGGGAGGTGGACTACAAAGGATCAACAAAGCTATATAGTATAGGCTATATAAAACTTATGTCACTCATGCGATCTACCACCTTCTAGAATGCAGGGTGCATCCACGATTAACCCAAGTCTAAGCACCATGCTTACACTTACGATTAATACTCTACTCCCTCTAGAATAGGAATAAAGCACTCAAAAGAGTCATGATCCTGATGAACAATATAAACAAGATGCTTACTCAAATTAGAAGTTGATTACTAGAGATATCTCGAAGGCAAGCTCAAGTAGAACTTGGATCCACCAAGGTACAAGCCGTAAAGAGAGCACCGATAGACCAGCACCTCCTCCAAACTCTTTCCTCACTCTCTATCTCACTATTTCTATTCATAAGACTAGATCCTATAGAGGACTAATCTTCTCTTGATAGCTAGCTCTGATCCTAACGAGGAGAATATTAATTAGATTTTTAGGATGGCTCTAGAGAGGGTGGCAGGGTCTGGTACATATAGGCCAGAGCATCCAACATGAGCCCTTGGATCAAACTGAGTTAATGGATGACGTAGATGCAACCTAGGAGGTAGTGGTGAATAGACAAAGCAACAGGAGGCTAACATAGGGGCCCATAGGTCGGGTGGCCTCTAGGTAGGGCCATCTAGCCCTACATGTCAGAGACATGTGCTCTGCTTCGATGATTCGCCTTCTGGAGTCTTCTAGAGTCTTCCCACATCGATTACGTGGTGAAATTCTATAATTTGCTTTGATGAATAGGTCCCCCTTGACAGTTTTCTAGATAAACCCTGCTGAAAACACAGATTCACCAAAACTCATGAAATTTATTAGTTTAATCCCCTATACTTATGTTTGGTGATGGAATTAAGTATAAATACAGGTTATGTTGATGGTTTATAATTGATGTTAATGACCATCAACAATTATATAGGTCGAAGCGTCAATCCTAAGCCCTCAGATCAAACCGACTTGAATAAACAGCGTAGATGCAATCTAGGAGGCGGTGGAGAACCGACGTAGCGACGAGGGCTGACATGTGGGCCCTAGGGGCTGGGTGGCCTAAAGGTGGGGCTGGCCAGCCACTCAGGCTCTGCCTTGGCGTGGAGTCCTCTCGAGTCTTCTAGAACCTTCTGGTGTCTATTTTGCTACGGATAAGCATAATTAATTCTAACATGTAGGTCCACCTTGATGGTTTCTAAATAAACCCTATAGAAAATACAGATTCACCAAAAACTCATGGAATTTTTTAGTTTAAACCCCTAAGTCCTTGTTAGTGATCCTTTTTTATGCATTTATTCAAGTTATGTTGACGGTTTATAGTGGTTGTTAACTACCATCAACAAGCTCCCTCAAGCTTAACCTTTGCTAGACCCTTAGCAAAACTAAACTTAGCAAATGGATCAGGAGTTGCATCAAATATTTTCACTCCTCAAAAGTACACATGCGCTCAACAAAGAATTCTTCTCTGGATTAAAGTCCACTGATTTGACTTTCAAACTTACCCATATTACCTTCAATCATGCGGCTTTTGAGCTTTCACTTGGGTCTTGAGCAATTGAAAGACAGAACAATCAAGTCAAGCACTATGTCTCAAGTTCTTTGTTTAACCTTTATTCCAGAGTTTTTGTAAGTTTTTAAAATAAAACTCAGAGATTACATTGTATGACACTCTCAAGTCTCTCATATATATGTAGTATTTGTGGATCCTTACCGAGGCAATAGTGATGTAATGTCTTTTCTTCTCTTACAACTAAGGCTTATATGGAGCTCATAGGAGTAGTAAATGTATAAGAGAGCATACTTGCAATACATATATTGTAAAGTCAAACAATGGATCCAAAGAAAGTTGAGTCATATAATCAAATCAAGATGTGCATGTGTGTGGAATATGGTGGATATAAATATGGTGGCTAGCCCAATTCTACTATACTCCTTGAAAACATATCTCTCATTTGGAACTTGGAAACATTTGCTAGAGAGCAGGGGCTATCTTATTCATTTCTTTCTTTCTTTTTTAGGCAGGCATCTGAGTACCATTGTTTTAATATCTTGGACATTTGTCCATTTTTCTCAATTCTTTTTATTTTTTTCTTCTCTTTTCTTTTTTTATGAATAACTTTTGCATAGTCCATGCCTTTTTCTGCACCAAAACTTTTGAGACATAGCAACAAGAACTTGAAACATTTATTTGGTGGAAAACCTATCAAGCATGTTTTTGGCATTTTCTCCCAGTGTAGGAGTAGTGCATATATGGGTGATGTGTACATGATCTTGATTTTAAGAGCATGAAAAAACTCTCATAATGCATCAACAAAGCTTGACCAAACTCAATGCAATTCAAGCAGCATATATGAGTGGAAGTTTTCCTAGTCTAAATATCATATTTGACTATAGTAGAAATTCAAATTTTTTCATACAGTATCTCATCATGTTACATTTTTATATTTTTCAAAAGATAAATCTCCCAAATTCAAGTGTCACTTGGAATAAGATAAATAGCAGCTCAGACCTTCTTATATCATATGCGTCAATTACCTAGACTTAGATCAAGCATATGCTACCCACGAGTTTCAAGTTCAGAGCAAATTCCCATGTCAAATCAATTTTATCTAAAACTCGAGAGAATTCAAGACTGAAAACTAGGTACTTAAAAGGAATTATAATAGAGCAACTATTCATCATTTCCATCATGTGAAATCATCTTCAAGTTTTTTTATCTAGCTCTTAAAAACTAAAACTCATCTTAAACAAACTTAATTAAACTTAAACTATATACACACTCTTTTTATTTTTTAACTTGAAAAATAAACTAAAGAAGACAATAAAATGCTAGGAAGAGACAACTTACCTTTGGTAAATGGGGGCTCCTTCCCCAAGCTAGGTATTGCTACGGTCTCTCAGAAAGGTGGGTCGATGTGGAGACCCTAGAACAAGTATCGCCAATTCTTGTTTTCCTGCTCCTGGTGCTGTTGAACGACGATGAGGCATTCTCCTGCTTCCGCTTTCCATTGGGTGTGTTGGTGAAGTTGGTTTTGGATGTTATGATGTGACTCCTCGATGGTGGTGAGCCTGTTATCAAGGCAGGGGCGCTCCATCTGCTGCTCATGATAGCCCATGGGCTGGTGATGGTAGCCATAGGCAGAGAAGGACATACGTCTTCTCTGATGGCCACTCAAGACTTCTTTATATGGCTGCTGCTGATAGTAGTCGAAGTTGCCATCCTGCCATTGCGCACTTGAGCCCTGATGCCAGGAGCTCTCAGTGTGTTGAGGAGCAGGCTGTTCCCAACCAGCATGCCTAGGCTAGTGCATGCGGGAAGAACCCAGCTGGTCCCCGCCTAAAGGCAGGTCCTTCGGGAATGGGAACGTTGCCACAGTACCGGGGCTACGGGTTGCGCGTGAGTCTCGCAGAAGCGCTCCGGCAAGGCGCTACTTCCTTTTTCTACAAATCAAAGACAAAAGACTACACCACATACAGACCAAGGTTTTGGTCTAGTAATGGGATTTCATTTGTATAATCCATATACATCATGACAAGCTTCCCGTTTTTACCCTTTTTTAACATGTGTGCTTGGTTAAAATATTCATAATCGATAAGCCAACTGGGAATGTCATCGATGTAAGCAACAGAAGCATTTTCTAAAAGACCCAAATTTTTAGCTATGCGGGTGACTAAAGAAGTACACCCAACATCTCGCTTAAGATCAGGAATTTTTTTCCATTATTTCATCATAAACTGGACTGGTGAAACCTTTCTTCTTTTGTCCATGGCATAGAGCAGTTTAAGTTCATCATTCCTAATAGTGTGAAAATCATTCATAGGAAAAAGAGAAAACCTAGCCATTTATGCATGAATTGCAAAGTAGGGTGATGAATTTCATTAGTATGGGGATGGTAGCAAGTAAGTTCTTTAGATATTTCCCTCCAAAATTTCATTCTATCAAAGTTTTGTATAGCAGTGTCCACATCAATCACACATTGTGCATGAAATCCTAGAAGTTCACTAAACTATTTCCATGGGATAGAAAAATCTTTTTCGAAAAGTCTAAATAATACTTCCGAATCAGTGGGTTTCAAGGTGCATAAAAATTCAGTAGTCCAAAGCTTAGATCCTGGCTCATTAATTTCCTAAACATCCTCCCATCCTACAATCTTAAAAATGAGTTCAAATTTAGTCTTCAGCTTCTTGTAGATGTCCTATGTATCATCCCGGAGCTTGAGCTACTTCTCTTGTAAGAGAATGTTTCTCTTCACGGGGGCTGAACGGGATGATGCTTCGGCAGCGGGAGATGGAGGATCAACCTCCATGTCGATGCTTGCCCAGGACAACGAACTTCTCGTTGAGCGGAATGACACCGCATGCTTGAGCTTTCCAATGATCTTGCTCATTTTCCTGCAAAATAGACAAAAGACAACACAACTCACGGAATGGGATTAGGAGAATAAAAATGTTAGCGGTTAGCCATCCAAAAGTCACTTGTCTAGAGGATTAGTCGTCCTAGATTGCCTAAAGAATTTTTCTAATCAATATTTTGGGATGACTTCCACCCTAATTCTTTTTTTTAATTTTCTCTCTTGATTTGGACAGCATTACCACTCTTAAACCCTCTCTTTCTTGCTCAAATTTTAGCAGCACCTCTCTCTCTCTTACTCAAGATTTTAGTAACACTTTCACTCTCAACTTTCTCACCCTTTTCTCTTACTCCAACACTACATCTACCAAGAGAATTTTCAACTACAAGATTTGGAATTGGAAATTCAAACTCAGGAAGCTGGATTGCAGTGTGAGTGAGTGAGTTGAGCAGCTAGGAGGGGAGGTATTTATAGGGGGAGAGCAGTAGACCGGTAGGCCAAGTGGTGGGGCCGGCCAGCCCCACATCATGGCCAAATGGCCTCTCCATTTTCCTGATGATCTCTTGCTTCATGGTTAAGGAAAATATCTGCTCCTTTGGTGCTTCATTCGGTGGAGATACGACCAGAATGGCTGGTGGAGAGATGATGGAAGTGATAGTGGTGGTTGAGTGGAGATGGAGGTAGAAATGGAGGTAGAAGTGATGGGTGGTGGTTGAGTGGGTCCCATGTGTCTCCCATATTTCTACCGTATACACATGTATATAAATGCAATAAAAAATATTTTATGAAACTATAAAATATAAGAAGATGAATGATGGTATTTTTAAATGTTTACGCCTCCATGATAAATATTTCTTATAGGGTTTTTATGCTCTGTAAAGTTTATTTACATGGGGCTTGAATTTTCATAATGCCATGATGAGAATTTTTTATATTTTTATAATGCAGGTGTGCCAAAGTAAAATATAATGCAAAAAATAATTATAGATAACTACCGAGTTACCTCTCGGCGAGGGTTAGGAATTTTGAGTCCGCTGAACTAGATTTCTCCGTTTAGGTTTATTCCTCAGTTGCATTAGTAGGTCCTGGAGATGGAGACCCTGATACTTGCTTCTCACACCATTCCAAATTGGAGCATTGTTCCGGTCTCAGTTTGAAAACAAATCGCTCTTCCTTGCCACTGATATGGAATTTGATTTCTCTGTCTCCGACATCAATGTGCATGTTTGTAGTACTCAGGAAGGGTCTTCCAAGTATGAGGGGTGTCTTCATGTCCTCCTACATGTCAAGTACTACAAAATCCATAGAACAAAGAAGTTTCATATTTTTACCAAAATATTCTCGGTGATTCCTACAGGGTAGCAGACCGATTGGCCGGCAGTTACAAACACATCGATGTTGGTGTAAGTATTGAGTAGTTGAGCTTGTCGAAGACCTTCTTGGGTATGACACTAACGCTTGCTCCAAGATCGCATAATGCGTTCTCAAAGTTCTAGCTTTCGATTGAACAATCGATAGTGGGACACCCCGGATCCTTCTTCTTGACAGGTGATGTGTTTAGGATGGCCGCACTACACTCCTCCATCAACTTGATTACTTTAGTGGTGGGCAATGGTCTTTTGTTGTTGAGAATGTCTCAGAGATACTTTGCATAGGTGGGAACCTGTATGGCATCTAGTAGAGGAATATTGATATATAACTTTTGAATTACCTCTATAAACTTACCAAACTATTCATCCATTTTGGTTTTTGATTTCTGCATGGAAATGATAGGAACATAGTGTCATGAAAATCTTGTTGTAATTCTCACTCTTGTGGCTCAACTTCTTCAACTTCATCGTTTCTCTTCTCATCTTCCTACATTACCACTTGTGTCTTACCTGTCCTTGTCGGATACGATGGATCATGAGTAGACTTGCCACCTCTTGTGGTTATAGCGTTGACCTTTTCAAGGTTAGTAGCAAAAGGTAGAGTAGTGGCCAACTGAGCTAATTGAGATTCTATCTTTTTATTATAGCTAAGTTGGTCTTTTATGGTAGAAGAAAAACTATCTACCTTAGTATTTATGTTTTCTAGGACCTTATCATTAAAAGCAAGCTTTTTAGAAATATTCTTATTAATCCTAGCTTGTTCTAAGATTAAGTCTCTTAGGGATGGTTGCTTGGGATTAAAAGAATTATAATTGTTACCTAGGTACTTACCTTGGTAAGTTGACCGTTGTTGTTGATTCCATCCTTGTCTCTGTTGTTGTGGACCTGAATTGTTGCCAATGATGTTTACATCCTCTTGATATTTAGGGAATTCAAACCCCAAATATTCTTCACATATGTTTTGAGCAATGAAAGAATCTTGAATGGCCTAACGATCTCTCTTGTAATTGGCTCGTTGTTCGAGCCAATTCAACAGTATGTCCATCTAGGTTGACAATGCACACACCTCTTTTGGCACTTCTCTACTCTTATTGCATGATTGGATATTGCATGATGACCAACCTTGATTAGAGGCTATCTTCTCCATAAGAGTTTTAGCTTTTCCAAGGGTGAGTGACATAAATGATCCTCTAGCAGTGGCATCAAGTTGTTCATGAGCTTTCTAAGTTAATCCATGGTAGAAACTTTGCATGAGCAACCAATCTTCTATTCCATGGTGAGGACAATCTGAAATATATTCTTGGAAACCTTCCCATGCTTCTGGAATGGTCTCTCCCTTCTACTATTGGAAGTTGGAAATCTTTCCTCATAAGACATTGGTCTTGCCTACTAGGAAGAACTTTTCTAAGGCCTTTGAACACTTTGCCCATGTATTGATGTTATCTTTGTTGGTGTAGGACCATTGCTTCACCTTTCCCACTAAATAGGGTAGGTTGCACCATGTTGATGAGGCTTGGCTTGAGATCAAACTCAAGGTTGTTGGTTTTGAGTTTTGGTCTAGTGCGAATGTTCTTGGTGCTCGGAGCAAAGAACTCACGCAGAGTTTTGTCAGCCATAGCTCAGAAACTGGTGTTGAGCTTCCTTTTGATTAGGTTGATTCTGATTGGAAGTTATTGGTGAATCACAACCAATTCTGCAATACCCTGTATAAAATACAAACAACGACAAACAAGGGTAAGCCAACTAAAGCAGAGTTGTTATGGTTTTATCAATAAGTATTTATTTGATCAATTCTCTATAGCCATGTGCCCCTTCCCCGGCAACGGCGCTAGAAATGCTTGTTGACATTTCTTAGCATCACTCTTTACTAAGTTGTCATACCTAGCTTGATACCAGAAATGCATGGTTGGTAATTATTAATGACACTTGTAAACTCAGAGAAAATTATATATGTTAAAGTAAAGTATCCGCAAGCGCGCAGATAATATACCATTGTAGTATTTCACCTGGAAGTATACCAAGTATTGTTATTTATATTTTATCCATAGGGAGGAGCTATGGGATTGTTGGCATAGAGATATTGACAAATATGTATATTTATGATAAAAACCACTCTCATGCTATGGCAGGGGTAAGTCAAATGATAAATAAATGATAAGTATAAAGCATTGATAATAATTTCAGAGATAGAAATAAAGACTCATAAAATATAGTATGGCTAGGCAGGAGATTCGGTAAGAGTAAAAGATTTCTAAGCCATTCCTTGTTTACTAAGTCTTTTATACACTCAAGTATATACACTCTCATCTATAGCATAATTAACTCTAAATCTATGCATAAGGAACATTACTAAGGAAGATCAAGAACAGAGCTTGTCTCCCTTCACAACCGTGTTCTACTTGCTCTACAAACGGGGAGTGGACTACAAAGGACTCAACGGGAGTGTCACATTCGTGATCTACCACATGACCTAGAGTGCAGAATGCATCCGTAGGTAAATAATATCTAAGCACCATCCTTACATAATGTCGACCACTTAACCCACGCGCGTCTTGGGCTAAGCGCTTTGCGAACATATGCATAAACTCATCATTAATCACAACTATATCAAGTATATAACTAGAGCAAACTTGGAACATAATAAATAGCAACAAAATATTGAAGTAGCACAAAGTCATAAAAAAGAGATACAATAGCTATACCAGTCTCCAGACGGTGGATCCGAAATCCTGAGCAATAGCCCACACTCTACTTGAACCTTGCTAGCTAGCCTTACTAGAACTTTGAAGAATTGGAGCTCTATTCTCTTCTCTCTGGAAACCCTAATTTCTAGTCTGATCTTGACTTATGGCAGTGTCTCTAGAGCATCAATCCTAAACTCTTAGATCAAATCGACTTGAATAAACGACGTAGATGCAATCTAGGAGGCGGTGGAGAACCGACGTAGCGATAGGGGCTGATATGTGGGCCCTAGGGGGCCAGGCGGCCTACAGGTGTGGTTGGCCGGCCCCAACTGGTAGCCACTCGAGCTCCGCCTCAGCGTGGAGTCCTCTCGAGTCTTCTGGAATCTTCTGGTGTCTATTTCACTGTGGATAAGCGCAATTAATTTCAACATCTAGGTCCACCTTGACGGTTTCTAAATAAACCCTACAGAAAATACAGATTCAACAAAACTCGTGGAATTTGTTAGTTTAAACCCCTAAGGCTTTGTTGGTGATCCTTTTTATACATTTATTCAAGTTATATTGATGGTTTATAGTGGTTGTTAACTACCATCAACGGAAACCTAAACTCAAAACAAAATATGAAACTTTGGAGAGCGCTTTGAGTTCGTCCGTCTTTTAACTTCAAAGATTGAGGGACACCATTTCATCTTAGATCAACTCTTTAAAACTTCCAAGGGACTAAAGTTGCAATATATCTCATTAAGATATCATTAGTCTCTAATTTGGATGTCATCAATACACCAAAACCTACATAGGGGGCAAATGCGCTTTCACCTTACAAATGCCCGCCTCTGTAAATGATTTATTGAGGCGGACATTTTTGACCGCCTTGGTAAATAAAATGTTTGCCTCGGTAAATCGATTTTGCAAGGAGGTTATTTGTGACCGCCTCGGTTAATAAAAGTGACCGCCTTGGTTAATCCCAGGCATTAACCGAGGCGGTTCAAATGTGCGCCCACCTCTGAGGCCATTTTCTAAACGCCTCACAAAAGTTTTTCTATAGTAGTGACCATCTACTCCCGCCGCCGTCGGGAATGAAAGAGTGAGAGTGGGAGTGGAAGAAAAGATGATGGATGAGGCAAACGGACACTGTTAAGTTAAAAGGGGCAAGGACAAAATGGACTTTTCATGTGCCTTTACGTCTGGACCTCACCACCATCCATGCTAGCACAGTGATTTGGCATTCCACATCAGCAAAAATGACAAGAATGTAATGCAATTACTATTTTCATGACAAATATGTTTTTGCCCGTCTAAACCTAGCAGTCGAAGATTAGTTAAATATCCCCATAACAAGCTATACATGCCATTGCAACAGATAGGCATGCTTTGTCAGTATAATATAAAATTAGTCTGTTTGGATACATATTACTAGTTACTAGTTGGGGCTAAAAATTAGTTCAAATTAGCTATGGTTGTCTAGATAATTAGCTAACAACTAGTCGAAGACTTGTCTAAAAAACTATACCACCTATTAGCCCTCCTGTTTGGGAAAGACTAGCGCTTGGATGCTCACGCCACATGCCTACGCTGCTTCACATGGGGCCCACACCGCTCCGTGTCCCACGCCCGCATCGTGTCTCGCATTGCTCGGTGTCCTGCGTCTGCTCCATGTCCCACGCCGCTCCATCTCGATATGCACCCACAAGGTTTCCTACTCACGCCCCTCCATACCCACACACATGTAGACAGGCCCAACAGCTGCAGCAGGCAGCTGCTGTAGATGGGTCCCATTACAACATGTGCAACATCACCTCAATCTACTTTTGCAACATCTAGAGGAAACATTTGTAACATACGTCCGACATAGTTGAAACATTTGCAACATACGTCTAAAACACTTGCGAAACACCAGAAAAACTTGAAAACCACGTGTGTAGCCATTGCAAACATTTAGATGAAACCACTTGCAACATACGCATGAAAACATTTGAAACACTTGCATATATATATGCAACATTTAGATCTACTTTTGCAACATCTAGATGAAACACTTGCAACATACGTCTGAAACAGATGAAACATTTGGAACCTACAATTGAAACATACGTGTATAGCCATTGCAACATGTGCAACATCTCGACTACTTTTGCAACGTCGATGTGAAACACTTGCAACACACATCTGAAACATCTGAAACACTTGAAACATATGCTTGCAACATGCGTTTTCCAGTGCAATACCACCTTACTGCTTGGACGAATGGAGGCTCATTGTTACGGAGCTCAACGCCGATGCAGAGGTCGATGGCGGCGCATGGAGCTCGTCGGTGCCCCAGCGGAGGCACTGTGCTGGGCGAGCACCTACGCGAGGAGCAACTGGCAAGCACGGCGGCCTACTCGACGAGCACCCCCTGCAGCACCCCTGGTGAGTGGCCAGTAGTCGACGAGCACCCCCTGCCTGGTGAGCACGACACCACCTGCTGCGCCAGCAGCTGGCGAGCACCCCTTGGCTGGCAAGCACGCGAGTTCAAGATAGGGAGGAGAGTCACAGTCTCCACAATGGAGAGACAGAGGAGAGAGAGAGGGGATGGAATCAAAGAGAATAAGTCTGGCCACCTGAAGGGAGTAAATATTTGTGTGGTTGGAAAATACGTGGACCACCGACAACGTGAGGTCACGCAGTGCCTGTTTGTCCGGGCGCGGGATGGATGCTCACGCTGGAGCATTTCCGCTTTTGTTTAGATGCATTAGAGCTAATTTAGGCTAATTTTTGCTAGCTATTAGCAAATAGCACTTGTATCAATCAGGCCCTATACATAGATATAATGATTTATGTAAACGTTTTTCCAGCTGGTTGTTTACACGTCATGACGTTAACGTGGCACAACAATAATGACAAAATCATGAAGGATCTGGCTTAGTCACAAGGGGAGACAATTTGCCTCCCCATCCCCATCCCCATCCCCATCCCCATCCCATGCCAATCCATTGGGAGCTAGTTCATCATCGGTCCCAATCCAATCTTACCAAAGCTTTTTCCTCATCCATATCTACGTCGACCAGGGAATTCCCGTGCCGGTGGGGCCGACGTGCGACGCCATGTGTCGCCGCGCTGCCGCCTGGGTCACACAAGTGTGCGGGTGGGTGGCCGCCACGCGCTCGCTGCGCCCGCGTGCGTGTGCTCGCCTCCCTCCCTCCCTCCCTCCCTCCCTCCCCGCACTAGCTCTCCACTTCCCCAGCCAGCGGTCCCCTGTCGCTGCCCGTGCTCATCCGGCCACCTTCCATCTGCGGCCGCCAGTCCCCCGTTCCCCACCGCGGACCAGCTGTCTGCGGATCAAGATCCGTCGAGGCTGAGGTACCCGCGTGCCAAAGATCGTTTCTTGATCTAAATTTGGGTGGGCGTGGGGGATCAAAGCTCGGTTCTCTGCGGTCACTTGGGAGGGGTAAAAGTTGGCTTGATCTCTTGAGGTGTTTGGGTGTCAGAGTCGAATGGGTTCAGTGTGAAAGCTGGTGTCTTTATAGTTGTTCGATAGGTTGGGCTTTATGGAGTAGATGCTGTTCGTCTTATCTATGCTCTGAGTAATGATGTATTACAACCGTTATTTTTATATATGATGTTAAAAATCTGTATTGGATTCTTTGTGTATTTTCCAGTTTTCCAATGAGAATAATTAGATGGATCAAATTGGCTTTAACTTCGTGATGGGCTGTATGACGCATGAGCAGTTTAAGATTTTTGCTGTTGCTGTTCAGTCAAGAGAAAGAGTAGGTTGGTAGCTTGATATCGTTTCTTGGACTGTCTATAGTGTTCTTGTGTTCTTGGATTGATAAAGCTGGCCAATTTGGTAGGTTAATTTAGCAACTGGTTTTTATAACATCGTTTTTATAAAAATGATGTATTGAGTTCTTTATGCAGATTCAGACAGACTTTTCATTGTTGATCTGATCCTTGTGCATAGTCCATACATAAAGTTGATCATTTTTTATGTAATTATCTGCACTCCATCATCGTCAATCAGACATATGGTGCTTCTTGTTTATATTTCTTTCCTAGCGAGGTTAAAAGTTTAGCTTCTTGTGGTATTGTGAGCAATTGATGCTTCCGTGGTACAGCTTCCTTAGAAACTCCACATTTTTATGTGGATTGAATTTGTGTTCTGAATTGTGATACCTTGTAGCCCAGATTAGTTGCCCTTTGTTGCTACACTTGGTTTTAACTCTTTTAATGCTTAAATACTCAATTTTGTGACGCAGGAACAATATTCTTGGCATGGTGGCTGAAACAGAAAGCTCAGATTCACTGCCTGGCAGTTCAAATGCTGCTTCTGAGATGCCTGCTAATGGGTTAGCCTCAAAGTATTTTTTTTTATCCAGTTTTGTACAACTAATTTCATAGCAGTAATCAGTATGACCCCATGGCCCACAGTGTGCATGGCCATATTTGTTTCTAGAGCCTGAAGTATCTGCTCTTAGTTAGCTACGTATATTGGGTGTACATAGTCCACCAGATGATTACTATGTCCCCACCCTCTTCATTTGACCCACTGCAAGCAATAAGATCCGATCAAAATGAGAAAAATATAAAGCAGACTGTGATCTAGGAATAGATGTTGCAGAAGGTACAGAAATATGATTTAACCAGTAGTTTATGGCTGAATCTTCTTTATTTGCATTCATTTCTCTTGTTCAGTTTAATTCGTGTCTTCACCAGTTCTTTGGCTAATCATTGTGCTGCTTGCTCAGTTTCATGTCATATGGAGTTGTTTAATAGGCCAGTAAAGGACCATAACTTGAAGTTTATGATTTGTGAGAAAGACAGATGACGTATGCTATTAATTATCACTACCTCATAAGTAAAGCAGTGTCATCTGCTCCCATAGGCATATCAGTTTCACCTGCATAAATATAGAAGCTAGACTAGCCATCAATTCATATGGTATGAGACCACAGGAAGTTGTGGCTCTTTTCTTTCATTTTTTTCTCGGGTCTTGATTCTGAACTCACAAAAAAAATTGAAATAGAAAGTTTGCTATATATAAAGCAGAACCTGCGCATATATAAAAGCAGCAAGAAGAAACCCTCAAGAACGAAAGAGTAAAGATTGTTTAGGACAAGAGCTGTGCAGATGGGTTCCCGCAAAGGACCTCTGAGACTGGGACAGAGTCATAAAAAAGGTTTGCAGTTAGGCACTCCCCACTTGCCACATTAGAACAATGCCCATAGCTCATAGTTGTTAAGTTTTAACAGAATCCTAGTGTATTAAATTTCAATTAACTCAAGCTCATAGTTGTTAAGGCTTTGTTGTTGTTGTTGTTGTCAAATTAACGAGTGCTGTGGTAGTAATTTGCATGCTATTAACACTCAGTATATGTTTTGTTCGAAGTTTATATTCAGATACCTAGGGGAGTTAAGATTTCCCTAGTCTTAGTTGATTGCACCTTCAGATTGTTCTGAATAATGATGTTGTCTATTCTTTCTAATACTTATTTGCCCACATTAGGCTTTGTTGTTGTTGTTGTTGTTGTCAAATTAACGAGTGCTGTGGTAGTAATTTGCATGCTATTGACACAGTATATGTTTTGTTTGAATATATGTTTTGTTCGAAGTTTATATTCAGATACCTAGGGGAGTTAAGATTTCCCTAGTCTTAGTTGATTGCACCTTCAGATTGTTCTGAATAATGATGCTGTCTATTCTTTCTAATACTTATTTGCTCTTGCAGTGTACTCCCTCACTCAGCCTACTCATGTTTTTTCCCGCTGCACTATTTTCCTGTTTTCTGAAAAATTTTCTGCTGCAGGTCTATTCACCCAAAGAAAACACATAAAGCTGAACGAGAGAAGCTTAAACGTGATCAGTTGAATGACCTTTTTGTTGAGCTGGGCAGTATGCTAGGTTAGTACAGTAGGTCATTAACCATTGACTATTTGTAATAGAAACAATTTACGCTCTTGAGAAAGACATCAGTATCTGCACTTAGATTCCATCATTCTGTTCTCCATTCGAGCTCATCTGTTAATGGTGGCCAGCATGATGTGCCCTCTCAGTGAGGACTGAAATTATAACATACATTAGCTTATATTATGTTTACAGGATCCAGTACATAGTATATCTGCATCATTCGGTATACTAGGGCGTGTTTGGTTCCACACCCAGGCAGCTTTGCCTGCTAGGCAACAATCTCAGGCCGTCGATTTTGGTCACCTGGCGGCCAGGAGCTGCCTGCCAGATCGTGAACCAAACTGGCCCTTAATGTATCACCTTAGAGAACTCATCTCATATATACCTTCATTGTTCTGTAAAAGGTCTACTGATCCCTTTCTTTAAATTGCTAAAAAAATCCCCATGCGAACTGCTCGCTTTCCTTCTCTATTTCATGCTTCCCTTTGAGCGGTCCATCATACATTAATGTTACTAAGCCAAAAGCTTTTTCTGTTGTTATTTAGCCCCTAAAAAGTTTTTTTATTGATTTTGAAAATATTTGCATTTGCGGTCATACAAGAAGGGATCGAGTTCAGAACGATGATATACGTGAGAGATTAGGGGTAGCGCCAATTGAAGAAAAGCTTGTCCAACACCGGTTAAGATGGTTTGGACATGTGCAACGGAGACCTCCAGATGCACCGGTGCGTAGTGGAATCCTAAGTCAGGATAGTAACGTGAAGAGAGGCAGAGGAAGACCGAAGTTGACTTGGGTAGAGGCAATAAAAGGAGACTTGAAAGGATGGAATATACCCAAAGACTTAGCCTTAGATAGGAGTGCTTGGAAGACAGCTATTCACGTGCCTGAACCTTGATTGCTTCTGTTGGGTTTCAACTCTAGCCTACCCCAACTTGTTTGGGACTTAAAGGCTTTGTTGTTGTTGTTGTTGTTTGAAACTATTTGCAATCCTTTTCTTCTGTTGTTTCCATTTTCTTTACGGGTCATCATAGTATTGACCTTGATGAAGGAACTATGCCATTATGGATATCCTAGCTTTGTCTTACTCTGGCATCAGCATGTTAGTACCATTTCTACTGAGTACGTTTGTGGTTGTTGACATGAAAGGAACTGCTAATCTGTCCGCCAAATTCTTCAAAATCAATGTATGGTTAAGCTATTAATACTATGCTGTACTTTGAAAGTTTGAATGGAACACCACTGTGGATAATTCTTGCTGATGTACCATGCAATCATGTTATTCTGATGACAGGTAGGGAATGCCATCTGCTGAACTGCATACTTATGATGAACATTGATGTTTTTTCCTTTGTATTCCTGTGCTAGTAAATATGATTGCATAATCATCCTCATATGTTCCTGTTGTTTGCAGAATATTGCCTTAGTTTTACAGGTCTGTATGTTAGGGTTACTGATTTTTGCTACAGATATCTAAGCCATTGATCCATATAGTTCTGCTATTACAGATCTTGATCGACAAAATACTGGAAAAGCTACAGTGTTAGGTGATGCTGCACGAGTACTGCGAGATCTAATTACCCAAGTAGAATCTCTTAGGAAGGAACAATGTGCTCTTGTATCGGAACGCCAATATGTGAGTTTCCAAATTCAAGCACTTATATGATTTATAAAAAAATCAACATGCATGAATTCTTATGTTTCTCAACTGATGGAGATGACCAAAGGGATCTTATTGCACATCTTTGAAAACCACCAAGTCCTCTACAGTTATTACTTATTCAGAATTATAAACATCTAGCTTGAGTTGCTCTTACACATATCTGCTGTGAATCCTGTAATTGATTCACTGAAACTGACTGTAGATGCGAAACTCACTGATATTCAATTGACTCCCGTTAATGTTTCATATTTACCAGTGGAGACTACTACTGATAGCACTTGCTTGCTTGATTTAGTTCTTTGGTAGATGTTTCAGCTTATTATCTGCATTTCACCTGTTAAGCCTAAAGTACGCTTATTGACAGGTCAGTTCAGAGAAGAATGAGCTGCAAGAGGAGAACAACTCGCTCAAATCACAAATATCAGAACTACAAAATGAGCTCTGTGCAAGGATGCGGAACAGCAGCCTCAATCAAAACAGCCTTGGGATGTCACTTCCTGTTGCGAACACTGTAGGTGATGATCTGGCAACTCACCCTATGCCACAGCAGATGTGGAGCAACATTTCTAATTTAAGCTCTGTGGCCATGGCACACCCAACAAATACAGCAACTCTGTTACACAGCCAGGACCACTCTGCTGATGCTGGTCAAGGCTATGCGCCCCAACCTCGGGAGCTGCAGCTGTTTCCAGGTGCATCATCTTCACCAGAGCGTGGATGTTCCTGGCTAGGAAGCGACCAGGCCACATCGTCGAGGCTGACAGATTCCTTGCCAGGGCAGCTGTGCCTAAGCCTTCCACAGTCATCTCAGGAAGGAAGCAGCAGCGGTGTACCACACAGCAGAAAGGAACGGCGGAACGGTTTGCCAACTGACAACACTTGAATCAGTATTTGGTGGCAGCGATTGTCCTGTAAATACCAAGAATCCCCTCCCTCAACTGATTCAGAAGTCAGAACTAATCTTGTGAGGTGGAACTCACCGGTCTTTTGCTATATGTTTTCCATGAGGTTGTAAGAACACCTTAGTATTACAGAGAGTGTGCTCCTTAGTTGGAATAGAAAAGCAATTTGATGGCTATGATGCCTTGATCTGTCATCTTCCTGCTCCCAGTGAAAACAACCCTGCACATGTAATCTTCGAATAAAAATCATGCCATCTTTCAAACAATGAGAAGAGCAGATGTTGCCTGCTAGCATCATCTGCTACGGAGTGCTGAACTATGCACCCAGCAAGCACAACGTCGCAGTTGCATACAGGTGCAAGTCATGCTACACAGCCGTGTGCCGAATAAAAAGCCTCGCTTCGTTACAAATGCAGGTGAAGAGGTCATCCACAGTTCTGAACGCCGCGATGAGGCCCTGTCCCCAATCCAACAATCCAAGGTTGCAGCACAGAGCACAGTTTACTCAGCTTGGTTTTTGCCTGTCCTAGTGGAATTAATTATGCCTAGAGACATTGTTATATCGGCAGCACTAGTGCCCAAACGTCCGAACGAACCCCTGCGTCTGAACGCTCGTGCCTGCTGCACGGGCAGGCGGGGCCCGCCCGTGCCACTCCCCATGTCTCCCTGCTTCCCGCGCCCCTCCACACTTGCTGCGCCGCTCCCCTCCATGCATGGCGCCCCCGCAGCTGCGGCTGGTGGCTAACACTGCAAGATGTATAACACTCGATCTACTTTTAAAACATCTAAATGAAACAATTACAACATACGTACGAAACAGCTGAAACATTCGAAACATGCGTCTGAAACACATGAAAAACACTTGAAAAAACAAATTACAAACATATGCAACATCCAGATAAAATACTTGCAACATATGTGTGAAACATATGCAACATTCAGATAAACACACTTGCAACATATGTCTGACAAAACAGATGAAACATTGGGAACAGACACTTGCAATATACGCGTACAATCATTGCAACATATGCAACATCTCGATCTACTTTTGCAACCTCCGCATGAAACACTTGAAACGTACATACGAAACATCTGAAACACTTGAAACATACGCTTACAACCTTGGGGCGCCCAGGGCCGGGCGATTCCAGCCGTTGGGGTCGGTGCCGGCGTCGCGCGTGCACCACTACCACCACCATCGCTAGTAGCACTGGGCTTGGTTCGACCGCCTGGGCGGCGCGCGCGACGGGCGGGAGCGAACGGCACGGGATGGGCGAGTGTGGCGGGTAGGAGCGAGCGGCGCACAATGGGCGCACGACAGCAGCGAGGCGGAGTGGACGCGCGGCATCCGGACGGAAAGAGGCCGCAGCTAGAGAAGGCCGCCGCATTAGAGAAGGCTAGTGGCGGGCGGGCGGCGCGGTGGATGGGCTCGTGGTGGTCACATGCGTGTGGCAGCAGGGAAAGGAGATGTCGTGTTTTTTATTTTTTAGAGAAACCGCGTCTTCCAGAAGGTGAAGTGGAGGAGACCTGTTGGGCCCGATCGGTGGGCAGACCCGGAAACGAGTTGTTCGGACGGAACACACCTCGACGGACGCCCATGTAACATCGTTATCATTTATAATTACTATACGCTTAGTATATAAATTCATCATGAAATATGAAAGGGGTATAGTTTTTTTTATGAATCTCAGCACAAATACAAACACTCGTATACATATATGTACAGCTTATCCATATAAGCTCCAGCAGACAGATCTAAGATTGACAGTCACCATAATTATCTTCTTGTCGATGGACAGTTAGGCACGTCACATACAATAGAAAGAATAGTACCATTAAATCTAAAAAAATTATGAACATCAATGCAAAAGTTGAAGACTTTCCCTAACCATCCATCACAATATGTCAATGGCTGGATGGGTAGTAAGTCCATTCTCAATGAGGAATTTCATGGTGTTATTTTCAAGACCACGACATCATATAAATGAAATATGGATAAAACATCCGTCTCAATGCAAGTTTCATTCTATAGTTTCATAGATATTTAATTTCACAGCTCATCTAGATCACTTCTCTCTTAAAAACATTGCCATGTCATAAAAAACAATCATGTGGCAACCTATTAAATACAGATGAAACTCACTGAGACTAGACTAAGTGTCTATTTCTTGATGTCTGTCACAAAGACTAAACTAAGATAAAGTGTCTAATTCTTGATGCCTTGACAGTGCATAATGCGGAAGCTGGATATTCCCTACAGGAAGTGGATGTGAATAAAAAAACATTGTGTTTCAGGTGGAGAATCTGTTGATGGTGGATGTGATACAAAATGATGTGTTTCAGGTGGACAATGTCAAGCCAAATTCGGGCTAGTGACATTCATCACCACGATCAGTGGCATGCTTGACAAGCAATGTCTTCTTTAGGAGGTTTTATTTGCCAAAGGAAATAGATGAACTAATGTTTGCTCTTTCTGACACCAATTGCAAACCAAATACATAGTAAACTTGACAACATAGCGTATCATTGTTGAATCCTCACATGTTTCTATAGCAACTCAAAAAAAAAAAAATAGAAACAGCTGAGTGCTAAATCTCGGCAAAAGCCAACCGTGCTTCATAAACAATCCCTACTGTCTATCCGTGTAGATGTCCCAAAAAAGAATAGAATGATTCTCCTACAGTCGAGGAACTGCCAGTACAGGCTCAATGACAGAAGGTCACAGGCTCACAGCCATCACCCGGCCAGTTACCAAGCCCATGTTTTCATTGACTGTACAGATGAATAACTAGTAATACTAATTGATAGTTGTTGGAACTTGGAATCATCTGCAGGGGCTTAGCCAGTTGTTAAGGATACAGAGAAGAATCTTTGCAGCTAGCAGCTGAAATAAACACCACTAGTTGCACCACTAGTTAGTTTTGTTCCAGGGTCGGGAAATCAGAAATACATTCCATCTCCATATCCTGCTGCTTTTTGAGATAATCCTGTGCTGTAGACGTGATTATCTTAATGAAGAAGTTGAGAAGCACAAGCCACACTATAGAGTTCCAAACCAATGTAAAAGAGAAATTCCACTGTTTCTCCTGTGCACATGGTAAATTTATTAAACCAATAAGAAAAATGAGATGAATAATCAAGAGAGGCTAAGAGACGGTCAGAGATTTTAAATGATTATACTAACCTCCATTTGTGAGGACGGCGAGACTGGTGTTGGTGGTGATAGATACTTGTCCTTGGCAGTATTGAGTTTGGCAATCACAGATGGCAGGGTAGCAGAAAGCCCAGGAATGTGACCAAATATCCAGATTAACTCCTTTTCCATAAGATACAGGAGCTGGTTGTTGCATAAGGACACAATAAACAGTGTCTGCGAGAGAAAAAAAAATGAATATCAGGAAAAGGGATGCTGAAACTACTGGTGTCAAACCACCTGACAAGGCACTAAACCAGCCAACCAGGTATGGAGAAACTAAAATGACTCAAAAATTGAGAAAGTCAGGCACCATAATAACCTTAGCAAGAGAGGTTTCACAATTAATTTCACTGTTTTTTTCAGGTATAGTCTTCAGTAGTTTTATTCTTCTATAATTATGGATACCAAATAAACCTAGAGAATCAAACCGAATCCAGTTCATCACATTATATTTCATTAACTATCATTAGGTTTATTTCATTTTCTGGTTCAGTTTTTGTTGAATTCTTGTAAAAAGAATAGGAATTTAATTAGGGGGAGGAATAGGACAAGACTTACTAGGGCACTCATCCTACTAATATATCAAATCAACTTATGCAAATACTGACATAGTTTGTGCTGAAATCATACCCAGGCATTCTAACATGTCCACGTCCTAAAAAAAATCAAAGATTGGCATGCAGTCTAAATCTACTTATCCTGATGGGCTTTTGCTGAGATGGTTGGTAGGATTTCAAAATTTGAATCCAAGTGGAGAATAATGATCACATACAAGCATAAAACAATACCACATCGAAGAATAGTTTCATCTAATTAAGTTAATAAAAGACTGTCTTCCCAAACATCAATGGAAAATTCTCCAAAAGATTGAACACACATGTGCAGCCAAACAATGAAGAGTGTGGCAACAAGTAGAACAAAGGCACACACGAATCACAATAAACACGATTACCGATTATTAACTAAGATAAAAGTATTAAGTTAGATGCCTCACCTGAATATGAGTCTTGATGATGGCCTTCCCAATCAAAGTTGCAAAAAAAAACTCCCAGAAAGGTACACCAAATTGGCCACACATAATACCAGCAAGGTCAAAGAGTGGGTTCGGAACCTAACAAGGGCCATCAAAATTAGGCAATTTGTTTTTTATTCAATGAAAATCCTCTTAAGAGGAAACTTATGGTAACTGCTGTACAGGAAATGTTCCATAAGCTTAATTCTTGGTGCCATTTTATCTAGACAGCTTTAAAATGTGGACCTAAAACCTTGCAAATGGTCCAAAGGTGATTTTGAAGGAACAGAGTCAAATGCTTAATAAAACAAATACAGTTGTAAGATATCGACAATGAAGAAATTGGTAACAAAGGATGGCAGACAGGGGACTAACCGAAGCAAGTATCAAGATAGAGAAGAAGTTGAGATGTTGAGAGTGAGAAAGAAGCCAACGCTTGGTACGATTAAGACTGGATGCTACTGTCCCATCTTCTTTGGAAGTAGCGACATCAAGCTCCTTAACAGCTTTTGACTTGTTTCCTGATAAGCGAGCTGCATGACAAGATATCCATTTAGGATAGGTAGCTTAAACCAATCAAAGGAATAGAAACAAAAATGCCAGAACTATCTTTCCTACCCTTCCCAAGAACTCACATCACAGGCATAACACTTCTAGAAATGTTTTTTCCTAAAATCCATCAAACAATTGAAGCTCCACAGCACCAAAATGTTACCTAAATACGTAAACAGCTAAAATGTCAAGAAAAATGGGCATTGCCCTGTTCCCAGTTTTAGGAATTTAAGAAAAAAACAACAAAACAAAACAAAAACGCAATATAGCATGTACTATTAGGCGCCTCTAGAAGAACATGAAGTCAAAAGTTAAATGTATGGTGTAGATAGAACGCTGAACTGTATGGATGTCCTCTTCTGTGGCGTCTCATCTCCCCACAGCAGCCCACGGACACCCATCCTAGGCCCGGCCACCTCCTCCGTCGTGTCCTCTGCTAAACCGGCAACCCAACCCAACCCTCAAGCGTCATCCACCTCTCTCACCTCCTTTTCTGACAAGCCCCAGCTAACCGGGCATTCCAAGTCACAGCGCTGGTGCGCCGCCAGCCCTACTAGTCGTGGTGCACCAGGCCCCAAGATGCGGGCAGGAAGTCCATGGAAGGTGTCATGGCTACCTTGGCTTTGGCTTTGGCAGGCAGGAAGTCCATGGAAGGTGTCTCTTTAGAACTGGCAGCACAATACCCTGTTGCCAGTCATGCCACCTGCTCTGAGTTTCACCGTGGCCAGACATTGGCAAGGTCCAGAGACAGACAGTGGTTCATTTGGCTTTCAATAAACAATCGTTGTTGGATGGCTGATCACCTAGCCAAGGGACGACTCCCTCATCCGGCTGCTTGTCCCCTTTGTAACCAGGTGGATGAATCAATCCAACTTATGTTGATCACTTGTGTCTTTGCACATCAAGTCTGGTGCATAATCCTTCAGAGACTAGGCTCAACTGTGTGCAACCAGATTCTCAAGCTGGTGGTGTCAGGCAATCAAAGAAGTTCCCAGGGTGATCAAGAAGGGGCTCAATTATCTCATTATTCTAGTGTCCTAGGAGATTTGGAAGCATCGAAAAGATTGCATGTTCACGAATATTTCAATGGTGCTGCAGGCAATAACAAATAAGTTTACCCTTTGGTGTTCTGATGAAGCAAAAGCACCAAATGCTGAAAGCTCCCACACTAGGTGGGGGTATGGGGAAGGTTTCTAGATAGCCTTACCCCTTGCCAATTTTGCAAGGAGGCTGGTTTGAACCTGGAACCTCCAGGCCACAAGGGCAGAAGCTCTACCACTGTGCCTGGCCCACTCTAAACTATAATAGGACATCATTACTTAATTTCAGAAGGAAACTAAAGCATTGCAATTTTACCTGCTCGTGATATAAAATAAGGGGGAAGCTCGCCAAGTGCAGTCCCAATGCCCCAAAGAACTGCTTCCAACTGTATCTGCGGTAGTAAGTCAAAGACTGGGATCCTAACAGAATGAGCTGATGCTGGATACACAGGCGGTCCAAATTCTGAACATTTCTTGTCAAGCCATGACGGTCCAACCTTAAGCTGTATGGTATCATATGGAGCCATTTTCAAATCAATTCGACCACACTGAACAGCTTTAATAGTGAACAGAGCAATATGAGGACCTAGGTACAGCACAAATGTATGCAAACCAGAACCTGCATGTTAAAATTTAAACCATCAGCTTCTAAAATAAGTTCTCTCTGTTGCAGCAATAAACATTCCAAATTTAGATGTGTTAGTTTCCAACTTTAACAAGGATTAATTGTAGGTAGTAAAATCCCAATAACATACAGATTACATGCCTAGCAGAAAAGCCATGACTACTTGCATTAACCTAAGAACATTATAGAAGCTTGACAAAATCACAAGATAATAAGAGGCTAACTAATTCACAGATGCCATAAATAACCTTCCAAAGAAAGAAAAGAAAAAAAGGCATCTGTTTTCTGAGTACTTTTTTGATGCGGCATTGTGGCAATGTGGCCTTTCTTCACAGGCAGCTAGAGACATGCAACAAAAAAAATTCCAACACAGTAAAATTGTTGGAGGGCAACCAAATCTTGTGCATCGAAATAAATGAAGGATCTGGTACAAAGGAACAAACTCCATGGTCACTAATTTTAATAATTGGCTAAAAGGACCACTCAAAACGTAGAAAAGAAAACAAATCTGCAAACTGGCAAGGATCACGTGACAATATATTGAGAAGCAAATAAACAGGGCATCAAAAAGGCAAACAGTAAAATCACTATTTGTTGGAAGTGTGTGCCAGTTATTTTTTATGTTATCTGTATTAGATATATATAATCTGGCAGTTGATGCTCACTTGTCACCTTCAACTGTTTTTTTTCTCAAGTCCTAATAAGGTTGCAAACACGAACTAAGCGGAACAGGATGGTTCATAGCATTCCTTGAAAACACTAGGTTTAGCAATGAAAACCAAAATAAAGTATCTTTTTTTCTGCCTTGTTACAAATTTATTGAAATACATATGTTTCGAGCCTTCAAGCATACCACAGACTGTACGGTTAAGACATGATAACCGAAGAGATCGGTAAGTAAACTCCAGCAAAATTTAATTAATTCGTTTTATTTTCTTTTATTTGTAACTAAACTCCAAGATGTTGAGAGGTTCAATAATAAAACTTGCCTAGTCCAATTGACGAAGCCACACCTAATGAAACCCACCACAACACAAATTTAGCATAATTAAGGAACTCCTGCACATGCTGCATACATGTCAGAAAAACTAAATTAGTGTTCAAATACAATACCAAGATACTAACAATAAATTATTATCTCACAAAGATACAGATCTTCAGAGCATGTATCTTCCTTGAATATTTAGGCATTATAGGGCAAACTCTATGACAAAAAAAAAAACAGTAACAGGTGTTCTTATGAAAATGACTAGCCTATCCCACAGATTAATAAAAAAAGCATTAGAATGAGAGCACACCTTCTTATGCACGCCATCTGAAATAGTGAGTAAGATTCCAGGAGCTACCACCAAAACAATTAAGAGAAAGAACAAACTACCCTTGCTCAGGATATATTTTGCTAATCTTTTCAAGTATTGTAACACGGCTAACAGGAAAAGACGTAATGTTCTGAGTGGTTGTTTTGTGAGCGTCAAATTCTCCAAGTCCATTTTGTGTTTTGCCCGGAGTTCTGCAGAATAAATAAATACATGAGACAAAAGAAAAACAGAGCAACAGCACCAGTCATCAGCTAAATGCCAAAACAAAAAACTAAATTACTTCAACTCTAGTAATATGTCTGGTTATCAAGAACAAAATTCATCATCACTGACAAATCAGAACATAGAATGTTTGTTGCTGCAAATTGTCTTGATCTGGAGAGAAACAGAGGTTTAGTGTAGGCAAGCAGCTAGGACCTGTATGGTTTGTCCATTCAGGTAGTAACATTGCCAACGGTTAGACAATATTTTGCAAACTTGCTAAAGTTAGGTGATAAAAGGAGGAATCTTTCCACACTTTTTTGAGTCACTGACGCCTGGGAAAGTGGCAGCATGAAAGGAATATTTTACACAGCTGCAGCTATGAACCAGGGTGGTCAGGCTCATTAACATGATGCAACATTTACACTTTGGTCATGAATTCACAGTACACCACAGCAACCTAGACAAATTGATGAGCTATTATCTCACTTCAGAGTTTGAGTTGTGCGCATCATGCTATATAGCAGATATAAAGTCCTTTTAACAGTCAAGCTTGCTGCTAATTCATATAGACTGGTATGCTATTCAGTTATTTTCAGCAATCAGTTCATCTGTCATAAATAACTAACTAAGCTATTCACCAACCCAGACCTAGCATTTCAAAAAAAAGTATGTACAAGAATATTTGCTACAATGACATCAAATATGTGTTCTGATCATACTAAATTAATGTATTCCCTCTAATACAAACTCACATGTATCAAATGAAAGACATTTCCAGAATGGGATTTCCATCTGTACCACAATTTGAGGCACACTTTTCATCTATACCACTAAGCTAGTAAATGACATTTGGGGTCTGATCCTGCATGTCATTTTAGACAAGCCGATGGTAATGATAAGTTCACCTCAAGTGATGGTATAGTAGGAAATGTTTTTAACTTGCAGAATAGCCACGCAGAAACTACAAACTTTTCACAAACATATATGCTGATATGCAATGTCCACGATTGCCAAGCAAAATAATGGCCTTTGATAGCATAATAAACACCTCGTATATTCCTCTCTTGTAACTCAATTCTCTATACTATATAACTGATTAGTAGCACAGCTCCTCAACTAACGTAAACTTCAAATTGAAACAGCATGCTCGTTGGAAAGCAATAGCACAAAAGATACGACGCGGTATATAAAGCACGCACAATGCATTGATCCGCGCTTGAATACAATCAAGCAAATCAACACAAGCATCACAGTGCACACACCAATGAAACCCCTTCCAAGGTTATCCCCGATTTCAACATACCTATTCATTCCCCTGCCCCCACCAATTACACACCGATTTCAATCAATAAAAAAACACAAGCTACCAAGCTTCGATCCACAACGCCTTAACGCCAGCCACCACGCGCATTAAACCAAGGCCACGGATCTCACCGGGGATGACGCTCCCGCCGACGTTGGACCAGCTCCGTGACGGTGGTGCCGCCGCGGACATCTTCCGGCGCCCCATCCTTCCGCTCCCACCCCCGCGGCGCTCGGCTCGACAACCCTAGATCTCAACGGTAGTCACCGGCGTCGGCTAGTGGGGGCGTTTTGCGAGCAACGGATATGACAAAGCCGCTCTTTTTAATTCAATGATTATTAATTAATGAGAAACCAGTTTCTATTTTTGTTTGACTCCTCTCGTTTGGATGCTTCGCTGTTTGGTGGGGCCCGCGCGGTTCCGCCACTTGTTGCTAGCAACGGATGGAAACAGTCCGGAAAATACTCCAGTCGCTCGCAGTTTCACAGTAGTATTCTACAGTTTACACGGAAACCGAAAACGAAAATACGGAATGCTGCTCGTGATCGGAAAAATGGGGATATCAAATATCGGTCAGGAATCGGTAACTCCAACCAGGGAGGCTTTTATCTGTGTACCCTTAAAAAAGATATCACACTCCTGCGTACCCCTCAAAAGTTGGTCGTCACCTACATGCCCTCGCTTGAACTTTTCTTTTCCCTCACGCCATTCCGTCGGCATTTGCTCATAACGGTGGCTAACGGCTCTGGAGAATGACTCAATTGCCCTTGTGCTTGTATGGGCGTCTGAACTTTTTCGTTTCCCATGTGCCATTGCCAGACCAAACCTTCTCAAATAGTCATGAACAGAACTGAACATTAATAAGGAAGCAAACTAGCACTGAACAATATAACTGGACCTACATAATTTTGTGCAGCACTAAATGTTCTCAAATAGTCATGCTATATATATTTACATGCGCCTGATTTTCACTCATCACTAGCTCTGACCGGACTCGATCTTCCTTGCTTGAGCAAGATCAGGCCAATACACTTAGCTGAGAGATCAAATGTTTTACCATACAAATTGCTCCAGCTAAACCACGCCCTCTGCCTCCATCAGATTTACACGCGTACTGCACTACCCAAGTGTCGATATCTCATCACCACAAATTGAGTCCCCTAACCATCCTATTTCAGTTTACACAATTGGAGCACCAGAAACTTACAGAACATGTAACCAGCAATTCTCATCCATTGCAGATGGCATTGAGGAGCACATGCCCCAGCATCAGGTCCAGGAAGTACTGGTGCCCGATCTTGCCATCCCGCCACACTAGCCTCGCTGGTGCACGCCCGTAGTGCACACCGTCATTGCAACGGTTGTCGTAGTGCCATGGGAATGTCATGTCAAAATTGTCGATCACTCCACCAGTGAGCACCCCGTACTGCCTCATCTTCTCAACGAGCACACCATTGAACGCCTCCATCTTGTTTGGATTGAATGCCAGGTCCCTAGCATAGCCCCCAGTGGCAATCGTCGTCCGGTAGAACACCCTAGGCACTGCATGCCCACGAGCCCGGACTTTGGGCATGTTTGGTTGGAAGCCTGGATGACTTGCCTGGAGAAAAGTGTTGCCTGAGAGTTGCCTGAAATTCTGAGAGAATCTGCCTGGCCAGGCAAGTTGAGAGTTATTCGTTTGGTTAGATGCCTGGCCTGAGAAAGCTAATGAATAGAGATCATGTGTTTTCTTATCTGCTGGAGAGGTAATTAATTTATTTTCTTAATTAATAATACCTCAAATATACACAAATAAACATACGGTGACAAAATAAAAACAGATAAGTGAGTTTTTTTAATTTATAATATGCTTAAATTAATGTGTTTTTTATTTATCTTTGTATAGTTAACATGTATTTTTATAATCTGATTAACCAAAATATATAATTTAGTAAATTATTGTTGTCCGTGTTTAATATTAGATAATCACGTTTAATAAGATTAAATAGGAAATATATTGATAAATTATGTCTTTTAGTATAATATATGATTTTAATACTTTTGATTAAATAATGTGAGGATAAATAAAAAATAAGTAATCAATATAAGAAATCTTAATCTGGATTTGGAAAAAATAATGGTTATGAACAGTAAAATATTTATTTATTTACATTAAATTAAATAATTGTATTTTGCATACTAATCTTTGTGTGACAAAATGTGCACAGTATCGATACAACATTTTTAATTTTTATTAGTACATACGATTAGTATACACTGTGACTCACTACGTATGGTATAGATTACCTTATCTTTTTTAGTTAGTAAGATTGAAAAAAAATCTAACTAAATGACTCTTGTACATATATTTAACATAAAAGTATTTACATAATTCGATGAAAAATAAGTACCATTAATATATGATGATTTTTTTCATTGCATGTTAACTGGTCACGGATACTTGATATAGCTAGCTAAAAAGGAATCCAGAGTTCAACAGGTGCATGTATACCTTAATTAAATAGCTAATGCAAGGTAACTAATCCAGGCAAGGAAGCAGCGGCAGCCAGGCGACCATTTTCATGCGCCTGAGCCTGGCGGCGATGCCTGGGACAGGCAGGTCACCAGGGCTGCAACCAAATAAGGTGCAGGCAGCTCTCCGGCAGGCTACAGGCGAGGCACTTTACTCCCAGGGTTCAATCCAAACAGCCCCTTTGTCCATGACTCCGGACCAGAACTGTGCTGCAAAATCCGCACCCTGGGCGTAGGCGCGGACGCTGGTCCAGTAGCAGCCATCGTGCAGGCCAGAGTTCAGAACCACGACGTCTGGGACACGATCACCCGACATGAAGTAGGACCGGATGAGCTGCCGGAACCCTCTGTTCCGGAGGGAATGCAAGCCGAGATAGTTCATGCTCATGTTCCAGTGGCCGTTGAAGATGCTCGTGATCCTCACAGTCTCTGCCCCGCCACTGGGATTGGTGAACACTGCATCGAACCGGCGCTTCACGGCAGACGTATCCGTGATGCCGAGGACGAAGGTGAGGAGGTTCCGGATGGTGTCGACGTGGTTGGAGTCGCCCCAGAAGAAGATCCACTTGCCGTCAAGGCACCGCCACGCCACATCGGCCGCAAAGAGCTTGAAGGAGCAGTGCGCCGAGTACACCCAGCCGTTGCTCTCCAGCGCGCCGAGCGGCCCATCGCACCACGGTGCCTCGCACGGGTGGTCCGGCTCCAAGCACCGGTACCGCCCCACGGCGTCGACGTCCTCGCAGTTGTCGTTCTTGGCAAGCCGCGTCCACCGTCCCGACTAGACATCGTGAGAGAAGTCCGCGGCGCGGCACGTCTCCAGCGCCGGCAGGGAAGCGTTCTTGTCCGGTCGGAACAGGAGGGGGATGCGGCGCAGCTCGGCGCGGTACTTGAACCTCGAGGAGGAGAACTTGAGCCCCTCGAAGCTGCGGAAGAGGAGGACGACGGTGAGGCGGAACTCCCCCACGGCGAAGCGCAGCGCAACCTGGAGGCGGAAGGAGTAGGAGCCGTCGCCGTGGTCCACGATGGGGGGCCGCGACTTCCAGGCGTCCCCGGAGAGGTCGACCTCGAAGTAGTCCCCGCCGAGGCAGCGGCGCTGCCCGGCCTCGTCCAGCGCCCAGAACGTGACCTCGTGGATCTGGCCCGCGCCGAGAGTGGTGGCCTCCCCCCTCGCCGCGGCGTCGTCGAGAACCCCGACGGAGATGTTCGCCGTGCGCGCGTCCCGGCACGGGGAGCCCCCGGGCGCGAGCCACCGCGCGAGTAGGTCTTCGGTGAAGTTGGGGCGGTCCGGCACGGAGAGCCACGAGAGCGAGTCGGTGCCGCCAACGCCGACGCCGACGCCGACGTAATGCAGGTACTGCTGCCGCAGGCGGCGGTGCGCGCCGGCGCCGGTAAGGGAGGCATCGGCGGCGAGGAGGAGGATGACGGCGAGGAAGGACGCGAGCGCGAGCTTGGTTGCGGAGGGGCCGGGCTTCTTGGGGTGGTGGTCGCCCCCGCCGCCGAAGCAGGAGGCCTTCTTGTTGGGGGTGGGGTCGGCCCCGAGGTGTGGCTTCCTCGCCCCATGCCGCCGGCCGCCTTCTCTTGCCACACGCAGGTCCCAATGTGCATTGCTCGATCGCCGCTCGCGCGCTCCCCGGCCGGCCTCGATCAGACTGCGTAACCACCGACGCCGGCCACCAGCCGGTGGGCAGCAGCACGGAGCAAGCGAGCAACCAACCAACGGCGCGCGGCGGCAGAGTGGGAGGCGAGCCCCGGAGGCAGCAGCAACAGCAAGCAGCTGCCTTTTTGTAAGAAGAGAAGAGTAAGAGTAACCGAAGGGCAAGAATGATATTTTTCTAGCCCGGTCCCACATGTCAGAGCCGCCAAACGGCTAAAACCTAACAGAATGCCGACGGAATGGCATGAGGGAAAAGAAAAGTTCGAGCGAGGGCATGTAGGTGACGACCAATTTTTGAGGGGTACGCAGGAGTGTGTCATCTTTTTTAAGGGTACATAGGTAAAAGCCTCCCAACCAGGAGGGCATACTGGCATAGTCGAATATGCATTTAAAAATACCTGATATTTTTTCGATAACAGTCGCGATACAGAGTCTTTTTAATTATGAACTTAGATATATATTATGATTTAACTTAAAATTAAGAGAGTAGATAAATAGCTTAAAACATTAGATAATCACAGTCCAAAAGAGGAAAAATATTATTTTCTCCATCCCAAAAAATAACGGAAGTATCGCTTTTCAATGAGTCAAATCATCCTCAGTTTGACCAAATATATAAAACTATTAATTAGTATTTACAATCCCACAATACATGTCATTTGATTTCTGTAAGATATTATTGTAATAAGTATATTTAAACATATATCAATGTTGATATTTTTTTTACGGTAATGCTCTCTACCGAGCGTCCGGCTGATTGGACAGGACGGACCCGCCTGCCCCCGCGCCTCGCACCTCGCGCGCCCCACCGCGTCGCGCGCTGCTCTCGCCTCGTGTTGCTTGCGCCTCGCGCTGCACTCCGCCACACCTCACGTCTCCCACCCCGGACTCGCGCTGCGCACAACCGAGGTCCGACCTCCGCGCCGTGGCCTTGAGCACCGTGCTAGCATTAAGCTCCGTGTCATGAGCGTCCATCGGGGGCAGCAAATAGATGAGCACATGTTGTAACAATATGTTTTCACGCGTTTAAGATGTATGTTGCATGTGTTTTCATCTGGATGTTGCAGCAGTAGATCTGATGTTGCATATTTTGCAATGACTATACATTATGCTGCAAGTGTATGTTTCAGCTGTTTCAAACATATGTTGCAAGTACTTTATCTAGATGTTGTATATGTTGCACTGGCTATACACGTATGTTGTCCATATATCTATCAAATGTTCCAGCTGTTTCAAACGTATATTGCAAATGTTTTATCTGGATGTTGCATATGTTGCAGTGTCCATACACGTATGTTGTAAATGTTCAATTTGTTTCGAACGTATGTTGCAACAAATGTTTTATGTTGCACGTGTTTCACGAGTAGGGGCGGCGAGAGGGCGTAGGCGAAAGTGGTCCCCTCGGGCGCAGCGGTCCCATGTGCGGAGCACGAAGCTGTATCCATGGATGTGGTAGCAGGCGCGGAGCACGAAGCTGTATCCATGGATGTGGTAGCAGGCGCGGAGCACGAAGCTGCATCCATGGACGGGCAGTAGACGCGGAGCACGAGACGAAGCGGAGCACGAAGCTGCATCCAACAGGCGCGAAGCACAAGGCGAAGCGGAGCACAAAGCTGCATACATAGACGCCCTAAGGATATCATTATTATTATTGAAAACAGGCGGGCAACAGCGCGCGGGCGTCTGGACGGACGCCGCGTTCGGACGTCCGGACACTAGTCTCTCCGTACTTTTTATAAACTTCCTTAGATTTGGGATTATTTGTATCTGAGGAAGTGAGATTTCTATTTTCTTTTAACAAAGGAACTATATATAAAGAAAAACACTAAGTGTCTACTTGGATGATGTTGTTTTCGAAAACTACAGTTTCACCAAACTGTGGTTTTATAAGCCAAGGAGATACAAAATTGTGGTTTTAAAAAAATAGATCACGAGTAGAGTTTCTAAAACTCCAAGACTAAAGTTTTGACAAAACCAAGGCTTTATAGGCTAAGATTTGTTGCATCCAAAGACTCGGTAGCTTTTGAAAACCAAAGTACTCCCTCCATTCTAAATTATAAGTCATTTTTTGTTTTTTCTAGATACATTACTTTTGTTATGTATCTAGATATACATTATGTGCAGTGCATAGCAAAAGTAATATATACAGAAATGCTAAAACAGCTTATAATTTAGAATGAAGGGAGTATTTTATAAAACCATAGTATTTCTCCAATAATTCAAAAATACTTTACATATAAACAAGATCTAAGGCCCTTTCTACCGTTGTCTACTGCTATGTGTATCTAGAAAAATCAAATTTGGACCGGAGGGAGTATATACAAGTGTGAAATATTACGGCACGTATTGGAATCGGACCATGTATCCATCCATCGTCACTGGGTGTAAGTTGTTCTAACTCATATAACTATGTGCCATAAGTCTAGAACAAGTAAAGAAAAGTGGGACGAAAGAAATTGTACACCGACCGGTTAGTTAGGAGGACATGGATAAAATTTGGGCATGTCCGTTGTTTTCACTAAAAGTTTACTTGGGTCTCAATCTCGGAATTCGATCACGCATCACCGACACATTGACACATGCCCGGGTCTGCATGTGCAAGCTCGACTACGCCACAGAGTCGTGTGTGTACTGTCGGCGTGTTAGACCGTCCTCCCTTGCACTCCTCTTCCAGTACGCGAAGATTCTTCCGTGCATTACCTTGTTTTAGTGTATACATTATTATACTTTTCTGAGAGCAACTTAATTAGATTATGCATTTATATTACACAATGGTCAGCTAGCATGTGCAAGCTCAACTGCTTTCTGCAGTTCTGTCTTACACTGCACTCATTCAGTCAGGAAAGGAACTTCTGTACATTTGCTTCGTTCTATGTTAAAGTACTAACATAATCCTTGTTATCAACGAAGAACATGTGTATATATATATATACAACACTAACGTGTGCATTAGCAGCTACCAATCACGTCCCTCTTCTTCCCTAATCCTCTATATAAATACACGAGCTCCGCACCTGCAAAGCTAGTTAGCTAGCTTCACACATCCATCATCACTTCTTCATCACCAGTCCCAAACCACACCACACCACACCACACCACAATGGAGTTCTGGCAGCGTCCCCCTCACTAGTAGAGAACAGACCTTTGATCCTCGGTCAAAATTGGCTCTAGTCTCGACATTTCTTGCGTCCGGAATTAGAGATACCTTTAGTCCCGGTTGGTGACTCCAACCGGGACTAAAGGTCCCTCCCAACGGCTACTACGCCAGACAGAGCTAGCAGGGACCTTTAGTCCCAGTTGGAGCCACCAACCGGGACTAAAGGTAGACTTTTACTCCCGGTTGGTGGCTCCAACCGGGACTAAAGGTCCCTGCCAGCTCTGTCTGGCGCAGTAGCTGTTGGGAGGGACCTTTAGTCCCGGTTGGAGCCACCAACCGGGATTAAAGGTCCCCCCTTTATATCCCGGCCGTCTCCTTCTTCCTTCCCGAGCCCGAGCTCAGCACATTTTGAAGCTCACTGCACTAGTGTTCTTGCTTCCTCCCTCCATTGTTCCTACATCCATTCTTTGATTCCTCCGTCAATTCTTCATTTGTAAAGGTTACCAATCTCATACTCTCATTTTGTTCACTATATATATATGATTCTTTATTGTGGGTTTTTTCATTTATAAGCGATTTGAGCTCAAAATCACTTCAAGCTTGCATATTTACATGAAGGAAGGTTAAAGTAGCTATTAAAAACTAGTATTCACCGTTCATTTGTAGCATGCATAGCACACTTCATTGTTTAGAGATATAGAGAATTTTAGAGTTTTTTAATTTTATTTGTTTGTAAAATGAGAAATTTATAGTGTATTAAAAAATGAGTATAGGGACTAGTGCCTCCGACTGGTATGACAGATGCAATGCAAGGCCGTGCAATAGGAAGCAAACCGTTCTCTTTTGACGATACGCCCGAACAGCCGGGCCTGACAAATTTGGTGGTTGAACGGGTCCGTCGGCCGTCGTCGTGCGACTGTACGACAAAGAACGGCATCGATCGACCATAGTATTTTATTGTCCGGAGTCCGGTCCGGGGTGCAATGCAACGCAATAACAATTGACAATGCGTTGCTAGGTCAAAATATGGTCATTTCTATGGACTCCGCGACTAAATATTTTATTTTAACTTTTTATGAAATGAAAAACTTAGAAAATAGTTAGAAAATTATAGAAAATCCGTACTAGTTGAACTTGCGGACCGTGTTCAGCTCGGCGAGCATGTTCTCTACCGAGCGGTAACGGACATCAAGGAGGAGCTTTGATTCTACGAGGGAGAGCGGCAACGGTCGTGGAAGACCGTGTTCCCTTCCTCGTAGAATCGGAGCTCTTCCATGGGCAAGTACGGTGCCGTCCGGTGGAGAAATGCTCGCCGAGATGATCACGTAAGCAAGGTCAACTAGTACGGATGGTTATTTATTCACACGTCCCGATATCGTCGCAGTAGTCTATCAATCACCGTACCCAAACGTAGTATATATATAAATATAAACGATAATCGATTGTTATGTGTGTACACTCCCATTCTTCTGTTAATTTGCGGAAATATCATGTGAATTACTTACCTGCCGCAGTAAAAGACGAGAACACAATGATCATTAAAAATATCATTGTTTAGAGATATAGATAATTTTATAGTTTCTTAGTTTTATTTGTTTATAAAATGAGAAATTTATAGTGTATTAAAAAATGAGTATAGAGAGTAGATGGCAACTGCTTCCGGGTCCTTGGCCTCTCATGGGTTTCCAAAGCGACTTAGGTCGGGCCTCCCTCTCATTCCATGTGGCAAGTGTCATGTTGAGACGAAGATTGTGATGGAGTACCGAGTGAAGAAGGAGGGTCCCAATAAGGATCGTATCTTCTACAAGTGTTCGGATCGCAATGTGAGTTATTTTATCATATTTAATGATTATGGTTAGTTTATACCTATTTTCATGATGGTTGTGATTAAAGTTCTAATTTTTTGTTTTAATTTCAGTGGGATGGCAGTGGACGATGTTTAGGCTTCTACTAGGAGAAAGAGTATGTTGAACTCGTGCAAAAATATTTTACACAACAGGCAGATACGGCGGCTAATGAGGCAGTGATCCAGCCGAAGAAGCCCAAAGATGTTGCACAATCGGAGGATCTATCTGTTTTAGTTGAGATTGGTCGTGAAATCCTTGTGCTCCTGAAATGTATTTTAGCTTTAGTTCTTTTAGTGGTAGTTGGGATTGTCTACATTGTAGCGATGCTTTCATAAATTTGTACCTTTTGTGGTGGCACACATGTTGTATAGATAATTAATTATGATCTAGGTTTTAATATGGTATTTATGTCATGTAATGCAGATGAGCCAGCATTGGATGTACAATGCTGATCGCCACTCCCAAGAGTTCATTGACGGCATGCATTCTTTGTTACGTGCAGCCGAGGCAAACAAACGCGACGGTTTCATATGCTGCCCATATGCCATATGTAAGAATACGGTGGAATATCCTTGCTAAGGACTCTTCATTCACACTTGTTCAAGTCAGGTTTCATGCCAAACTATATTTGTTGGACGAAGCATGGAGAAACCGGCGTTGTAATGGAAGAAGGTGAAGAAGAACAATGGGACGACAATGATATTATTCCCGATGGTGTGTGCTTCAATGATATTACAATGGGAGAAGCTGAAGAAGAGGTAGCTGCAGAAGATGAGCATGCTGATGATCTTTGTCAGGTCATTCGTGATGCACAAAGAGAATGTGAAAGTGAAAAGGAGAAGATCAAGTTTAAGGGGATGCTAGAAGATCACAAGAAATTGTTGTACCCAACTTGTGATGCAGGGCAGAAAAAGTTGGGAACCACACTAGAATTGCTGCAATGGAATGCAAAGAATGGTGTATCTGTTAAGGAATTTGGAGAGTTACTAAAAATCGAAAAGAAGATGCTTCCGAAGGACAATGAATTGCCCGCCACTACCTACGAAGCAAAACAGGTTGTCTGTCCTATGGGGCTAGAAATCGAGAAGATCATGCATGTCCTAATGACTGCATCCTGTGCTGTGGCAAAGAGTATGAGAAATTGGATGCATGCCTAGTATGCCATGCATCGCGGTATAAGATCAGGCGAGATGATCCTGGTGATGTTGAGGGCAAACGTCCGCGAAAGAAAATTCCTGCCAAGGTTATGTGATATGCTCCTATAATACCACACTTGAAACGTCTATTCAGAAACAAAGAACATGCAAAATTGTTGCGATGGCACAAAGAAGACCGTAAGGTAGACAATATGTTGAGACACCCTGCTGATGGGTCCTAGTGGAGAGCAATCGACAGAGAATTCCCGGAGTTTGCAAATGACGCAAGAAACTTAAGGTTTGCTTTAAGTACAGATGGTATCAATCCTTTTGGAGAGCAGAACAGTAGTCATAGCACTTGGCCTGTTACTCTAAGTATCTACAACCTTCCTCCTTGGTTATGCATAAAGCGAAAGTTCATTATGATGCCTGTGCTCATCCAAGGCCCGAAGCAACCTGGCAATGACATCGATGTGTACCTGAGACCACTTATTGATGAACTTCTCATTTTGTGGAATAAAGAAGGTGTACATGTGTGGGATGAGTACAAATAGGAACACTTTGATCTGCGAGCATTGTTGTTCGTAACAATCAATGATTGGCCTGCTCTAAGTAATCTTTCAGGACAGTCAAACAAGGGATATAATGCATGCACACACTGCTTCGGTGATATTAGAGGTGTATTCTTGAAAAAATGTTGAAAGGTCGTGTACCTTGGCCATCGTCGATTTTTTCCTGCAAATCACCCTATAAGAAAGAAAGGCAAGCATTTTAAAGGGAAGGCAGACCACCTGACTAAGCCTTGCAACCAAACCGGTGAGGATGTACTCGATATGGTCAATGATGTGAAAGTCGTCTTTGGGAAAGGACATGGCAGCCAACATGTTCTGAACGACGCTAACAGTCACACACCCATGTAGAAGAAGAAGTCCATATTTTGGGACCTACCCTATTGGCAAGTCCTAGAGGTCCGCAGCTCGATCGACATGATGCACCTAACGAAGAATCTTTGTGTGAACCTGCTAGGCTTCATGGGTGTGTATGGAAAGCCTAAGGACACATTTGAAGCACGACAGGACCTGCGTTGTTTGAGAGAAAGAGACAACCTGCATCTAGAGAAGACAGATGATGGATGCCATTACTTACGTCCTGCCAGCTACACTCTAAGCAAAGAGAAGGAAATCATGTTTGAATGCTTAAACAACATCAAGGTACCATCTAGATTCTCCTCGAATATAAAGGGTATTATAAATGTGCTAGAGAAGAAATTATGTAACTTAAAGTCCCATGACTGTCACGTTCTCATGACGCAATTACTTCTAGTTGCATTAAGAGAAATTCTACCTCCAAATGTATGTCTAGCCACCGTGAAGCTATGTGCATTCCTCAATGCAATTTCTCATAAGGCAATTGATCCAACTGATCTAGCTAAACTACAGAATGATGTGGTTCAATGTCTCGTCAGCTTTGAGTTGGTATTCCCTCCTTCCTTCTTTGATATCATGACACACCTCCTAGTTCACCTAGTCAAGGAGATTTTCATTCTCGGTCCTGTGTTCCTACACAACATGTTCCCCTTAGAGAGATTCATGGGAGTCCTAAAGAAATATGTTCACAACCGTGCTCACCCAGAAGGAAGCATCGCCAAGGGCTATGGAACAGAAGAGGTCATTGAGTTCTATGTTGACTTTATTCCCGACCTTGACTCGATTGGTGTTCCTAAATCGAGACATGAGGGGAGACTAAGCAGAAAGGGGACACTAGGGAGGAAAACATATATTGGTACGGAGGATGATTATTTCAATAAAGCGCACTACATAGTTCTACAGAACTCCTCTTTGGTAGATCCATATATTGAGACACACAAGGATCTCTTATGATCCGAGTTTCTAGGGAAGACTGAAGCTTGGATTACACGTAAGCACATGGAAACTTTCAGCGATTGGTTGCAAAAAAAATGTCAAGGTGATGAGAGCATCCATGAGCAACTGTATTTATTGGCTATGCAACCATCATGGCATATCGTCACATACAAAGGGTATGAGATAAATGGGAACATAGTCTACACAGTAGCCCAAGATAAAAGGAGTACCAACCAAAATAGTGGTGTCTGCATAGATGCCATAGACCCGAATGGGAATAAACAGACATATTATGGTCGCATAGATGAAATATGGGAACTAGAATATGCACCTACTTTGAAGATCCCATTGTTCAAGTGCCAATGGGTCAAGGTGACCGGAGGCGGGGTAACAGTAGACAACGAGTATGAAATGACAACAGTAGACCTTAGTAATATTGGGTACAAAGACGAACCATTCGTCCTTGCCAAGGATGTGAATCAGATGTTCTATGTCAATGATATGTCTACCAAACCAAAAAGAGGGAAAAACGATAATGACTCAACCAAAGAGCCAAAGCGCCACATAGTTCTTTCAGGGAAAAGAGTCATCGTGGGAATTGAGGACAAGTCGGACATGTCAGAAGATTATGAAAAGTATGACCGAATTCCGCCCTTCAAAGTGAACAAAGACCCTAGCATCTTGGTAAATGATGAGGACACTCCATGGTTACGACGCGATCATAACCATGGGACATACATAAAGAAGAAGTTCACTGCTGTGCCCACTTGATGATATAGTGATTTAATGTAGTGTGTGTTTGAGATATTATGTAATAATTGTGAATTCAGATGTTTATTATGTCGTATTTCAAATTAAATCAATGTTTGATTTGGTGGGATTTCTCTCTCGAAAAGTTAAATTAGGATATTGAGTGATGAAAAATTAAAATATTAACGTTAAAATGATGTGAAAATAAATTTCCTGTCCAAAACCAATAGTTTTAATAATTTTAATTAAACACTACATTTTTGCATTAACGAAATAATAAATATTAGTTACATTATGTTTTATAATTATAACAAAAAATAAAAAAGTTAGGTTATAGATTTTTCCTATGTGCAATAAAGAAAAAGAAAATCCATATTTTTAACAAAATAATTTTATGCCTTTTATTTAATTTACTATGTATTTAACAAGAAAATCCATATTTCTATTAAAAAATTTGCTCAAAACAGGTGGGAAACGAAACTGTAGCCCACCTTTACTCCCGGGTGGGAAGCCCACCCGGGAGTAAAGGTGGGTTGCAGTTTCGTGGCCCGCCAAAAAAAACCCTTTACTCCTGGTGCGTGTTACCAACCGGGAGTAAAGGTTACTCCCGGTTGGTAACACGCACCGAAAGTAAAGGGACCTTTACTCCTGGTTGGTAACATGCACCGGGAGTGAAGGACCTTTACTCCCGGTGGGGGGATGGCACCGGGAGTAAAGGGGTATGGCATATATATACCAGTGCCATCTTCTTCCTTGCGTTCTTCGCCGATTCCTCTCCCCCTGCACCCACACCACTCGGCCCACCACACTGAGGACGTCGCCGCCACCCCGCCCGACGCCGGTCGTCGCCATTGCCTTGCACGCGTCCGTGGTCCCCATGCCACCCCGCGCGCCGATGACCTCGCGGCGCCAGCTGCTGCCCGCCCTGGCTAGACGCGCGGGCCACACCGTACCCTCCAGCGCGTGTTGACACAGCGCGACGACGAGGCTACCAACACGCGTGGCTTCCTCTCCTCCATTCCCGAGGTACGTACGTACGTTCTACGATGGTAATGATTCTCCGCGACTGTCGTATGTGCGTGCTTGGTGGTTCATAATTTTGTTCGTGATTTGGCGATCTTGATCGAACAATGCGGTGGCGGCGCTGATGTCGGGTGATCCTAGGTATAAGTTTCATGGCTAATTAATTCATACGTGTATGTGTGTTGTTAAAATTTTATTTTATAAATGGAAAGATCAAAGGTGGAAGTTTGTTGCAATTTAAAATGGAAGGTAGTTCGATGGCATCTCAAAATGCGCGACATCTACTTAAAGAGCTAGCGAAATGGAATATCGGAGTTCTCTTATGCGACCCAGCTGGGCTGCTTGAGTTATTATATATTGTTACAGTACATAACTGGTACAACAACGTATAGTTGGGGTCTAACGGCATGGAATACTAGATAGTTGGACCACAAGTTAGGGCCCCTTCAATTAGTCAGGAATGGAGCTGGGAATTATTCCGGCTTACCAACATTATACAAATTAGTGAACCATTTCGACCGAGTACTCCCGGTTGGTGGCTGGCATATGTATATGGCCCCTGGTATATAAGCGCCATGTGTTTCTATGTATACGGCAGAGCACCGCCACCCTCGTTCGCCATAGGGTTTATACAGCGAAGCACCGCCGCCCTCGTTTGCCCTAGGGTTTAGGGTTTATACGGTGGAGCACCGCCGCCCTCGTTCATCCATGTGTACAAACATATATATGGTGGAGTACGTGGAGCACCACCACTCTCGTCACACCGTCCTCTCTCGTGGCCTAGTCGATCAACATTCGTATTATCGTTATCATTAACGCTAAACAATCACACTAGGGCGAATTGCGTCGGTGACTTGGGCGAACCGCGTTGTTGATGTCACCGACATGGTTCGCCCTAGTCACCGACGCAATTCACCCTCGGCCGTTTATGTATAGCCCTAATTTGCCCTAGTACCGACGCAGTTCGCCCTAGTGTGGTGAATTGCATCCATGACCGAGGGGCAAGATTTAATAATGCATATTATTCGTAGATTTTACGCATGTAAGCAAAGATTTGACGTACTATATATTGGTTTTGTTTTTTGAAGCTAGATGGCCGACCCGAGAAACATGGATGAGGAGGAGTTGATGATGAATTTGATCAACACTGGCACTCAAGTTGCCGGCGATGATGGTGCTAAAAATAACATGCAAGAGGATGTAGATGATGGGAGTCAGTACTTAGCTCTTGAACAAAATGAGCAACAACATATTGGCCAAGTATATATTTTTTTATTATTAGCTATATATATTATCATATGTCTTATGTGTGCTCATGACATTAAAAATAATGTTTATATTTTGTAGCCCTCTGGATCGACATCAACAACTACAACGAAGAGTAAAAATGTTCGAGGTCCCAAAAAGCCATTGGAGGGCCGCTTCATCATCTTGGAGTTCAATGTGGATACAGGCGAACCGGGGGGCCAAATAAAACGAAATTCGTGCACCACTGTGGTTACCTTGTATGGGACCGGCTCCCGATCAGTACCCGTGAATGGAAGAAGAAGACCAATGCTCCTCATATCAGTTCTATCTCCAATCGTGACAAGACGTTAATTTGGAATGATGTCTTGGAATATTTCACGCTCCAAACAGATGGTTATGATGATATAATAGATGGTGATGAATTGAAGGAGCGAGTTAGGGATTGGGCAATGAAGAAGATGGCCACCTAGTTTTAGACTTGGAAGAAACACCTATACACGACGTATGTCAAGAAGAACATAGCACCAGATTTTACTGTCCTAGGTCCGATCTCAAAGCAGAGGCCCTATTGGGATGAGTTTATACAGTACAAGACATCGGAAGAGAGTGTGAGTCAGGTGATAAAGAACCAACGTAATGCCCAATAGAAGACATACCACCATAACTTGGGATCAGGTGGCTACCTGACTGCCATTAAGAAGTGGAACAAAATGGAAGTAGACCTTCTAGCCAAGGGTATCACACCAGAATCACTCGAGTGGGGAGAGCGTGCAAAGAATTGGTTTTTCACTCATGGGGGAACACTGGACCAGGAGACAGGGAAGTGCATTTATGGCGCAAGACTATAAGAAGCAGCAGAAAGATTGTTTTATGCTTAGAGAGCTACTACTAGTGGTGCGTTCAGGCCCAACAGAGAGAAGGATGAACTGACATACGCCATCGGGACTATTGAACACGGTGGCTGAACTAGAGGCAAAGGAAGTGTCTTGTGGGAGCATGGATTCCCTCAGGACAGACCTTCCTACAGAAGCCGTCAGAGAAAGAAGGAAGAAGAGGCACAGTGGCTCTAGAGGTTGGAGGAAGCGGTGCGTGAAGCACAGGAGCAGGAAAAAACCTTGAAGCGAGAATGCAGGAGGAAATCAGAAGGCAAGTGCAAATAGCAGTGAGTGCAAGCAAACAGGCATCAGAGCCAAGAATCAACATTAGCCAATCTATTCAGTTGAAAAGCAGCTGCGCTTCCATAGAGATACCAAATCAAGGGGACACAAGACTGTGCTTCCCTGTGGATGACGTCACTGAACCTTGTACATCGTGTGAGCTACACATTCCGAAGGGGAATTCCACAATCAAGGTGGCTATTGGTCTTGTTAATCCTATCGACCGAACCAAGACACCAAGAATTCATGGGAATATAATCCAAGAAGGATATGCTACCATCTCGGTAGATAAAGCTGAAAAAGGTTTTAGTGATTTGCCTCTTGACATTCCTAGAGGTGATGGTGAGAAGACTCTAGGAGAAGCAGAGAAGACATTCATTCTATGGCGCAAGCGCTACAATATCATTCCCGGCCATAGGTGCGGATGAAAACACTACATCATTAATTTATATTGGCTTAAATAATTAACAATCTGCTCATAATAATATGTCATTCCTTTTTTTTGTAGCAGATCCTCCCCCAACCTAAATCTAATTATTCAATCATCAGATCATCATAGTGCTCTGTACAATGACAATATGTTGGAAGGCGAGGCTGCATCCACACCATCTCCAAGGAGGTCTCCAACGCCGCAGCCGCCACCTCCAAGGAGGTCTCCAACGCCACTGCCACCACCTCCAAGGAGGTCTCCAACGCCTCCCCCACCCCCACCTACCAAGAAGCCAAGTACTAGCAAGAGGCTAGCCCCGCAAATGAAGAACCAGTCCTCGCCGGCAAAGAAAGCCACCGTGAAACCAAGGGCTATTCCCAAAATAATATCTGAAGAGAAGGAAGAAGTAACTGATGCATATAAAAAAGATATGTCCAGATTCTATGACAAACTTAAAAAGAATCAAAAAGCAAGGAGAAACCCAAAGAAACCATACTTCTTTGTAGCTCCAGATATTCTAAGAAAAAAGGTGGCTTCTTACCAGCAACAACAGCGGGAATCTCGTAAGCCGTCTAAATCAACGTTAACGGACTATGACCGCGCTCTCACCAAGTCAATTGAGGTGGCACAGAAAAAGAAGCAGGCAGGGAAAGGAGTTGCACAACTCGGACAACAATCGCACCAATTAGTCCCCCCGCTAGTTGTTGGTAATGAATATGGTTCGAATTTAGGATTAATGCATCAGGCAAACATACCTCCGGATGTCGATTTGGATCACCTTGGTGAATTTATTGAAGAGACAGGTCTCGACCTTTACCAGATGTTTGGTGATGGAAACATTGAGAGTGTGGCGGAGGTTGATATTTGGAAGAAAAAATTTGTACTAGGCCAGCGTCTATACAACCCTCAAGCCTTATGTGATCTAGGGACGCAAATGTACCTACTAAACAAGTGGTACTTGTAGACGTCTACTGGTGGAGACTTCTGCGTTGGTGTCAGAATTAGAGACGAACATTGGTTCCGTGGCGATGATGTTATGTATGTTGACTTTGTAGAATTTCATCAACTATGCCACCTGACCTCTCTGGACAAAGTTATCATTAGCTGCTATTGCCTGTAAGTAATAATTCTTTCGATCTATTATTAAACTCATCATATGTGTGTATATGCATATAAATTATCCTAACAAGTAATATATATATGCAGATTTACAATGACAGAGCTCAGAAAGGAAGGCTGCAATGAAATTGGTTTTGTTGATCCCCATATAGTATTCAAAGACCCAGTTACTCCAAAGCCTAATTGGAAGTCTGAGTCAGAGAGTAACCTCATGAACTTCTTAGTGAACCAACGCCACAAGAAGGATATACTCTTTCCCTACAACTTCAAGTGAGTGTTAATAATGTCGATCATCCTTAATGGCTCATATGTTGATTCTAGTTAATTAATGAGTGTTATGCGTTATATCCTATAAACACATGCAGCAATCACTGAATATTGATGGACATCGATCTGGTGAAAAGTCACTTGATAATCTATGACTCGATGAGAAAACCACAACAAGACTACCAAGATATGATAGATATTATCTAGAGGTAATTTCGGTATCTCTAGCAACTATATATACACACAAACATGATGATTAACTATATCTGATGACGTGGCAAATTTTTTATTGGGCAGTGTTTGGAAAACCTTTATTGAGAAGCAACACATGGGAAAATGCAAAGCGCTACTGAATGTAATCCCTTTGAAAGTAAGTCCCCTAAATCGCATCATCGTTATTAATTAAACATATAGCTTTCACCAGATCACCAAATTAGATGACAAATCTTTTTCTGGTAAAGTGGTGTCTAAGGCAGGAACAGGGGAACAACTACTGTGGTTACTATGTTTGCAAGTTTATCAAGGTGGTCTCCTAAAGAACTCCTATAGAGAGACTCAAAGTACGTTAAAAATACACTATATATTCATTTAATTATTATTATTGATTATGTTACTATGTCTTTATATATATATGTATGTACATACATTAATTTATTTTCCTTTAATTCGAACCTGTAGGCTCGATGGTTCGAGGAAAAGGTCATACGGCAAGACCAAATCAAAGCAATTCAAGAGTCTATAGCCGGATTTTTTAATGACCAGGTCATCGATTCCAAGAGCGAGTTCTACTTCGACCCAATACTGCCATGGAAGCCAAGCTAGAGGATGAGAGGAAACTTGTTATATCACAACAACTATAATGCAATCTTTTGTAATATATGCACATGAAATAATATAATGTAAAATATACATATGCATGCATGCATGTAAATATATATATGATGCATGCATGCATATATATATATATTTCTATGCTTGAATTGTGTGATTTAATATGTTCATTGTGCTTGAACCAAAACATACTATACGCGCGTATAAATGTATAATTAGCAACGTATAATACGACTTCAAAAACCTATTTTGAAAAGAAAACAAAAAAATGAAAAGAAAAGGAAAAAGAAAAAAAACCTTTAGTCCCGGTTCGTATTACCAACTAGGACTAAAGGGTGCCGGCCATCGTGGCATGTTAGGAGGCACCTTTAGTCCCAGTTGGTGTTACCCATCGGGACTAAAGGTCTTCCTTTAGTCCTGGTTCCTGACCCGGGACTAAAGGACCCCCTTTAGTCCCGGATGCTTGCTCCCGGGTGGGGAACCGGGACTAGAGGCGGTTCCCCACCGGGAGTAAAGCTCTGTTCTCTACCAGTGCCTCCTAGCTGCGCTTGTCCTCGTCTCCCTGCTAGCACTGGTAGTCGGGTCGCAGGCTGACGGCCTCGGCGACGTGGCCGTCTTCTAGGGCCAGATAAAGGACGAGGGCATGCTACACGAGGCCTGCGACATGGGTGCCTACACCATGGTCCTCATCTCCTTCCTCCGTGCCTTCGACCATGGCAGGTACTTGCTCGACCTCTCGGGCCACACGCTCGCCGGCCGGCGTCGGCGACGACATCAAGCACTACCAGTCCAAGGTAAAAAATTTGCTCAAAACAGGTGGGAAACGAAACTGTAGCCCACCTTTACTCCCGGGTGGGAAGCCCACCCGGGAGTAAAGGTGGGTTGCAGTTTCGTGGCCCGCCAAAAAAAACCCTTTACTCCTGGTGCGTGTTACCAACCGGGAGTAAAGGTTACTCCCGGTTGGTAACACGCACCGAAAGTAAAGGGACCTTTACTCCTGGTTGGTAACATGCACCGGGAGTGAAGGACCTTTACTCCCGGTGGGGGGATGGCACCGGGAGTAAAGGGGTATGGCATATATATACCAGTGCCATCTTCTTCCTTGCGTTCTTCGCCGATTCCTCTCCCCCTGCACCCACACCACTCGGCCCACCACACTGAGGACGTCGCCGCCACCCCGCCCGACGCCGGTCGTCGCCATTGCCTTGCACGCGTCCGTGGTCCCCATGCCACCCCGCGCGCCGATGACCTCGCGGCGCCAGCTGCTGCCCGCCCCTGGCTAGACGCGCGGGCCACACCGTACCCTCCAGCGCGTGTTGACACAGCGCGACGACGAGGCTACCAACACGCGTGGCTTCCTCTCCTCCATTCCCGAGGTACGTACGTACGTTCTACGATGGTAATGATTCTCCGCGACTGTCGTATGTGCGTGCTTGGTGGTTCATAATTTTGTTCGTGATTTGGCGATCTTGATCGAACAATGCGGTGGCGGCGCTGATGTCGGGTGATCCTAGGTATAAGTTTCATGGCTAATTAATTCGTACGTGTATGTGTGTTGTTAAAATTTTATTTTATAAATGGAAAGATCAAAGGTGGAAGTTTGTTGCAATTTAAAATGGAAGGTAGTTCGATGGCATCTCAAAATGCGCGACATCTACTTAAAGAGCTAGCGAAATGGAATATCGGAGTTCTCTTATGCGACCCAGCTGGGCTGCTTGAGTTATTATATATTGTTACAGTACATAACTGGTACAACAACGTATAGTTGGGGTCTAACGGCATGGAATACTAGATAGTTGGACCATAAGTTAGGGCCCCTTCAATTAGTCAGGAATGGAGCTGGGAATTATTCCGGCTTACCAACATTATACAAATTAGTGAACCATTTCGACCGAGTACTCCCGGTTGGTGGCTGGCATATATATAAGGCCCCTGGTATATAAGCGCCATGCTGTTTCTATGTATACGGCAGGAGCACCGCCAGCCCTCGTTCGCCATAGGGTTTATACAGCGAAGCACCGCCGCCCTCGTTTGCCCTAGGGTTTAGGGTTTATACGGTGGAGCACCGCCGCCCTCGTTCATCCATGTGTACAAACATATATATGGTGGAGTACGTGGAGCACCACCACTCTCGTCACACCGTCCTCTCTCGTGGCCTAGTCGATCAACATTCGTATTATCGTTATCATTAACGCTAAACAATCACACTAGGGCGAATTGCGTCGGTGACTTGGGCGAACCGCGTTGTTGATGTCACCGACATGGTTCGCCCTAGTCACCGACGCAATTCACCCTCGGCCGTTTATGTATAGCCCTAATTTGCCCTAGTACCGACGCAGTTCGCCCTAGTGTGGTGAATTGCATCCATGACCGAGGGGCAAGATTTAATAATGCATATTATTCGTAGATTTTACGCATGTAAGCAAAGATTTGACGTACTATATATTGGTTTTGTTTTTTGAAGCTAGATGGCCGACCCGAGAAACATGGATGAGGAGGAGTTGATGATGAATTTGATCAACACTGGCACTCAAGTTGCCGGCGATGATGGTGCTAAAAATAACATGCAAGAGGATGTAGATGATGGGAGTCAGTACTTAGCTCTTGAACAAAATGAGCAACAACATATTGGCCAAGTATATATTTTTTATTATTAGCTATATATATTATCATATGTCTTATGTGTGCTCATGACATTAAAAATAATGTTTATATTTTGTAGCCCTCTGGATCGACATCAACAACTACAACGAAGAGTAAAAATGTTCGAGGTCCCTAAAAAGCCATTGGAGGGCCGCTTCATCATCTTGGAGTTCAATGTGGATACAGGCGAACCGGGGGGCCAAATAAAACGAAATTCGTGCACCACTGTGGTTACCTTGTATGGGACCGGCCTCCGATCAGTACCCGTGAATGGAAGAAGAAGACCAATGCTCCTCATATCAGTTCTATCTCCAATCGTGACAAGACGTTAATTTGGAATGATGTCTTGGAATATTTCACGCTCCAAACAGATGGTTATGATGATATAATAGATGGTGATGAATTGAAGGAGCGAGTTAGGGATTGGGCAATGAAGAAGATGGCCACCCTAGTTTTAGACTTGGAAGAAACACCTATACACTGACGTATGTCAAGAAGAACATAGCACCAGATTTTACTGTCCTAGGTCCCGATCTCAAAGCAGAGGCCCTATTGGGATGAGTTTATACAGTACAAGACATCGGAAGAGGAGTGTGAGTCAGGGTGATAAAGAACCAACGTAATGCCCAATAGAAGACATACCACCATAACTTGGGATCAGGTGGCTACCCTGACTGCCATTAAGAAGTGGAACAAAATGGAAGTAGACCTTCTAGCCAAGGGTATCACACCAGAATCACTCGAGTGGGGAGAGCGTGCAAAGAATTGGTTTTTTCACTCATGGGGGAACACTGGACCAGGAGACAGGGAAGTGCATTTATGGCGCAAGACTATAAGAAGCAGCAGAAAGATTGTTTTATGCTTAGAGAGCTACTACTAGTGGTGCGTTCAGGCCCAACAGAGAGAAGGATGAACTGACATACGCCATCGGGACTATTGAACACGGTGGCTGAACTAGAGGCAAAGGAAGTGTCTTGTGGGAGCATGGATTCCCTCAGGACAGACCTTCCTACAGAAGCCGTCAGAGAAAGAAGGAAGAAGAGGCACAGTGGCTCTAGAGGTTGGAGGAAGCGGTGCGTGAAGCACAGGAGCAGGAAAAAAACCTTGAAGCGAGAATGCAGGAGGAAATCAGAAGGCAAGTGCAAATAGCAGTGAGTGCAAGCAAACAGGCATCAGAGCCAAGGAATCAACATTAGCCAATCTATTCAGTTGAAAAGCAGCTGCGCTTCCATAGAGATACCAAATCAAGGGGACACAAGACTGTGCTTCCCTGTGGATGACGTCACTGAACCTTGTACATCGTGTGAGCTACACATTCCGAAGGGGAATTCCACAATCAAGGTGGCTATTGGTCTTGTTAATCCTATCGACCGAACCAAGACACCAAGAATTCATGGGAATATAATCCAAGAAGGATATGCTACCATCTCGGTAGATAAAGCTGAAAAAGGTTTTAGTGATTTGCCTCTTGACATTCCTAGAGGTGATGGTGAGAAGACTCTAGGAGAAGCAGAGAAGACATTCATTCTATGGCGCAAGCGCTACAATATCATTCCCGGCCATAGGTGCGGATGAAAACACTACATCATTAATTTATATTGGCTTAAATAATTAACAATCTGCTCATAATAATATGTCATTCCTTTTTTTTGTAGCAGATCCTCCCCCAACCTAAATCTAATTATTCAATCATCAGATCATCATAGTGCTCTGTACAATGACAATATGTTGGAAGGCGAGGCTGCATCCACACCATCTCCAAGGAGGTCTCCAACGCCGCAGCCGCCACCTCCAAGGAGGTCTCCAACGCCACTGCCACCACCTCCAAGGAGGTCTCCAACGCCTCCCCCACCCCCACCTACCAAGAAGCCAAGTACTAGCAAGAGGCTAGCCCCGCAAATGAAGAACCAGTCCTCGCCGGCAAAGAAAGCCACCGTGAAACCAAGGGCTATTCCCAAAATAATATCTGAAGAGAAGGAAGAAGTAACTGATGCATATAAAAAAGATATGTCCAGATTCTATGACAAACTTAAAAAGAATCAAAAAGCAAGGAGAAACCCAAGAGAAACCATACTTCTTTGTAGCTCCAGATATTCTAAGAAAAAAGGTGGCTTCTTACCAGCAACAACAGCGGGAATCTCGTAAGCCGTCTAAATCAACGTTAACGGACTATGACCGCGCTCTCACCAAGTCAATTGAGGTGGCACAGAAAAAGAAGCAGGCAGGGAAAGGAGTTGCACAACTCGGACAACAATCGCACCAATTAGTCCCCCCGCTAGTTGTTGGTAATGAATATGGTTCGAATTTAGGATTAATGCATCAGGCAAACATACCTCCGGATGTCGATTTGGATCACCTTGGTGAATTTATTGAAGAGACAGGTCTCGACCTTTACCAGATGTTTGGTGATGGAAACATTGAGAGTGTGGCGGAGGTTGATATTTGGAAGAAAAAATTTGTACTAGGCCAGAGTCTATACAACCCTCAAGCCTTATGTGATCTAGGGACGCAAATGTACCTACTAAACAAGTGGTACATTGTAGACGTCTACTGGTGGAGACTTCTGCGTTGGTGTCAGAATTAGAGACGAACATTGGTTCCGTGGCGATGATGTTATGTATGTTGACTTTGTAGAATTTCATCAACTATGCCACCTGACCTCTCTGGACAAAGTTATCATTAGCTGCTATTGCCTGTAAGTAATAATTCTTTCGATCTATTATTAAACTCATCATATGTGTGTATATGCATATAAATTATCCTAACAAGTAATATATATATGCAGATTTACAATGACAGAGCTCAGAAAGGAAGGCTGCAATGAAATTGGTTTTGTTGATCCCCATATAGTATTCAAAGACCCAGTTACTCCAAAGCCTAATTGGAAGTCTGAGTCAGAGAGTAACCTCATGAACTTCTTAGTGAACCAACGCCACAAGAAGGATATACTCTTTCCCTACAACTTCAAGTGAGTGTTAATAATGTCGATCATCCTTAATGGCTCATATGTTGATTCTAGTTAATTAATGAGTGTTATGCGTTATATCCTATAAACACATGCAGCAATCACTGAATATTGATGGACATCGATCTGGTGAAAAGTCACTTGATAATCTATGACTCGATGAGAAAACCACAACAAGACTACCAAGATATGATAGATATTATCTAGAGGTAATTTCGGTATCTCTAGCAACTATATATACACACAAACATGATGATTAACTATATCTGATGACGTGGACAAATTTTTTATTGGGCAGTGTTTGGAAAACCTTTATTGAGAAGCAACACATGGGAAAATGCAAAGCGCTACTGAATGTAATCCCTTTGAAAGTAAGTCCCCTAAATCGCATCATCGTTATTAATTAAACATATAGCTTTCACCAGATCACCAAATTAGATGACAAATCTTTTTCTGGTAAAGTGGTGTCTAAGGCAGGAACAGGGGAACAACTACTGTGGTTACTATGTTTGCAAGTTTATCAAGGTGGTCTCCTAAAGAACTCCTATAGAGAGACTCAAAGTACGTTAAAAATACACTATATATTCATTTAATTATTATTATTGATTATGTTACTATGTCTTTATATATATATATGTATGTACATACATTAATTTATTTTCCTTTAATTCGAACCTGTAGGCTCGATGGTTCGAGGAAAAGGTCATACGGCAAGACCAAATCAAAGCAATTCAAGAGTCTATAGCCGGATTTTTTAATGACCAGGTCATCGATTCCAAGAGCGAGTTCTACTTCGACCCAATACTGCCATGGAAGCCAAGCTAGAGGATGAGAGGAAACTTGTTATATCACAACAACTATAATGCAATCTTTTGTAATATATGCACATGAAATAATATAATGTAAAATATACATATGCATGCATGCATGTAAATATATATGATACATGCATACATATATATATATATATATATATATATATATATATATATATATATATATATATATATATATATATTTCTATGCTTGAATTGTGTGATTTAATACGTTCATTGTGCTTGAACCGAAACATACTATACACGCGTATAAATGTATAATTAGCAACGTACAATACGACTTCAAAAACCTATTTTGAAAAGAAAACAAAAAAATGAAAAGAAAAGGAAAAAGAAAAAAAACCTTTAGTCCCGGTTCGTATTACCAACCGGGACTAAAGGGTGCCGGCCATCGTGGCATGTCAGGAGGCACCTTTAGTCCTGTTTGGTGTTACCCATCGGGACTAAAGGTCCCCCTTTAGTCCCGGTTCCTGACCCGGGACTAAAGGACCCCCTTTAGTCCTGCATGCTTGCTCCCGGGTGGGGAACCGGGACTAGAGGCAGTTCCCCACCGGGAGTAAAGCTCTGTTCTCTACCAGTGCCTCCTAGCTACACTTGTCCTCGTCTCCCTACTGGCACTGGCGATCGGGTCACAGGCTGACGGCCTCGGCGACGTGGCCGTCTTCTAGGGCCAGATAAAGGACGAGGGCATGCTACACGAGGCCTGCGACATGGGTGCCTACACCATGGTCCTCATCTCCTTCCTCCGTGCCTTCGACCATGGCAGGTACTTGCTCGACCTCTCGGGCCACACGCTCGCCGGCCGGCGTCGGCGACGACATCAAGCACTACCAGTCCAAGGGCATCCTTGTGCTCCTCTCCATCGGCGGGCCCAGCGCCGCCTACTCCCTCCCCTCACCAAAGTCAGCGGCCGACGTCGCCGCCTACCTATAGGACGCCTACGTCGGTGGCTCCTGCGCGGGCGGGTGCATCCCGTTCGGCGATGCGATGCTAGACGGCGTCGACTTCTACATCAACGACCAGGGCGGCATGGTGGCAGCGCACTACGACGAGCTAGCCACACGGCTCTATGTGTACAACAGGAGCTACCATGGCCGGCTCGGCATCACGCTGACAGCCATGGTGCGGTGCGCGTACCCGGACCGGCCGAGCGTGCAGGCATCACTCACGATAGGGCACTTCGCCCGTATCCACGTCCGGCTGTATGACAGCTTTAACTGCACTATTTTCGCCAGGGAGGATGCGGAGAAGTGGATGGTGGAGTACCCGGCCAGCCAGGTGTTCGTCGGCGTGTTGGTGGAGGAAAAACGTGGCCAGGGAGTGGGGCACCGGGGACCTCAAGGACCTCTACTATGGTATTATGCGGTTTGTCGAGGAGCTGCCGAACTATGGAGGACTCATGGTCTGGAACAGGTACTACGACAAGAAGAACCACTTCATCCACTACACCACGACACCAGGATTTGCGATGGATGGTCTGACGCTAAAAGCGGCTACCTGCGATAGATAACCTGACACTAAAAAGTTATAGCGACAGACTTCTGCAGACAATGTAAGTCTTGTCGCTAAAAATGTTTAGCGACAGACAGTACATTTAGCGACAGATAGTCCATTGCTACTTTTTAGCGACAGATGCTCTATTACTAGGCATATATCGACAGATCATCCAATAGTCCATGTATTTATAGTGATAGATTGTTCTACAGGACAATATAAATATATATAAAAAATACAATGAGAAAACATGTAGCACATATCATACCCAGATTCAAGCTTAAGGTTCATCACATAAAATATAGAAACACATACATCACATGGAGGTCAATACATACATAAACATACAATCTTGTCTTGCAGAGTACATCATCTAACAAGATTAGTGTCGGGGACCAAATACTGGGGAACCCAAAGAGGAGGAGGTAATAACCATCAAACGTTGATGCTTCCGAACAAATAAGAGCGCAAGTACACTCCTCGCCCGACCCCTAAGGGCCGGACTCCGCCTCACCCGACGTCTGGGGGCAGACTCTACCTCAGCCCGACCCCCGAGGGCTGGACTCCGCCTCGCTCGAATGTCCGAGGGCAGGCTCCGTCTCGCCTCGACTGTCTGGGAGTAGAATCCTGCCTCGCCCGACGTCTGGGGGAAGACTCCGCCTCGCCCGACGTCCGAGGGTAGGCTCCACCTCACCCAACATCTAGGGGTTGGGCTCTGCCTTGCCCAACATCTAGGGTTAGGCTCTGCCTCATCCAACATTTAGGGGTAGACTCCACCTCACCCGACGTTCGAGGGTAGGCTCTGCCTCACCCGACATCTTAGGGTGGGTTCCGTCTAGGCCAATGTCCGGGTATAGGCTCCACCTTGCTCGATACATGTGCGCTGCTTCTTCATAACTATGCATACAGATAAGGCAAAGCACTCAAGTCAACTGCAATACCGAGGATCATACCCTACACGCCTGCAGGAAGGTCCCACCAGGATATGACCAGATGGGCGATTTAAGCCCTTCTAGGCATGTCAGAGCCCAAACAGTGTTGTGGCCGCCGACATTTGTCCTACAGTGTTATGGGCACCGGCATTTGCCCTCGGACATGAATCCTGACGGAAACATACGACAAACACTATGATCTAGGAGGAAACTCATGTCATCTACAATAATGAATGTGGGGCCTCTACGCCATCCGCTCATCGTAGGGTTGCGGCTCGGTACCCTAGGCGCGCCACACTGTCCGTCGGAGGAGGATGGGACGTGACCACTTGCTGAACCGAAGCCAGAGCATGACCCTATCAGGATCAGCGAACATGCTATCCCTAGCACCGTCTACCATGTCAGTAGGGTAGGCTCAAAGGAAAGGGAAGACCCGGCACCTTCGAAGGACCTTCTCTACCTCTGGTTTTTTTCTCTTTCTCCTATCTGTAATCCCTTGCTTCCCCCTTGATCTATAAAAGGGAGGGCAGGGCATCCCACTAAGGGGATGGATCAATCGTACACACCACGCACCACATAACACATAGCCGAAGTAGCAACCGAGCTCTTAGTACTCGCTCGACTTTTCCATCAGAGACTTGGGACCTATCCCTCTCTCGACCGTTTGTACCCCCTACTATGAACCTTTCAGTGCTAATAACATGAGCAGCAGTAAGCAAACTGGATGTAGGGACATTCTACCTGAACCAGTATAAACCTTATGTCTTTTAGCACACCATCTGGGCCTAACGCGCAACAAATACAAATTTACTAGTTGGTGTTTATTCAAAACATCGACAGTTGGCACGCCAGGTAGGGGACCTTTGCGCATTCCGATGTTAACATCAGGCCACTGGATGGCTAGCCATGGAATCAGCTAGGTCTTAGGCACACATGTGTGCTTTGGTGACTTGGACTTCATCGTCACGGTGGGAGGAGAGTTAGCATTGGCTCATGCTGCCATCCAATCTCTCCCCTCCATCAGCCTCAACTACGAGAGGATTGAGCGCCAGCTCGATGTCTCCCTAGGACCCCAGCAGTCTAGGAAGGACCAATGCCACCTCACCCTTTCCAACACCAATGACATGGCATGGTTCAGCTGGAGGAGGATCCCTCTCTCTGGGACACCACATACAGAGCGCCCTGATAGCTGCTTCCGTTCGAGTCTCCAGCAACGCCTGCGATGACCGTTAGCCACCTTGTGGCACAACGCATGGTCCTACCGCCCACGAACAACGAGTTTGTGGGGGTGATCAAACACATCACGGAATCTCTCCACAACCTCCTCACAGAGGAGCCAGGGTCATCCTCTGGCTCTGACTCCAGCAGGAGGAGCCATCACCCCTCTCAGGAATGCTTTATGACGGGTACCCCCGAGGGACACGTCGAAAGCGTCCCCACAGAGGAGGCTACCCTGGCGAGCAACCTCGGTGACAAAATCAAAGGGGAGACAGCGGCCCCACCATGCATGGGGGTGGAGAAGCTTAAAGCCCGATAGCAGAAGATTGAAGAAGCACGACTCTAGCTTGTGTAGGAATGCGCAGAGCTCGATCGGGAGATCAAATGCCGTTGAGACGGTGGGCCCGCACGCACCATGGCTTGTGATGTAAACCGAAGGATCATCACCAATGACGAAGCCCTTCCTCGCTTCGCCCGGGTGAGCCAGAACATCGCCGTCGCCATGGCCTTGCTCCATGGCCTTCTAAAGGCCGCAATGCTCGAGGATCATCGGGCCCACCATGAGATTTGCACACTGCTCAAGCGTGCAGTGGCGTAGCAGGTAGAGAGCTCATTGTCTCAGCAACATGAGCTTGATTCTAGCCAACACAAGCTCTCTGGGCATCCCGACAGGGACACGTTGGTCCACCAGACACCACCGGGCGGCGGGCAGCGCACTGCGGTCCCAGGTGCTTCAGCATCTTAGCCGTAACCGCAACGCACGTAGCACTCTCGATGCTCACAGGCGTACCCATGGCGATCCAAGAGAGGGAGCCAGCCATGGCTATCATCCTCATCACGGCGAACGCTACAACAATGGCAAGGACTAGAGTCCGAGCCCTAGTCTACCGAGCCCTCAGGCCTTCACCCAGAACATCCTCAATGCTGCCTTCCCGCCATGGTACCGGCCACCAACCAACATCCTGAAGTACTCTAGGGAAACAAACCCCGAACTATGGCTCGAAGACTATCGGCTTGCCTGCCAAGCCGGTGGTGTGGATAATGATGACTTCATTATCCGCAACCTTCCACTATTTTTGGCCAATTCGGCACGAGCGTGGTTAGAACACCTACTGTCCAATAGAATCCATAATTGGGCGGACCTAAAGGAGATCTTCGTGAGGAACTTCTAGGGCACATACAAGCGCCTTGGGAACCCATGGGACCTCAAAAACTATTGTTAGAAGGCTGGTGAGAGCCTTCGTGGGTACATCCGGCACTTCTCCCGATAGTGCAATGAGCTACCAAACATCATCGACGCTAATGTTATAGGGGCTTACCTGTCCGAGACTACCTATGAGTCTTTGGTTCATAAGCTAGGACGCAAGGGCCCACAAACCACCAAGGAACTCTTGGACATTGCCACCAGCCATGCCTTAGGAGAGGAGGCGGTCAGAGCAATCTTTGATCATCTCGATGGCAAGGCAAGGTGAGATGAGGGTGCCAACAAAGGCGCTTCCAATCATTCCGCCAAAAGGAAGAACAAAAAGCAATGGCGTGAGGACTCGCTCATGGCCGCTGCTGCCCTGCAAGGGTGGTTGGAAGCCCAAGGAGGGCACTCTAAACCACTTTGAAAAATTACTCAAGGGGTCATGCCCAAACCATGCCTTCCCAGTTAAGCATCTATACAAGAACTATAGAATCATGCGGCGGTTCTTGTCTGGAGGCCCCAACAAAGGGGAGCACGGAAAGGACCCTGCCCCCACCACGGACAACACCGAGGAGAAGGACGATGGCTTTCCAACGCTGGACGGCTGCCTTATGATCTTTAGAGGATTAGCGGCCTATGACTCCAAACATTGTTAGAAGGTCGCACGCCGCAAGGTCTATACGGCCAAACCGGCCCCACCTCCCTTCCTCCGATGGTTAGAATCCGCCATAACCTTCGATTAGACCGACCACCCAGAGAGCATCCCACATCGAAGTAGATATCCGCTTGTGGTTGACCCAATTGTTGGCCCAAAGTGGCTCACCAAAGTACTGATGGATGGAGGCAGCGACCTCAACATCATGTATGCCAAGATGCTCGATGAAATGGGCATCGACCGAACATGCCTTCGCCCGACCCTGAGCGCCTTTCCACTGGCATCGTGCCTAGGAAAGTAGGCTATGCCACTTGGGTAGATCGATCTGCCCATCACCTTCCAGGGATCAGTTCAATTATAGGATCCGAAACCCTCACCTTCGAGGTGGTTGGGTTCCTCGGAACCTTCCATGCCATCCTAGGACATGTCCATGCTACGCGAAGTTCAGTGGTCAGTCCCCAACTATACATACCTCAAGCTAAAAATACCGAGCCCCCAGTGAGGTCATCACCAGTTGGCACCTCCTTCTAGCACGCCTATGAGTGTGAGGTCGAATGCTGTGGTCATGCCATAGCAATCGTCGCCTCTAGGGAGCTCGCCGTCCTCAAGGAGGAGGTCATCTGAAGAAGCGCCCGATGCCAAGAAGTCAACTAGGTCAGTTCGAGCCTATAGAGGGCTCTAAAGAAGTCCTCGTAGACCCTAGGAGCACTAAGCGTAAAATGGTGTGCGTTGGTACCACACTTTCCTCGAATAGGAAGGCGCGCTCGTCGACTTCCTCTATGCTAATAGAGACATCTTTGCATGGAAACCCTCGAACATGCTAGGCATCCCGAGGGAAGTCACCAAGCATACCTATAAGATCTGCCCAGGCTCCAAGCTAGTGAAGCAATGCCTACAGTCGCTTTCGACGAGGAGAAACGCTAGGGCCATAGGCGATGAGATAGCAAAACTTTCGGTGGCCGGATTCATCACGGAAGTATACCACCCATAGTGGTTAGTCAATCCCGTTCTTGTATGAAAGAAGAGTGGAAAATAGGAGGATGTGTATTAACTATATGGGTCTCAACAAGGCGTGCCTAAAGGATCCGTTTCCTTTGTCACGCATAGACCAAATAGTCGACTCTACCTCAGGGTGCGAAACCCTCTACTTCCTTGACACGTACTTCGGGTACCATCAAATCGCGATAAAGAGTCTGACCAGCTCACGACATCTTTCATCACCCCCTTTGGATCATTTTGCTATGTCTCAATGTTGTTTAGTCTGAAGAACGTTGGGGCTACATACCAGCGCTGTATGCTCAAATGCTTCGGGGACCTCATCGGGCGGACCATTGAGGCCTATGTTGACAACATCGTGGTCAAGTCTAAACAGTCTAACCACCTCATTGCCGATCTTGAGTAGACCTTTGAAAAACTCTGAGCGAATGGCATCAAACTCAATCCCTGAGAAGTGTGTTTTCTGGGTCCCAAGGGGTATGCTGCTCGGCTTCATTGTCTCTAAGCGCGGCATCGAAGCCAACCCTAAGAAAATCTTAGCCATCACAAGGATGGGCCCGATTAGAACATAAAGGGGGTTCAGCGAGTCATAGGGTGCCTCGCTACACTTAGCCTGAGTCATCTTATGCCTCGGCGAACGAGGTCTCCTCCTTTATCGACTCTTGAAGAAAGCCGACCGCTTCGAATAGACATCTGAGGCCTAAGAGGCACTTGACATGGTCAAACTGCTTCTAACAAAGGCCCCAATCTTGGTCCCTCCAACCGATGGGGAATCCCTTCTGCTATACATAGTGGCCACCATGCAAGTGGTTAGCGCCACCTTGGTAGTAGAGCGAGAAGAAGAGGGGCACTGCCCTCAAGGTGCAGCACCCTAGTGTACTTCATTCAGTGAGGTACTATCCGACTCTAAGACCCGCTACTCCCAAATCTAGAAGCTCCTATATGCCATCCTTATCACCGAAAGGATGCTACGTCACTACTTTCGAGTCACACCCAGTGATGGTCGTGATGTCATTCCCCCTCAGTGAGGTCATCCAGAGCCAGAATGCCACTAGGAAGAACTACAAAATGGGCACTCAAGTTGATGGATTAGGGCATTACAGTATGCCTCTCGAATAGTGATCAAGTCCTAGGTGTTGGCTGACTTCGTCACGGAATGGACCGAGATCCAAATGCCACTAGCAGTCATTCGACCAAGTGTACTTGGACGATGTACTTCGATGGGATCACTGATGAAAAGGGGCACCGGCATGGGGTTGGTCTTCATATCGCCCCTCAGGGGTACGCATGAGTTACATGGTTCATCTCCATTTCCTCTCATCCAATAATGTGGCTAAGTATGAAGCACTCATCAATGGCCTATGCATTGCCATCAAGTTGGGCATCTGACTGCCTCGACGTCCTGGGGTGACTCCTAGCTGGTCATAGACCAAGTCATGAAGGAGTCAAGCTATCACTGATGCCAAGATGGCTGCATACTACCAAGAAGTCCTGATGGTCTCAAACTCAATCACATCTTGAGGTGCCTCAATGAGGCGGTCGATGCGCTTGCGAAGGCAACATCCGGCCAAGAGCCGGTGCTAATAGGAGTCTTCGCCAGCGACCAACGCAAGCCCTTGGTGCGCTATAAAGGGTTGGAACAGGCCAACAACGGTCCACCCGATCCGGCCTCGGGGGCTAACCAGCCGACGGCTCCATCCGACCCTGAGGTCATGGAGCTTGAACAAGATCCAGTAATAGAGCCTGACCCTCTAGTCGACTAGGAGAACTGCTCTACCTCAACTACCTACTCTATGACACTGCTATCGATGGACAAGGCGGAGGCTCGACTGGCTCGCACACCGTGCCAAGTCCTTCATTCTTGTGGAGGGCAAACTCTATAGACAAAGACACACTAGGAATCCTACAACGCTGCATCCCCATTGAGAAGGGGAAGCACTTGCCGAGCGATATCCACAGTGGGGTCTGCGGTCACCATGCCGCGCCTAGAACCTTGGTTGGAAACGCATTTCTGACTAGGGATTCTACTAGGCCCACTGCAGTAGCCGATGCTGAGCAGATCATGCGCACCTAGTGAAGGTTGTCAGTACTACGCTCGTACAAACTCACCTCCTGGCCTAGGCACTCTAGATGATCCCCATCATGTGGCTCTTCACGTGGTTTGGGGGCTTGATCTGGTGGGACCTCTCAAGAAGGCACCCGGAGGATACACCCACTTGCTTGTCACCATAGATAAGTTCACAAAATGGATAGAAGCTCGGCTGATCTCCGCGATCAAGTCTAAGCAAGCTGTGTTGTTCTTCGTCGACATCTCCATTACTTTGGAGTACCGAACTCCATCATCACGGACAACAGCATGCAATTCATTGGTAAGAAGTTCCTTCGATTCTATGAAGAATACCACATCCGGGTCGATTGGGCCACCGTTGCGCACCCCCGAACGAACAGGCAGGTCAAGCATGCAAACGGCATGCTCCTACAGAGCCTCAAACCTAGGATCTTCACCTGGTTGAAAAATTTGGCGCATGCTGGGTCTTTGAGCTTCCTTTAGTACTTTGGAGCTTGAGAACAACCCCTAGTTGAGCCACCGGCTACACATCCTTCTTCATGGTCTATGGTTCCAAGGTCATCCTCCCAGCCGACCTCAACTATGGAGTATAAGGATCAAGGCGTATGATGAACAGGGAGCCGAGGCATCCCACGAGGATGCCATGGACCAGCTGGATGAAGCACGTGACATCGCCCTCCGCCGCTCAGCTAAGTACCAACAGGTGTTGCGACTGGTACCACAGCCGACGGGTGTGGGGCCTGAGCCTTCAACGTCGGGGACCTAGTCATTCGCCTCGTCTAGAGCAACAAGGACCAGCCACAAGCTCTCCCTACCCTAGGAGGGGTCGTACGTCATCGTAGAAGTACTTCGGCCTAGGCACCTATAAGCTGAAAACCATCGACAGTGAGGTCTTCACCAATGCCTAGAACATCAAGCAGCTATGTCATTTTTACCCCTAAATAAACGCATACGTTCTCTTATCAATTTTGTCATCAAAATCCCTAATCTTTCAGTGACATCCGACCCCTGCAAGTGCGAGGGGTTGGACCTCACTTCGGGGGCTGGTATGAGTATGTTTATCTTACAAACATTCTATGTGTTTTCCCTCTTTTTTCATGGTAAGTCCTAAGGGCTAGGATTTCGGGAACAAGCTTTGAGTATAACTGGTAGGACTACGGGAAACCCACTGCCCCGGTAGCTACAGGTCTCCTTGCTCATCAGCATGATCAGAATTGGCTTGCCCACACTCTGAGCTTTTTGCGACCTTAACTACGGGAAGGGTCGAAAGGCACTAAACCTCTTTTACAAAAAGAGGGAGAAGAGCTGAAAAGCTATTTGCCATAATGAAATTTGAGAACTTGATCATTTTTGCACAAATTCATCGCTTACAAAGTGATTTCATCATGAAAAGGGATTGTTGTATTCATAAATAAAAAAACTATTCACACAGGGGCTCCCCCACAACTTAAACAATTATATTTGCTGACTACTTCTACTCTAAATACTACTACGGCCACAGCGCCACGCTCTCCATTGGCAACGTCCTACTGCTCCGTGGGATCCCTAAGGGCAGTGTCGTCTACAACATCGAGCACCATGTTGGTGACCATGGTGTCTTCACTGGGGTGTCCAGGGACTATGCCATCATGATCAGCCACAACCCTGGCAATGACACCTCGATGGGGACACTGCCCGCCGAAGTATGGCCGCCATGACTGGTAGATGTCTCCGACATCTCATCAAACTTCATGAACTAGCCGATCTAAGTGGCTGCAAGGGCGAAGCCCTCCATCGATGCCATCCTAGGCAGCTTCCCCACCGACAAGGCTTGCCTAAAGAAGATTCACTAGAAGAGGTCTCCGTACAGCTCTATCCTGACGAAGGCCTCACAGGCAGGGACAAAGCCGATGACATGCAGCACCCTCCGGTGCGCCTCCTCTTTTGGTGGAAGCGGTCCCTTCTCGGTGAAGGTGGCCCGCACCATCTCATCTACGTTGGATGACCTCCAGCTCGACATCGTGCTCCGAACTCACAAACAGATCTATGAGTTCTCCTCTCCCTCGCATTACCCTCTCTCACTTAAGAATCGTCGCGATGCACGAACGCACTCGGCGAGAAGGAAGGAGGAGAGGCAGCAGCTCAAGAATAGGCGGAGGAATGGGACAAGAACCCTCTCCCTTCCCCTATTTAAGGAGAAGACACAGTAGTTGGAGAAACACAAAGGATTGGGGCGAAAAACCCTCTCCCTTCCCCTATTCAATGCAGGTGGGAATTCGATGCAGATGGGAATTCGAGGAGACGTGTCTTGACCAGCGGGATGGACCCTGCTCGATGAAATGGCGCCTGGTCAAATAGGACATGGCCTGGGCATGACCCACCATAATCGCACGTCAGGGCTGCGAGAAACATGGCACAAGCCGCATATAGGTGGCTCTTTCGCTTCCCTAGATAGGACCTAGAAGGGCCCAATGGTAAGAACCTCCATCAAGGGGAGACCAATGGGCCTCCTAGGGTTGATCAGACGGCCCAGGCGAATGCCTGAATAAACGGCCAGTCCGAAAGATAAGCACCCTTATTGACTTACCTTATGTATCAATTTCACTATCGAGCCTCCGACCCCTACAACTGGTAGGGGCGTGAACATCTCTCGGGGCTGCCGAGAGTGTCTACTCATTTAGACATTCTCTTTACCCAACCCCTCCTTATGTTTAAAAATGGGAGGCACGGTGTGCGAGTGTAAACTTTGAGTAAAACTGGATGAACCGCTAGGACCCTATGCCTCAACGGCTATGACGCTTTTGTTCACCAGCATAATCGAATTCTTTGTCCCCGCACCCCAAGCTTTAGCATCCACCTTCTCAAAAGGGGTTCGGAGGGGTCTGCTTGTATCTCCTTTAGGGAGAAGCTGTCTGGTCACCCAAATCGATCGAATGGCTCAGATCACTTCTGAGAGATAGAAATGAAAAATTGCGATGCTCATGCAGGTTATGTCAGGACCCAAACCCTGCACAGACATAGGTGGAGAGCGACTCATGACACCAAGGTAACATCACCAACCCTCACTCTTGTTTCCATTACATCGTACATTCATCCCATATATCCAAGCGTTGCATATGCAATTGCTGCATCTCAATGCTTCGCGTCAGCGTCACGAAGCGGTGGTCGCCTCATTCGATATGAGTGGCAACTTACTGAGGTTCAAAGGATGGCCCACAAAGGGCTCGAAGACCGCCTCATGTCAAACAGAGCTAGGGGAGAAAAATCAAGATGAGCCCCAGCAGCCTTGCCTGACCCCGCTCAGAAGCGGACAGGGATGTCTCGACCTTTCTTGTTTGATTATAACCCCAAGCCAAACCCACAAAATCTCCATCGAGGAGAGGTCAATGGGCCACCCGAGCCTATCGAATGGCTCGGGCATCTGCCAAAAGGCGGGTTAAGAAGTAGTGGAATGCCACATGAGGGCTCTACCGACCCCATCAATGGATGACGGACCCAGATTCCAATCAAACATGCTCGTTAGCAAGCTCATTGAGCACAACACTCAAGCCATCAAGGCAAGTGTCATTAGCTTAGCCCCTCTAGGTTGCGTAAACCAAGGAAGGGGTGACGCGTGAAACACTGGTTGACCCCTATCAAACCCCAAGGGGCTCGGGGGCGCGAGCCACCCAATCCAAGATCAAGAGACCAAGGTTCAAAGGCTGGCCCATGAAGGGCCCGAGGCCGCCTCACGTCGAACAAGAGCTAGGGAGAAAACATAGATGAGCCTTAGCGGCCTTTGCCTAACCTGCATAGATGTGGATAGGGTTTTCTCAACCTTCTCGTTCGATCCAGCCTCTAGCCAAGCCCATAGAATCTCCATTGACGGGGAATCTGTTGGAAGGCGGGTTAAGGAGCAACGGAATGCCACCCGAGGGCTTTGTTGACCCTGTCATGAGCGACGAGACTAGATTCCATTTGAACATCCCTGTTAGCGAGCTCACCAACCACGTCACTCGAGCCATCAAGGCAAGTGACGTCGGCTCCACCCCTCTAGGTTGCAAAAACCGTGGATGAGGCGATAGTCACAAAAGTGAGCCAACCCTTGACCGAATCCCCACCAGCGCATGGGGGCTTAGGGAAGGTTGGACTTGCAAGGAGTGACAAAAGCACGGTCACAGAACGATAGCTAAAATCCTAAGGAAGGGGTATGTGCGAATACAAGAGCAGTTTCACTATCCTCTCTTCGGTCTCCTAGTGACATTCGACCCCTAGCAACTGCAAGGGGTCGGATCTCACTCGGGGGCTAGGTAAAGGTATGAAACCCCCTTTTTTTCTAAATAGTCATTGCGTCAGGACCTCTTCCTCATGCTAAGGCTAGTGGCAAGGTTTGTGGGAACAAATAACCGAGCGTGCCTGGTCAGACTGCAAAAAACCCACACCCCGACAGTCTATGGTAACTTTGCTCACCAGCATAATTGAAGTTTTCCTCTTATACACCTCAGGCCCTACGGTCTTAACAAATGGAAGGGTTTGGATTGCATAAACCTTTTTTCTCGTATGCAAAAAGGGAAGAAAGCAAGTTCAATCAAATGAAATGAAACTGTGAATTTGTTTAACAAAACAAAGTTATGAATCTATTTTCAAAATACAAAAGTGCCGACACTTGTCCATATATTACATATAAATGCCCATCAGACTCTTTCGACTAACTACCCCCTCCAGGGGAGAACCATATCTTCAATTTTGCTCACTAGGGTTTCCACAAGAGGAGTCACCGCCGCTTCTATTTCATCTAGCTCGGAGGGTTCATAGGCAGACGCAAAATTGAGGCTCATTGCCCCAAGTCGATGTTGTCATCGTAATGTGAGCGGGCAATGGTGAAGGCTTGGGTGATCCCTGAGCGAAGAGATTCCTTCTCTAACTAGTGCACCCACGCCATGATATCTACGGCATGTGCCATGAGCGCGCTAGTCTCCTCCGCTTGCACCACCTGTAGGTCATCGCAGATTACGCCAAGGGCAACCTTTAGGACATCGAGCTCATCGCTCTCCGCCTAAAGAAGACTCCTCACCTCAGTGAGATCTAGGCTAGTCTGGTAGTGGCACCCTCAGCCTCTAGCTTCTAGGCTTTCACGGTCTCCAGCTCGGCCTAGAGGGAGTGGATCCTCTATTGTGCCTTGTCATGCTCTTGGACGGCCTGGTCGTTCTCCCCACGGGCTACGCCATGCTCCAAGCAGAGCCTCTCCATAGTATGGTGTAGCTCATCTTGCTCTGTGCATAGCCGAGCAACCACCTTGGCGTCTAGTTTTGCCCTCTGCTTTAGAGCCGTGGACCTCTCCTCGGCTCCCAGCATAAGATCCCGCTCCTTCTCAGCCTCAGCCAGGAGGTCGATGATCCACTGGTGAGTCTCGGCATCCTGCTAGAGTAACTCATCCTGCTCATTCCATGCTCTGGCGGCCTCCTCCTGATCCCACCACACCCTCTCTGATAGTTCATCAAAACACTTCTCGACGTCCTCCGCATCCCGGTGGGCCTTGGCCTCCCGCCGTTGAAGATTGTCTGCCTTCGCGGCAAGGGCAGTCAACTCGGCCACCCTCTATCGAAGCTAGGTGGTCATGTCCCTATGCAGCCGTGCCTCATCGACGAGGTGGTCCCAATCCTCCTTGTGTTCATGAAGGAACCATGATTTCTTTTGGCTACGAGCAATAAGAGACTGAAAAAAGACGGTGGTTAGAAAACAAAAATAGATGATGAAAGAAGAGATCGAGAGGCAAGACAAGTGAATACTCGGTCGGTGGGAACAATGATGTCTCAAAGGGCGCCCCTAGCAGGCGCCCCTGGCCTGGTTCAGAATTTCTAGCACGGCTGTGATCCCCCCATTAAGACTCTCCCGCTCCGTGCCCTCGGTGGCATCGTCGAGGGTGAAGAGTTCCAACGACGGGTCCCACGGACTCACCCACCGTAGCAAGGGCTCATCCTATGCAGGCGGGTGGTGGCCCTCCAATGTCAAGAGTAGGGACAACTCCTAGCTGGTCTCCCTAGCAATAGCTACGGTGTCTGAGGGTCCCTTGGCCATGACCCCCTCCATCCTACCCACGACAAGCGTCGTCTCTGGAGCCACTGGTAGCACGGGATGCGCTGCTACCTCAAGCACCGCCACCATAGCTTCTAGCTATGCCCCATCCATCGTAGCCACCATCACCTCTGCCTCCATCGGTGGGACCTCATCCGGCTATGCCACGCCCGCTGTGGTCGACGCAATGGGTGCGGTCGACAGCTCCGCCCGCTCTAACATCGACAGCGGACTCACTTCCATCGCCGGTTGCGCAGCAACCTCCGAGGGCGCCCCCTCGACCTCACTGACCACTTGACCTACCGAGGGCATAGGCACCACCATGGGTGGTGCCAGACCGGCCTCCATGGTGGTGCCAGACCGGCCGATGAGGCTGTGACGCCGGCTCCGTTCTTGCCCAAAACAGGAGCGACGTTAAGCAATGGCCCCCGCCTTGCCCAAAGGGCGACAGTTTTCTTTGGTGCCAACACTAAAGAAGTGCCCTATCTGACCCATCTCCTGATGCCATAGAAGAAATAAAAGGCATGAGTCACTATAAAAAATAGAGAAAAATAGAAAAAATAGAGATAACAGAGGAGTCAGCAACTTACGTTGGCGTTGTTGGGCGGTGGAGATGTTTGGGGCATGAACCCTCGGTTCCCTACTCCACCTCATCGGGGTGGGACCATTTTGAGCCTATCCCCTACTCCTGGGCTAAGGGTCTTGCCTTCCTCGTATCTGGGGGCATGGCAGTGGAGCCACTCCCCTCTCTTGACACTTCGAGCACGACAGTGAATCCGCCCACCCCCGTCGGCTCTTGGGGCACGACGACGGGTCCGCCCGCTCCCGCTAGCACCTCAGGAGAGGTGGTAGATCTGCCCGTCCTCGCTAATTCCTGAGGCACAGCGGTGGGGCCACTCCCCCCTGCTGGCACCTTGAGCATGGTGGCAGATCCGCCCTGCCCCTGATGGTTCTAAGGATGGTCCGACGGTCTGGCCCACCTCCTTTAGCCTCATGGCCACACCTTCCCTTGTGTGGAATAGGAAGGGTCCTTGCATTGATGAGTGGGTACCTATCAGTGCGTCCTCACTTCCTAAGTCACCCCATTCAGTGTCTGCGACAACCTCATCATCTTCCTGATCGTCGTTGTCGTCGTCATCACTGTCTATTTCCTCTCCTCGCTCCCGTGCCTGTAGTTTCTCCTGCTTCTTTTTCCTCTTGACCTCATTCGTCTCTTCTGCCACTCGACCGCAGTGTGATTCGCCGCTGCCATGAACAGGTCCTTCAATAGCGGAGCCGCTGCGGTCCATAAAGATGAGCCTCTTCGGCTGGTCCCGCTATCTCAATATTAGCATCAAGGGGTCAGGAGTTCAATTAAAAAGGAGGCATGGAGAAAGAGAACTTACGAAGTCGATGTACCCCTAGTTTCGGCCGCATTGGGGGGTGCCCCAGCACTAGGATACACAAAATCGAGAGCGACACTGGCGTTCGTCCCATGAAGGCTCCATCAGCCTCCTTAATGCGCTGCGCCACTTCAGAGGGGGAGAGCACTCCATCGGCAAGCGCCGTCCCATCGAGTGACGCTCTAGGGTGCAATCAGGTATAGGGGAAGCGTGTGACTCATCAGCGGCGCCACCCCATCAAGTGACGCTCTGGTGGCAAGCTGCTCGAGAGCTGAGTCTGGGTTACCGTACTCTTGCTCGTACTCCTGGCGGCGGCATACTTCTTCATGGCGACCGAAGCGGCGTTCGTTCGATACGCCGTCGTGTATCTCAGAGATTGTTGAGGTGTAATTAGATGTCTTGGTCAACCTCCTAGTCATGTTGGCATTGATGTTCAGTTGCGGTTGCCCCTAGCTCCACCCTGGAGGAGTTGCTTGTCATCGCGGTGCTGGTCGGTGAAGCGACTTTGGTGGCTGATCGGTTCTTGTCGCGGTTGATCGGCGAATCGAGGTTGTGGAGTATGAAGGCCTCTGATCCTGGCGGATCTCATTGACCTGACAGTGTGCCGCTTTAAGCATGGCAGCAGTGTAACACCCCAAAATTTGCCTCTTTTGAAAATAGGATTAAAATGATTTAATTCTGTATTTTTTGTGCTCATGAAATATATGAAAATAAAAATTTTCATTAAATTAAAATTCATCATAAGGTTTAGCAATATATTTGTGCATACATGCCCTTGCATTTGATGTATTTGGTGGAGTGGTTTGGATTGAAAATTTAAAATAGGTTAAAATAGCTTTTGCAAATGAGATTAAAAATGGATTTGAAGTAAAAGAAAAGAAAATTAGAAAATAAAAGAATTTAAAAAGGTTGTAAAATTTATTTATGAGAACTTACCAAAATTTCTTATTTTTTTATTTGAATTGAAAGGTGTATTCGAATTTGATTTGGTTTACATTTGAATTTGGTTTTTAAACAAATTAGAAAAAGATTTGGAAAAAGAAAAGAAGAAAACTCCCTTCCCCTCTCTTTAGGCCTGGCTTCACCCTTTCTCACTTAGGTCTTTCCCGAGCCGGCCCAGTTCCCATTTCTTCCCGTGGCCTGCCCTTCTCCCGCTTGCGCCTACACCCCGCTTTCCTTTGCTTCGGCGCGGCCCAGCGCTCCTTCTATTTTTCCGCTGGCCCATCTTCGCCGCTAGCCCAGCCCCGGCTTGTTCTCTCCCGCGCCCACTCCGCGCTGGCCCAGTTCGCTGAAGGCCCAGCAGCGCCGTTCTCCTCTCTTCCCTCCCCGCTGATAACCCTAGGCCTGCCTATCAGCTTCGTACTTCTTCCCCGTGCCGTATCCCGCTTGGACTCGCCGCCACCGTCGCCCGGGAGTCCATGCTCGCCCCGCCTCGCTCGGTTGCGTGCTTCCCAAGCTGCGCGAGCGCCATAAATAGTGAGCCCATGCCCGCCACCCCCCTATCCTGCACCAATGCTGCAGCCAAGTGTCCACAGCCACGCCGCCACCTCGCGCTGCCGTTCGCCGTCACCAGTCAAGCATAGCGCCCACCTTGCTCCTTCTCTGGCGCCGAGGTACACCTAGGTGAGCTCGCCTCGACCTCCTCTCCTCTCCCATGGCTTCCCTGTCGAAAACCGCGGCCTCTAAGGCTGTTTCTTTGCTTCGCCGCCGAACTCTATCGCCGGCCATGGCGCGCCACCACGCCGGCTACTGTTCCGGCCAGCTACATTTTTTCCACCGCTTGATTCCATCTCGGCCGTTCAAATCAAATCCAACGGCCCAAAAGCAAAGATACCCCTTCGCGTGGCTGTATTGCAAAAGAGTCCTTCTGGTTTTCCATTTTTAAACCCGCGGTCCATTGCGCAATCTGTAGATTATGCCTTCCTCTTTTCAAAAGCGTATTTTTCTCGGTTGACTTCAAAAATACGATTTTCACTTATTTACGGATTTGCCACTGATTTTGTTTTAGCCATAACTTCTCCGTTTTATCTCCAATTTGATCCGTTCAAATTGCTGTTAGGTTTGTAATTTCATAATCTACATGTTCATACTACTGTTAGATATATTTTTCAACTTTTAAAATTCGAGGTTAGACTTAATCTATTATTTTATTAAAGGAAATCTTATTTAATTCATATCTTCTATGTTTTAGCTCCTGTTTTGACCCATTCAAGTTGCGTTAGATTCATATCGACGAGATCTACACATTAGTAACAGTGTTTACCATATCACTATTTCTGAAATTTCATGGTTTAGATCATATCTTGATTAATGATTATGCAACTGGATTTTATAAATAGAATATGATTTGTTTTACTTTGGTACTATAATTCAAACTTAAATTTGACTTAATTTATATTACCTATAAAATATCTTATATATGTTTTTATATAATTAAAATACATGAACCTAATGGTTTTATGAGTAGATCTCTCGGTAGTTGTATCTTTTCAACCGTAGCTTTGATTAGTGTGCTTTTCACTGTCTGTGTGTTCGTAGCGAGACTTCGATTAGTTGAAAGGCTTCATAGTGATCCCTGTTGACCATCCTTGGAAGTGGGTCAAGAGATTAGCTACCTCGGGTGCAAAGGGTAAATCACGACTTCACAGGTGAAAGTGTACAATCTCTACTAGAGTGTAAAACTGGTATATCAGTCCGTACTCACGGATCACGAGCGGCCTTGGAATATTTATGGAATAGTTGATCACTAATGGTTAATGATAATGAACATAGATGATACAGATGATGAAGATGCTCATTAATGATTACTGTTTATGCTATTCATTATTCATGTTTACCTAATCATGTGTTTATGGGCTTGTGATAAACTTGTTGCTACTCATTTGCTAAAATAATGACTCATTAAAAGCTTACCGCAATTAAATCAGGTGTCAGCCTTTTGAGCCTCATGAACCCCATAGTTATATTTGTTGAGTACAACATGTACTTACGCTTGCTTTACTTTTCAAATATTTGGATAAAAATCCCAGATGGGTATCAGATTGCTAGAGTTTGGAGGAATTAGGCTTGTGATCAACTAGTTGGTTGTCCCTGTGGATTTGAAGTCTTCGCCTGAAGATCGAAGTTGTCTTTCTGCTATCTATACTCTGAGATTATATTCTTTATACTAATATATTATGTATTTAAGCATTGTCTATTGATATTACCCTTATTTGTAGCTATATGTGAGATTTGACTTCCTAGGCTCACATATGGTGTATATCTAGTTTTGTTCTTAAAATCGGGTGTTACATGAATTCATTTTAAGAATCATAATTTAGACACATATTAATTAAGCTAATATGGTTGTATATGAATTATATTTGTATATTATTATTGACTATATGAGAGAGATACTTATGTGTTGCATTTCTACCAGTAGGAGAGCGAGTTGAAAAAGTGTATTATAAGTTGCAAAGTAGAAATATAACATGATCTATAGAACCAATTTCTGTCTCACACCTTATGAATTTGAGATAGGCTTATATGTGAACTTTGGAAAGTGGTGGAATGTCAAATTCCAATCTAAATAGCCTAGTTTATTAAGTAGATTTTAATTCCTCCAAATGAAAGGATCCAAACGTCGGTCCAAAATTTGTAGCTAAACAATCGGTTGTCCCTGTGGAAGTGTAGTCTTTGTCTGAAGATCGGAGTTGTCTTTCCGCTGTCTATACTCAGAGGTTATATTCTTTATACTAATACATTATGTATTTAAGCATTGTCTTATGATATTACCCTTATTTGTAGCTATATGTGAGATTTGACTTCCTGGGCTCACATATGGTGTGTATATGGTTTTGTTCTTAAAACCGGGTGCTACACGGTGACCTTGGCGACCTCGGGTGTTTGCGGGAGTTGGGCGAGCTCGTTGGCGGCCACTGCGAGATTGGCGCTTGGGGTTTTGTAGACGTCGTGGCCGTCAACGCGGACAAACTCATCGTTGAGGTTGCATTGGAGTGGCCTTCCTTCCGAGTCAAGTTGCTGCTCGGCCGTCGTGAGAGCAATCTCGTTTGCGCGGCTCTATGCATGGTTGACGTTCCGGTTCTCGCGGGCGACGCGTTCCTCCTCGGTTTCACCATTCCGAGGGGGGCTGTCGATGCTGATGTTGAAGATTACGCTACCACAAAACGGAGGGGGAAGAAGTAGCTCGGTGGTCGTTTTGGCGATAGACTCTGTACAGCCCTGGGACTTGGAGTTTGGATTCTCCTCTGGGATGGTCTGGAGGGACGCTCCGGAGCGTCGGCCAACGTGGAGCATGTTGACGGCCGGCGAAGGCTGGTCGACGATCTAGTCAGCGATCTGGTCGGCTGGAGGATGGACATCTCCAACCTGGTCGGCAAATCCGGCCCTTAGGGCATCTTGGTACGCGCCGGTGGCGTTGGTGAACCCGAAGGATAGGCCGTAGCCCCTAGAGTTTCCCGAGAAGCCTACGATAAATCTAGATTGGAGGGTGGTCGACGCTGAACCAGAGTGTCCAGAGCCGATTCGGCGATGGAGAGACAATCGACGAGCTTCAGACCAACCTGATCGATAGATGCGATCAGATCATCATTGTTGATCTGCCTCCTCTAGTAGCGAGGAAGTGGGCGGCGAGTTGTCGATGAAGGCGACCTCGGAGGTGGTTCCGAGATCAGATCTGCAGTCGCAGGTGCGGGGGTGATCGACGTAGAATTGATCTACACTAGCTCGAGGAGCTCTCCGACTCTGTCAGCGTTGATGATCCACGAGATCGATCCTGACTATGAAGATCTAGCCGGGCTTGCGGGAGGGACGAAGAGCCTGTGAAAAAAAACCATCTTGTTCGATAAGGAAACAACATGCTGTCCCCTACCTGGCGCGCCAACTATCGACAGAATATCGTCGGCAGTCCTCCGAGGGGTATCCCACGAAGGTAGATTGATCGGCTAGAGAAGCGTGTGATCAAGAACAAGAAGGCAACATAGACACACGAGTTAGACAGGTTTAGGCCGTCAGTATGACGTAATACCTTAATCCTGTGGTCTGTTAATTTGTATTAGCTATCGTATGATATTGCGTGTGTTTAGAGGGGTCCCTGCCCGCCTTATATAGTCCGGGGGTAGGGTTATAAGTCGGTTAGATCTGAGAGATAACCGGAAAGTAATAACAGATTACAGGAATCTTGGAATCATACGTATCCTAACAGATCTCGTAGTATCTTCAGGATATCTTTCCGATGTCTTGCTAGAGGCGCCGAGCAGAGTCGTGCACCGTAATGCTTCGTCTTGTGGGCTGGGCCGCCCCTAAGGGCGCAGCCCATGTGGTCTGCCGTGGGTATCTAGGGTCATACCCCCACAAAATTTTAGCCAGAGATTAAAAAGAGAAATCAGAGTTCTTCAACAATTTCAAAATCGAATTTCAAACAGCATTATGAAGCAGTAAATGAATTCAAATGAAAAAGTTGTAAACAACAATGTCCCGTAACTTTTCGAGACCTACAACTTTTATTTTGGTCATTTTTTCATCCGAGGTCGTTTAAAAAAATTTAATTTGTAGGCCCAATCAAATGCTTGGACAATTTTTAGATGTATTACTTTATTAGCTATCTCATTTAAATTCTAACACTAAACTAATAATAATACAAATTTAGTATAATCTCAAACTTTCTTGTCTTTTTTGAGCTCCCGCCATTACTTCCCTAGATTAATAACATAAATTTAGCTAACTTATCTTTTTTTTTGTCATTTTTGCTCCCGCCATTCTTTTCCTCCAGTTTTTTTTTTTATTTCATGCCTTCATTTCTCCCGCACAACTAATCTTATTTCTCTCACAGCCCACACTAGTTATTGGGAAGCCAAATAATGGCCGACCTTTCATAGAGACTAGCTACACAGGATCGTGTACAAACAGTCTGGGAACCGCCCCCTGATTGTGGATCTCGTCAATTCTCCCAGCTGACTCGTGGTTCATTTTACTTTTTCCATTCGCACAACTCCATACCTCTCTTCTCCCTCCAGCAAACAGGAAGTCACCACTACACCACCATCGGCGCAAACAGGAAGTCCATATTCACGACGATACTCCATCACAGATCCACTAATTTGCATCTCCACAATCATTTGTTTTGGTTGAATCGATCAGGTATCTGAGGGATGTTGCTGGTGGCAGGTGGCAGCTCTCCGATGCACGGCGGCGGCGTCAGCTCCTGGAACTGCAGCGATGTCGGTTCATTGGTGGCGGCGGCGGCAGCCCCTAGAACTGCAGCGATGTCAATTCAGTGGTGGCAACGGCGCTGTACTGGCAGCGCATGTGTATCACGACTGGTTAGTTATCTCCAATCCCTGTGATTTGCTTCACCTGGATGGATAATATGCATTTTTTATTGATTACAAGGATTCATCTCCGATCTGTATGCCTGATATATCCTTTCCTTTCTCTCGATTTCTATTTCCTGTATTTGTATTCCCTCATTATTAGTTGAGATGAACATAACCCTAGATGAAACAATTTTGTTACCTGTTTAGATATTCCCTTATTACTAGTTCCTGTATCTTTAGCATCACCTTGCGCAGGGGCAAGGTCACAGCTTTGTGATTTGATATATTAATTCGCTCACCATTGCTTTGGTTATTTCTGAAAAATTATTTCAGATTAAACAAGATTAATTCCAGATGCCTAGCGGTGTTGCTACAAGCGGACTCCAACCCGGGGCCTTCTTGGGATCTCATGTGGCAAGAAGAACAAGGGATTTGGTGGTTGGATCTGCAGGAGGTTCCTGCCTTCACTCTCCCATCAGCAATTTAATCCATTTGCCGCACCCTCTCCTAGGCCTTCAACACGCCTCCCCATCCAATTGTACCCTTCTTGAGGTACATCCCCTTCTCCCATTCTATGTTGATGCAGTGGACGAATTTCTGCACATCATTTGGGGAGTCATGATTTCTGTGTGAACTTTATCTATTTTCCCCTTATAATTTGCAGTCCAATTGTTTAAATTTTCTGTATTGAACCTAATGATGTTACCTATATTTCTTCATTTTTCTGATCTATGCGGTGATCATACCAGGGCATCTTGGACTGAAATTTCTTGTTTAAAGCATCACATCTATCACTTGGATGTTCTGCAGAGTTCTTTTTGACATGCTGTCAAGGTGTTTGATGAAATCCCAAGTAGGATGCTGGTGAGATTTAAAATTTCTCAAACTATAGGTGTAAATCCTAACACAGCGGAAAAGATGCCTACTTGTACATTCCATTATTGAACTCATGTGTTTGTTGGGCACATTCAATTCTACGATTTGCATTTAGATTGATGTATATCTTGCATTTTTGTATACTGCATTTTTTTAGTATTATGAAATTGTCATCCTCATAATCAGTAGTTAGTACTCAGTATAAACTTGAAAATTCACATAGAAATATATATGTGTGATTCTGAATGCAACATTTTCAGCAAATAAAAATTCTAGCTTATTTAAAAGATGGCCAAGTATTTAACTAAGCATTGGGATCAAGCAAATGAAAAGTAGCTTATTTAAAATAAAAATTAGCTTAAGCTTTGATGCCTTGCATAATCTGAGAATATGATGAGAAACTTTGAGATGATTTCCACCTCTATTCTTTGCGCGTAACTTTAGAGATGTAAGAGTATTGCTCCTGATAATATTTTAGTTTATTTTGTTCAGGTGGATCAAGCAAATACAATCATATCCAGGATCCGTATGCTAGATCAACACAGGTACTAGCTGTTTATCATTTCACGTTTATTAATTTTCTGTCTATGGGATAACCATTCCTGTGGGTCTAGATAAAAAATTCTGGTTGTTTTCCTTCTTGATCAGATTGCATCTTATCAGTTACCTGGCACCTGGACTTTGTGTAGTCACATCACTTTGGACTAATATGATGAGGTAGGACCTATTTGAAATTTTATATGGGCACCATAAAATTGATTCTATATTTGTGTTGTTGCAGTCATTAGATTTCAGCTTCTATCTTAAATTTCATGGCCTTCAAATTTTGTACGATCCTTTCTATAACCTATTATGATTTTACTTCTAAGTTTCACATTAAAGTAATCCAATATTTATCTGTGTAGGTTGAGAAGACAAATGGATGGTCACAATAGTGGAATGCTAGACTAAACTGAAGGAAGGAGAAAGGAGGGCTGCATTCTAAGAGGATCCCTTTATGCTTTATATTTGACTCCCGCAGGAACTTGTACTCTGAACAAAAACCGTGTCATGAATTATGTGGCTGGTACTCATTGTAAAGAAACAAATTCTTTATACTATATGGCTGAGTGTGCTTATTTTCTATGTGTTGGATGGTCTTGCATTTTTCATTAAATTGTACAGGCATTATCCCTATGTTTGTGTCAAAAAATAAATATTTATGATATTAATTAATTAATGATTTAATGGTTTATTCCTTGCAACACATATAAGTGTTGCAACAAACTAAATCTAGATGTTGCAACAAACCATAGAAGTAGTTCGCTCATGGTTTGTACAAACACATATAAGCATTGCCATAACCCATCTTATGCATTGCAACTTTACAACGGTTATTAGTATGTGTTACCAACGGATAAACAAGTGTTGTAATAGACCCTTGCAACGCCACTTTAGGCAACGCATATTAGATGCGTTGGTATAGATCCTGCCAACGCATATATGGACTTCTAGCAACGCATATTTGCGTTGCAAAAGGGGGTGTCATGTTGTAGTGACGCTTCATCTTCCACCTTCCGCATTTATAAGGAGTGCTTGCCTTCAGCCACGCGTACGACACAAAGAGAGCACCCTCTCTTCCCTATTGAGTTACTCACAAGTTTTTCCGTTCCGATCCTCTACGCGCACGGAGGATTGGAAGAGCAGGCCTCTGGAATCACTTGCTCCGGTGTGCCGGGCGATCAGGTTTTTGGAAGCATCTAACGTGACTGCTCGCTGTGAAGCCCATCGACGACTCCATCTTCTTCTTGGTGGACATTGGAGGGATTGCATTACGAACATCGTCTAGCATCGACTGTGGTTCACAACATCGAACAACGCACTATGTCGACTAGTGCGCATGGAGCCACTGATGCCTTGAGCATGGGTCCCTCCGCTAGGTATATTTCTAATCTTACTGTTTCTATATTCAGTAAGGTTTTTGTGCTATTAAACATGGTCAGTATGTTCATTATAGTTTGCACTAGTAGTACACACGTGCACATGCTTGCCATCACGAATTTACTACAATATTTCTAGATTAAATTAAACATGTAAATGCCTAATTTCCTAACAGTAACCGGGTAGGACGGGGATGTGTGAAATCCAAGTGGAGTATGATTGGTATCGGACACAGATGTGTGAGCAGGGATGAAGACTTGGTATAACCAGGTAGATGATGACTTTAGAGTCTTTTTAGGTGTAGAAAAATAGAGAAGAGCAGAGAAGAGATAGAGGAGCCATAACTATATAGTTTAATTTGCTGCCCTGGTATTTAGAACCTTGAACAAAACATAAAAGGACTTAGTCGTAAAAAAACATAAAAGGACTCCTTTCCTGCACTGACGCACTGTTTCATCTCAACCAAACTCAGCAGGCTCATCCTATATTCCTCAAATAAAAATAAATTTATAATATGTGGGACATTAACGCATGACAGGTCGCGCGCCGGGAGCATGCGACCCCGTCGTCTTCCTCGCGCCTAGCCTCGACCCTGCTCTCACTGTGCCCCTCCTCCTCTGCCCTCTCCCTCGCCGTCATCCCCGACCCCACACTCCTCCTCGTCCTCGCACCCGCCGCCGCCCACTGCCCCACCACGAGTGCTAGGGTTCACCGGAGTTTGGGCAAGCTAGGGCCCGCACTCGCTGGAGCTCCGGTGAACCTTAGTAACCACGGCGGCCTCCCTCTTCCCCTTCCCGCGCTCGCCGGAGCTCCAGCGAACCATAGCGCCCACGGTAGCCTCCGTCTTCCCCTTTCCCCCGCCGCCATCTTCTCTAGCTCCGGCGAGCTCACCCGCCGCCGTCTTCTTCAACAACGGTGAGCCTCCCCCACCTCGACCTGGACCGACCGCCCTACCAGCGCTAGGTCCCCTAAGCCGTCCGGCCACCATCCCCACCACCTGGCCTACCTACCTCCTCCCGGCCGGGCCTTTCTATACCCGCCAGAGTTTGAGAAGAAAGAGGGGGAGAGCTCGCCGAAACCCAAGCCACCGCCGCCGCCGTCTTCATCTCCGATGCTCATAGATCCAAGAGGAGGAGGAGGAGGAGGAGGAGGCCTACTTGGCCGCCGGCGATGTGGAGCTCGTCTTCTTCTTCGTCTCCGGCGAGGTCGTTGGAATCCTAGCCGACGGTGTAGTATTATTCGTCTCCGGCGCGAGTACGGTCACAGGCGTAGGAGGGGAGGGTAGGGAGGAGCTCAGGGGGAGGAGACGAGCGCGAGGAGGGCGACGGGTCGCGCGACCCGTCGCCTAGTAGAGTTTCCGTTATTGTATTTGCGAATTACATACTCTCTGAATTCCAGTTTGCATATATAGGCATAAATTATAATAATAATAAATAGATTTTTTTGCTACGTATATATCTAGAGAGGTCGGAATAACTTACATCAAGGATTACACGCATGGCACACAGAATATTATGGCTTCAACATTTTATTTGTTCATATTTATTATTGCAACTATATATGTGTTTGTTATACGAACAATCTCCAAGATTATCTAAGCTTCAAGTAAACCGGCCGGCCGGAAGTGTGGGGAGGTGGTCACTAGACCATGTAATGGTTCTTCTCGTCGTAGTACCTATCCCAGATCATGAGTCCTCCATAGTTGGGCACCTTCTGCGCGAACTGCAGGATGCCATAGTAGAGGTCCTTCTGCGACATGTAGGCGTCATCGTCGGCCTCCGGCGACGCCACCACGCCGACGAATACCCTGCTGTCGGGGTACGCCTTGGCCCACTTGTCCCAGGAGTCGAACTGGCCCCACTCGCACTGCAGGTCGCCGCCGAACAGGCGGACGTGGACGCGGTTGAAGAGCCCCGTGGCCAGCGCGCCCTGCAGCCGCTGGTCCGGGTACGCGCACCGCGGCGTGGCCGTCAGCGTGATCCCGCCGCCGCGGTAGTACCGGTTGTAGCCGTACAGGCGGCGGGCCAGCACGTCGTAGTGCTCCACCGCGCCCTGGTCGACGAAGAAGTCGATGCCGTCCACCTGCGCGCCGCCGAAGGGCCGGGCCACGCCGGCGCTGGACCCTGCGAGGAACGCGTTCCACAGGTAGTCGGCCACGTCGGTGGCCGACTGCGCCGAGGGCAGCCAGTACTCGCCGCCCTGCCCGCCGATGGAGAGGAGGACCAGCTTGCCCCTGGACCTGCAGTAGTCGATGTCGTCGCCGACGCCCGCCACCGGGTGGCCCGAGAGGTCGAGCTTGTACGTGCCGTGGCCGAAGGCGCTGAGGAAGGAGATGATGACGGTGGTGTACGCGCTGGCGTTGCACGCCTCGCGCAGCGTGCCCTCGTCCTTGTGCCTTCCCCAGTACACGGCCACGTCGCCCGGGCCGGTCGCGGCGAGCCCCGCGGTCATCAGCTGGGAGAGGAGGAGAGCTGCTGCTGCGGCTACCGCTATGAGGCACCATGGACGACGGTGCTGGAAAGCCATTGTGTTGAGAATTGGATAATATGGATCGTGGTTGTGTTAAGCGCGTGGCACGTACGTGTGTATTTATAGCTATGCTACGCTCGGAAGGACGAAAAAAAAACACACAAGGATTCAGTCCCTGGGTTTAAGTAACTGCCGGCGCCCCCTGAACGCGACGCCACCTGTGGGAAGGGAAGCAGAGAGGAATGCGATGCACACTTACCGTGCGTGACAGCTCGCCCACGGTCAGCAGTAGCAAACTCTGAATTCACTAGCTCCATTAGCAACCGGAGACTAGCTATAGAGGTTCCAAACAAACCAGGGAATATGATGATATGATGCGCCCGCATCCTACGCCTCCTCTACGAGTAAGGGCCCGTTCGTTCCCAGCCCAGAATGGCCTGGAACTGTTCCGAGCCTGAAACCATTCCATACTTTGTACTGGGCTAGAAATGTTCGTGGCCATTCCAGGCCGGGAATGCCTAACCGAACGGGCCCTAAGGAATCAATGTATTATAACTGCAAAAACACAACTCATCACGGGACCTCAAACAACCCACAGAAATATAAGATCTGACACATGAGAGAGTAAAATTTGCCTCTAAGAGCACATGCCATGCCCTGCTGCTGGGACCACAACATTCGCACTGAGATTCGTGCACAACAGGAGAAAGAGACAATAGAATATTCGGTGCAGCGTTGGGTGAAAGTCGTGACCGATCTGTCGGTGCTATCGCCGGCGACGTGCTCAGGCGGCACAGCTAACCTCCCTGGAGGTGTCGATCCTTCTCCACCCATGTGGTTGTATGGTACTTAGGGTGAAAACTCTGCCCTGGTTCTTTCGGGCTGGCGGCGGCAGTGGCGATGTTTGCAGCGTCTATTCGCTTACACATCCATATGGATGCACAAGTTGTTAGTTGGATGGTGTTTACTGCCATTATCTTTAATTACTCTGACGTCCTTCCGGATCCTTGATTGCAAACGTTTTTTTGCATTTCTTGTTTTTCTAACTTATCTTCAGCGATGCCGCTGAAACTATGTGATAACGTAAACGATGTGTGCGGAGACGCAGAAGCGGGAAGTCTCTTCCATTCTCTAAAAAAACATCCTTGATTGCATCGTGTCACTATGAAAAAAAAAATTCTACGCAAACGCGATGCGTGCCCTCTTCCGTGCAGCACCAACTGGATGCTAGCCAAGTGTCTGCCTCATCCAGACAAGTGGTTCGATGATCTCTCTCAGCGAACGGGTGTTTGGCTCCAAACAACCATACGTTGAGTGGAGAATCAGACGCGCTAAATATTAGCAGCCTGTTCGCCTGGTACTGATACAATCGTATAAGATTGTGGATTATTACTGTTGGCTGGTTTGGTGTGAGAGAAAAATACTGTTCTGGCTGAAAATTTACGATCGTTTACGATCAAACGAACATGCTGTAGGATGCGGAATATGAACATCGAGTCCCTGCGGCGCGGCAGTGTAACACCATGTATTTTGCATAACGTTAAAAATCATAAAAAATTTAAACTTTTTAAAACTTTACAACAAATTAAAACCTTAACTACTTATTTTCTACAAAACCTTTTTAAAAGAAAAAGTTTTACGAAAACCCTGCATTAAAATCCACCCTATGTATTCCCTTTAATTGCGATTGTTTGAGTGCTTGTTTGAATGCTTGTATGGGTGCTTGAAATGCTTGTATGTTTGCTTTTCTAGAATTTATTTGCCGCACCAGAAAATATTCATTGAACTTCCAATTATTTGAAATTGGACTACGCGAAGCGTCGACGAGGCCGCACCACAGGTGCCCTGCTTCCGAGCCGACTCCTCGCCAGGGCCGAGCGCCGCCGGCGCCAGCGCTGCCAACGCCGCAGCAGCGGCTCGCCGCCACCGGCGCCGACCGCACGCCCCGACTGCGCCGCAGCAGCGCCCGCCGCTGCTCTGTTCCATCCGCCGCCTTGCGCCCCTGCTTCCTCTCCCTTCCCTCTTCCCCTCACGGAGCTGCCTGCGCCGGAGTCAACCCCGCCGGAGACGGGGCTACGCCTGCCCCTGCTTCTCGGCCGGCGCCGCGCTGGGCTGAGCGCTGCAACGCTGCGGCCCTGTGCCCCCTGCTCCACCGTCGCGCCGCAGCGGGCCACAGAGCCCTTGACACCGCCGTTACTCTGCTCCGCTCCCTCTCCGTTTCACCTCTGCTCTGCTCTCTTCCTCCGCCTGGTTCTCTCCCCTGTCTTTCCCTTTCTCTGCCTCGTGGCCGTGAGGCAGAGGAGGAGATAGGCCTGGCCACATCACTGAAGCCAATGGGAGCACGCCACGTCGGCCCGTGGGACCCGCTCGGCAGCCTCTGCCTCCCCCTTCTTCCCTTTCTTTCTGTGTGCACTCAGTTCACATAGACAAAAGGCAGAGGGGGCGAGTCCACGGAACAGTGCGTACACCCGGCTCGCAGCGCAGTACAGCAGGCCGAGCCCACCACCTGACCCACATGTCAGTCTCAGAGCCGGAGGGAAAATGCTGGGCGTGCACGGGATTGCGCATGGGAGATTAATGGTAAGCCTTTTTAATTATAGATAAATCCACAGAAAATTTCTAAATAAACGAGAGTCACTCTAGAACCTACTTAAATATTTTCCACTCATTTTCCATTAGCTAGAATTCTAGAAATAATTTCCATGTTCTTTCCATACACGTTTAGCCGATAAACTTAGGAAATTTATATCTTCCTCGTTTTAATTCTGAATCCCGTAATTCTTTCACTAAAAATCTTTTAAAATAAAACCCTACGCATTCATACTCTTTTTTCTATTTTTTGGTTCCCATTTAAATTCTAGTTTGATTGATTTTTTCCTTTCCTATAATTAATTTAAAACTAACTATAGTAGTGTCCTTCATCATCGTGTATGTGTGTACACCATGACACATACTCGAATATATACACACTCAATTACCTAAAATAATAGGATATCCATACATACAAGGATATGCCTGATACCCGGGTATACCCGTATGTATGGCTAACTTTATCTCTTGTCCTTTCTCTAACCTGACTAACCCGAGGCACATACATATGCATGCGCATATGTGCCACTAACCCAGTGGGCTTGTAGAGGCAGACAAGTTATCTATGATGACTTGGTCAGGCTTTCCGTTTCAGGTTCACATAATAGTGAACCCTAATAATGTGGTCTAGTTTTCCATCAGACCGACCACCCGCCTTAACCTGACCAACCCTACCATATGGATAGAATACCTCTATCCAAACCTTATTTCAGATTGACGTAATAATGATAACCTTAGATAACAACCCATCACCCAATAGGACCAACCCATCTTGGATCATTTCTTCCACTTTGATTGCTTATGCTTGTTTTACATGCCTTACTTGTCATTTTCCTTGTTTGTGTTTTCTTTTCTTGTCGATGCTAGACCGCGTAGGATAGAAGATGTGGAGAGAACCCAATGGAGTCCAGAAGGCAAGAGCAGGAGACACACGAATTGGACGGATATAATCGTCAGCGAATGGAGGCAAGTCCTAATATCCACCTATTCCTTTCCCCCACTTTATCCACCATCTCTTAACTACCTCCCCTTTCACCACCACATCTTGCTAGCCGCCACCAAAAAACCCTCCACTTTCCATCTTCACCGATCAATGAACCCAACTTATATTACTTAAAACCCCTTCTATGAATTAATGAAATTATAATGATATGATGTGAACTTGACTATGATAATGTGATTAATGATATGGTAAATAGTTACCTGGATATGATTCGAGCTTAATGAATTTGACGATAACAACTATGGAACCTAAACTGGTAAAACTTGACTAAACCCCGATAGAGGGCGAGTGAGGGGTAATTTGTGTGGTACAAGTTACCTTGGCTGGTTCGCCTAATGAGGGTTCTTGTTGGGAGATACTCGCCTCGATCACATAAGGACCGGTTCGTAGTCCCTCTCACCTAGTGTGATATTACGTGCAGCCACATGTCTATATGGGTAGACTTGATCTCACACTCCGTTAGATAGAAGTATAATTTCTACTAAGAGGTTAGTGTTGGCAGCGGAATATCAGGAGCAGACATAGATGCGGTGTGATCTTCCATGGTCCAGTTGGCGTGGTTACTATGTGATCCTCCAAGTTAAGTCCATATTATTTTGATGATTTGGTACCATCGGCAATGTTATGTTGGGATGATTTGGTATCCTCCTGAGATTAGTGTGTTTTCCAACCCCTGAGAAGCCATGGTAGAGTTATATGGAAATTTGAGAATGCGTCCCTTTGGGTACGAGGTCTCGTTAGGCCTGTTCCTGCCATCGCGCATGGTTAGGAACTACGTCTATCATGTGGGGAAATTTGTACACCTATGCAGAGTTTATTGAATCTATTCGAATAGTCACGTCCTTGGAATGGGCAGATGCTGGGATGAGAGCAACTATGATTAGAAGGCAGATGTTGAGATGAGAGCAACTATGATTAGACTTTTACCACTATGATAATCAGGTAAGATGTATTTTACTAATTTGGTAAACTATAATTAACCTAGAAACTGGTGAGAATGGTAGTACTATGCTAGGATCCAACCTATATTTATACCTACTTCACCCTACCACTTTTACCTCAACCACCATAACCACCACCACATATAGCCTTCCCGTTCCACCTCCACTTCACACAAAGTTTAGGGCTTGCTGAGTACTTTATGTACTCAACCCCCTCAATTCTATGTTTTTAGGAGCAAAGCTACAGGAGCACATACTTGGAAGAACTATTGGAGCTATCGAGGACTACGCAAGGATAGGACACCCGGAGTATACCCGAAGATGGAACCGTGCGACTACACGAAGAAGCTACGCTAGGACTACGACGATTGGGATATAGGAACACGCTTATGGAATAAGTCTAGGGTTACGTCCGCACTCCAAGTTGCCTGTAGAAATGGAGCCACCTTGACATATGACAACTATCTTAGAACTCTGATGTCTACTATAAGGCCAATGGCCCAAGCTATGTAACCAAAACCATGTAACATGTTTTTCCCATTAGCAATAAAAGTATAGTTTTTTATATCAATCTTGTTTGAATTGTGCGTATCAGCTACTGACTAATACATGATGCACAGAGGACCCTAAATTAGGGGCCCGACAGGCAGGCACTATATACATCACATTTGTATAGAATTTTCTTTCACATCACTATATGCCGGGTTAGCAATAATATGATCTCTTCTCTTGGATCTCCTCGCACTTCAATGGTCAGTCCTGCAGGCTACCTTGAGGCTTCCTTGAGGCTCACACAAGGACACATGGCATCGCATAAATCAGCACTACGTATTACTACTAATGAGAGTAACAATATACCCCCTCCTCGTGCATAATCACATGGCAAGAAGAACACACATACAAGGACCAACCGGGCCAGGCTAACAATACCAATTAAGCGTTTAGATTGGATATGAGGATTTTCAGGGCATGATCAATAGAGAACTCACCGAAATGAGGAATCTGGTCGGAATCATCTTGCTCGATGGTGGTCCAATCCTCGGGATCTGCTTCCCTCTGGTACAGTGTGTGGAGATCTAGACTTCAACTGGTCTCGACATCGTGCATCTCAGGCATGTGGATCACATGGATGAAGATGGTGGTGCCTTCGGCCATGGTGCCCTCGGCCAACCGGTTCTACACCATGGCGCCCTTGGATAGCTGGGCCTCCTCTATGGCTCCCTCGCGAGCGATGCCCCACTCCGCTTTACCTACCCACGTACTGATGAGCACTGCCGAGCACCTCTGCCATAGCACTATCGAGGGAGGCCACAAGGCGTTTGTTGAGTTCTTCAACAATGCAAACTAGCCTTGAGGAACTGCGTCGCTGACTGTCGGTAAGACTAAGGACAATACTACACAACCACTTTTCGAGGATGACCAGAATCATTTTCCAGAGACGGGCATCATGCCCTCCTTCGAGCAGGCGTCACTGTTAATCAAAATTTACAGAGACAGGCATAGTGCCCATTTCCCAAAATTAATAAAAAAACAAAAAAGGGCCCACTGACAAGCCTGAGCCCACCAACGTAGCTGCTGATACCACATCCCACACCGCCACCGTACTCGCCAGATCTTGACTCGTCGCCTCCATGCTCGCCGGAGCTAGACCAGCCATCACCGGATTGATGCCATGCCACCGCACACTAGCCTCCTCCAGCCCGCATCTACACCAACGTCGATGCGTCGAATGTGGTCACTATATGCTTCAATGTCCATTTACGCCATGGCCTCCTTCAGCCCGCATCTGCACCAACCTACGTGCCCGCATCTACACCTACTATGGCCTTGTCCTCATGGAGATGATGCATCGAAGGAGGGATGCACCCTCGCGGCCTGCGTCCATTTGGAGAGAGAGGGAGAGAGGTGCGGCTGACGGAGGGAGAGGAATTAAACGAGGGAGAGGAAGGGTGAGGGGCTTACATAGTCTAGGGTTTCCTAAGTGGGCCGATCAGGTTGGTGGGCTTGTTGTAATCAATATAGGCGGGCCTCTTAGGATGTCCGCCTCTAAAAATGGCCTTGGTCAATCAATCTTAAGAGGCGGTCATGTTTTAAAGTGTCTCATAAATGAATAGACCGTCTCTAAAGTTCAGTCTATTTCTTGAGATGGTATCTAGTTTTGCCTGCCTTTGTAAATAAATTTGTCAGTCTCACCCTATAAATTTGACTTATTGGGCCAGCTAGTGATCCATGGTGGACACTTCAAGGTTCATCAAAGAATTATTACTTTTATTAACAATGGACATAGATTTAGGTTGTCTACAACGTTCTACTAAAAGTGGAACACCATATTTCTTATATTTGGCTTTCGGATTCTCGTAAAAATATTTCGGATTCAGATTACATTTTTTAGAAAATGTTTCTCTTATAAATCAAAATCACTTTGCGAAACAAAAAAATAGAAGCATTTATTGATTGCCTTTAAACTATCCGGGGCCATCATACCCCCCGTGGGTCGAGTTTTTTTGATTGCCTTTAAACTAATATTTATATCTCTATATGTCTAAATAGTTTACTATAAAAATATACTCCAAGAGTAATTTAATAACACTTATTGGATACAATAATGCATGTATTATTCTATTAGATTTTGTTAAATTTAAAAATTGATTGTTTTCTTAAAACCAAGAATCATTATTATTTTTAGACGGAGTGATATGATTAGGCAAATGCGCGCGTAGTAGGATGGAGGCAAGCACGATGATACGCGTGCAAATAAACTACGAAATTCGCTGCCACGCCAGGTGGGCTTGGAAGCTTGGTCACAATTATAAACTGGCCATCTGTTATTATGTCATGTGCTCGTGGGCATGCACTCAGAGCATTTGCAGCAGCACAAGATAAGATTAGTTGTTCAGCAGGCCGCCACCTTTGACCGATCCTCCGGCTTGCTGTTAGTTGCTGACCTTGTAGATGACGACGCCACGCAAAGATGCTTCACTTGTACAAGTATATATTTTTATTATATATATTTTTGGACGACAAATATGCGTCGTTCCGCTGTAGGCCAAATTCTTATTATATTCAGCGCGCGTGCGCTCGGCTTCCTAGCGACAGCTGATTCGTTTGTTTCCTCAGTCGTTAAAAAAAAAAATCAAAATAGTACCACCCGTTCCATTGGCCTGCATGCGAGCCGTACTCCATCCATTGGTGGCCATCGTGGTGCTGCGAGAGGAGGGAGGTGACGGAGGTCACTGGCTTCGGCATCCCAGCATGCCCCGGCGGCGGTCGGAGGAGCTAGGTGTTGTGCGGTTTGAGGCTGGGGCGTACTGCGTTTCTGACTTGCTAGCTGCTGTTGCCTCTGCTAGTCTGCTCAAGCTACGGAGTTCAGATTCAGATAGGAGACGGCTTCTTTACCGAGTGTCCCAGACTTTACCGAGTGCGTTTTATCGGGCACTCGGCAAAGAGGTTGTTTGCTGAGTGCTAGAGAGAAAGCACTCGGCAAAGAGGTGGTTTGTCGAGTGCTCGGCACTCGGCAAACAATAACACTCGGCAAAGAGGTGGTTTGCCGATTGTCAGGATAAGACACTCAGCAAAGGGCCGCCTCCGTTAACGTCCGGCAGGCGCCGTTAATCCTTTGCCGAGTGTCTTATCCTGACACTCGGCAAAGAGGCTCCTTTGCCGAGTGTCATTTTTTTTGACACTCGGCAAACCATATTTTTTTTCACTTTTGACCTTCAAACTTTTTCTGCAGTCCTCATACAATACCTGGTACTCCATGTTCCAATGTGGCACATTTCTCGGACTTTTTTATATTTCTTTAATTTATTTCATTTAATTGAATTTTCTTGAATAGTTCAAATTATAACAGCTAGTCATTCGAATAATGAAAAAATGAATGGAAAATGATATTCATGTTATTTAGTATAATGTGAGGCCGTATCCGGGAACAGACCACCAATTTCGAACATCTTGTTCACGAAACATGACCACGAACTTGCAGTCGAGTTGTTTTTAAATTCTATAAAAAGCAAACGAGGTCCGAAAATCATGAAGCTTGTCAAGATGTCAAGATATCATATGTGGAGGCTGTGATAAAAAATTACGAAGGTTTTGCGCAAGTTGTCACGTACGATACTTGTAAACCGAAGAATCTCCGAAGAAGTTTCATGATTTCGTGAAGAGGGCGACCAGACCCATTTCTTGGTGTGTTCAATTTATACGTGCAAGAATGTCTCCTTTAGTGAGGCGCTGTGATCATGCCCTGAGAAAAGCAGGGTTGTGACAGGATTTGGGCCAAGTAGGAAAGCAACACTGGGAAGTACACCGGAGGAGGATAGTGAATTGAGTTTGTGTGGCCAGAACAACTAGATAATGCTAGCCTTCAATCAATTATCTCAGGCTGTGTTACTGCATGAGTATGATGAGGTTGAGTCTACCATTTTGCATAACATTGAAGGTGCCTGTGAGATGATATTGATTAATTATTAGCAAATGACAATCTATTTTTGTACGAACACGAAATGCAGAATCAAAATCTATTCTCTGTAGGTCCTGTCCCTTAAAATACACATATTTATCTAGGATGTAAGGGCACATGGGGCAAAGGCAAAATTGGCCTTGCAAAAAAGGGCAACATGAAGCCTTGCCTCAGCATGTGTTGCCTCCTCTTGTTCTGCACCTTTCTCTCGTTGTAACATAAGTAATACTGACACAAAAATCATTGGATTCACACCAGCACACAGTGACACAAATCAATTCACTTTGTAGAAAAAAAAACAGAATACAACAACCTCCCTTTGATTTGGCTCCTCCTCTCCATCATGATTTTCATTTTTCCACCTCCCAAAAATACAAAATAAAAACTCATTAAATTCGTAGTCGTGGGAGGTGCCTAACAAAATGAGAGATGAAAAGAGACGAAGAGATCAAAGAACACATCCTCTCACAACTAAAAAGACTGAAGATGAGACACCGTTTCGGTGTGACAAAATTTCGCCTCACCTTCCTCCTACCGGGCCTGCGTCACGCGGTTCTCTCCCTCCCTCTCCGGTTTTCCCAGGGTTGCGCCCGATTTTTCTTCCCCACCAGCATCGACGATTAAGAAACTTCCCCATGCGCGAACGGCATCTGGCAAAAAAGGAAACCACCCTCTTAATCACCTCCCCAGGCGATCTCGACGCCGCCATCACCCGCGCAGACGCCGGCGGAAGAGCAGGGGGCCAGCACACTGCGTCCCGCCATCCCCTGTCGTCGTCCCAGTCGTGTGGCGGGAGATCGGGGTCCAGCGCGACCTGACCGCCCTCCTGAGCCCGCTCCCGCCCGCTTGCGAGGAACTGAGCCGGCACGGCGACCGCGACAACCCCGGTGAGCACCTGCGACTTCTGCTCCCCACACCGCGTGGTTGATGCCTATTTAGTTTTGTCAGATTAATCCACGTTTGGTGTAAAGGTTGTTATTTCTGTTCTTCCATTCAAAGATTAATCCACCTTTCTGCAGTGATTTCCACTTTAAGTTTCTGAGAGTCAAGGACAGGACCTGGTAATCCCCATCCTCCCTTGATCCTTTTTTCTGACCAAGATCGAGTTATTTGGGTACGAACGAATACACAATCTCATGGAAGGTTACAATGGCAGCATGATTTATTAATTTCTCACAGGATTTGCTCCACAACAGAAATTCCTGATGACAGGTTAAGATGAAATGATGATATGCTCTTCATGAAGGCCCTCATATTATTGGACATGTTCAGTAACCAATATGACAAAGTATCAAGTTTTGGTATGTTTCCACTGGGCTTATATTGTGTCGTAATCATGGCTGCCTTTTTCATTCAAGTAGATAAGGTATCACCCTTTGTTATTTTACATGGTCTGTTTTCTTTTTGTTCGCTCTCATAATGCTTCATGTGAAGGATTTTAATTTTTTAATCAAACAGACTCATTGCTGCATTAGTTGACGATGGGGCGAAAAAGTATGTTGGACGTTGACATGATGGTGCTTCCTTTACTTCTATCCATTCTTTTATCAAAGCGAATTTGCTTTACATGGTTGTTGGTCCATCAATATGCTGAATGAACTTAAACTGTGCAAACTGTAAGGTACATTAGGAGGATTAATACCACTGCAAGAAAGCATGCCAATTGGAAGAGGTAACTGATTAATATACGATGATTTGGCTTTCACAAACACGAAAAGCACAGAAATGCACAGCATAGGCAGAGCTCGTGCTCTTGTTTGTTTCCTGCTCAACTGTGTTGAGTTGTAGTTTGGGCAAGGGCTGATCGGAGTCTGGTTGCAGAAACTCAGGTAATTTCATTGTGCTTACTCTGAATGAAATCTGCAATGGCTCTTGTGGCCCACTTTCATTTTCTAAACATCATAAGGTGCAATCTGGTTCAAAGTATTGTAGGCGCAATACATTCTGGTCAGTGAGCCAATTCTATTCAAATCTAAAGTAATTTTGTTTTCAAACCTTAATGTTTATTTTATCTTAATCCTAGGAGTAACTTCTCTCGGTGATCTTTTGTTGTTGTGTTTTAATTAGCCATTTGTCTGAAGCAATGGTGTCCATCTTCCAGCGCCGAGCCAGCGAGACGTGGAGGTGTCGCAGCCGCCTCGCAATCATCATGCGCGCCTGCACCGGCACCTCGCCCCGCCCCTGCTCCTACCCCGTGGAGCAAACGTTGCAGATCCGCGAGGAGCCGTGTCGCCGGACGCTCCTTCAACCTCTGAACATCGCCGTGCCTCGTCTCTGCCGGGCGCCGCCACACCGAGGTCGTGACGTCGTACCGTGGTGAAGGGCGCCGCATACGTCAGCGACGACAGCAGCCGACGCTATCTTCGACGCCCTCAAACGCAGCTGAGGGAGACACCGCTGCCGGTTCCTCCCCGACGTCCGCCTGCTCCTCTTTGTCGACGGGTGAACCACGCCCAAGCCCACACCACCACCTGCAAGAACGGCAGACAACCAGTCGATCTCCCCACGCCGGTAAGTCGCTTGGCATTGGATTTCTGATCCATTGTTTTCAATGCAGTCGATCTCCCCACACCGGTAAGCCGGTGAGCTGCAGTTTTCAATGTAGTGCCCAACAAACCAAATATCTTCATTGGGTGTGAGCACATATCCTGTATGGGCCAGGTTGTATCAAATGTTCCCACATTGTCATATATATATGTGCAAATTTAGTTACTGGATCAATCTTAGATTTATCATGGTTGCACAACGGCTTATCTAGAAGAAGTTTTTGATTGTGGGACTATACATTTGCCCATTAACTAATTTTTTGGACATAGATCATGCTTGCACATTTAAATTACAGTTGATGAATTAGTGCATGTCTTGAGTTGTCCTAGAAGAACATCAGCTACTTAAAAGCATATTAGAGAAACAAGGCTCATCCATCAGTTACTTAACCATATGGTCAGGTAGGCTGAAACCAGATTGTTTTTCACTGATAGTCTGTTATCGTGTCGACATTTTCCCCTTGTAATACTACTGAAACATCTTGTGTAATGAGATTTCATTTTTTTCTTACAAGTGATTGCTATTTGTTGCTGCTGCTGGTGGAGAGTTAGTCATGCCTATCATGTGCTTTCAGAGGGATGGTTCTTGTGCCATGGAATACATGACTAGAGCACCCAAATATTTTTGTGTGGGTTGCAACAATCTAATCATTCTTGAATACATGCGCCTATCATCTGCTCCATTCCTGTGTGGTTGCAACAATGTGATCATTCTTGGACAACTTACAAGGATGGGTCAACTTACAATCAGAGTATGATATGAAGGAACACATATGTCACCATAGATAAGCTGCTCTATCTGTATTATTTTTAGTTTAACTGTAATTCTTTTATATTCTGCAACTTATACACGTGGCTTTCATAGGACCCCAAGGTACTCAAACAAGATGCTCATAGATTAACCAAACATGCTAGACAATTTGCTTCTCAATCTTGTACTTTGTTAAAAAAATAGTTATCGTATTTGTATAATGTATTATGCTTGGAGCCCTCCAAAGCACACATTAGAAAAACTTTAAACCCGTAGCAATGCACGGGCACAAAACCTTTTAGAGTAAAGAATGTAATAAGGATTTGTTTTCTATATATGGTATCATCTAGGTATTTGTTGATAATATCGTTCTGTTGGTTGGGTGCCCGTGTATTGCTATGGACAGAAAATAATACTATGAACAGCCTCTTTACCAAAATATCTTTATCGCTGTTAGTGTCTAACCCTCTGACTCGGATTGTTCTTTGCAAGGTTATGATGATATTCCCAAGGAAATTCTTGACCCTGATGCAAAGATGGTGAATAATTTGCTTTTCATATAGTATGGCATCACCTGTGATCAGATCATCAACAGTCATTAAATTTCACATATTTCATTGCCTGGGATGATGAGGAAGATGGTGAATGGACAACCCCAACTATTTATGAATCAGCAATAAAGGAAGTGAAACTTTATTTAAATGATCATTTATGTTCCATGTGATCTTGAGTCATATATTCCTTGTTAGATTTATATTTCAAGAACAATATCATGTAACATATTTATATTTACTCAAATATTATATTTAAGTTTGTATATACGGCCGCTTGTGCATGGCGTTCATCCTGAACGCTTTATGGCTAATCGATTAATAAATTAAAGAACTATGTGGACTGCGGCAAGCCAGCAACAAATGACGCCCTACAGGCAATCACGGCCCCCTATAATTATGATTTGCATGATATAAAATATTATCTTAGCCACATCACGGAAATGTCTATACAGTAGAGTTTATGAGTCTGTGACGCCGTGCTCTCTGTGACTGTGTTAATTTCACAGTATTGTTATCTTTACCTTTTGGATTAAATGCCACTTTAACGTTGACATTTAATTTTACAGTATTGTTATCTTATCGTGTGATCCGTGTATTTTTAGTATAAAAGTTTAACTGTCCTGTAGAAATGCACGGGCACAAACCTAATAAAAATAAAAGGAAGATGAAATGACTCTTTGTGTGAAATATATGCAACATAAGTATGAAAAACACATACACAACATCTCGATAAAACACTTGCAACATATGTGTGAAACATATGCGACATCGAAATAAACACACTTGCAACATACGTATGAAAAAGCAGATGAAATATTGGGAACAAAAGCTTGCAACATATGTGTACAACCATTGCAACATATGCAACATTCTGATCTACTTTGCAACATCCATATGAAACAATTGTAACATACCTCTGGAACATTTGAAACATACATCTGAAACGTATGAAACATAGGAAGCTCTGTGCTGGCACGGAGCTCGATGCCACGGAGGGCGTGGAGGTCGCCGGTGCGGAGCTCATCGAGGTACGGACCTTGGCAGTGGTCTCGAATGACAGGATCCCGCCCACGGCGCCCCGCTTTGCTAGGCTCCGTCGGCCGCCACACCTAGCACTCAGCTCCCAGGGTAGTACACTGGTCCAGACACTAGCCTCTAGCTGACCTGGGACGTGAGAATGGACGGGGAAGGAGAGTGCACTGGGAGGGGCGCGAGCCGCTTGACGCTGGGAGACAGCGTCTGGTGTCGGGCTGCGGCGGAGGATTGCGATTCGCGGACGGTGCGGGCGGGACGAGCGCGGCGCGGTCGGGTCGAGGTATGTTCTTTACGGACGGACGCCCTGAACCAAGCATTACCGTAAAAAATTATCTCTAATTAAACCTTTCTGTGCAACTATTGGCTTATAGTACATCTTGATCATGTCATTGATCACTAATCCTTCGGTAGCATAGAAATGGTATGTTATGCCTAAAACACATCTTTCAATGTTATTGCTCCCTCGTATTGAATCTCTATAGGTTTGCCTATTAACTCATTGTGGCTAATGCACATTAGTGTCTGATTGCAGTAGTGGGCATTCCCGATGATGCTTGATAGTGTTGGCGGTTGATGTCAGTTCACAGTGACAGGGGCCATTTGCTTTCTAATTGTGAGGACGTGAAGTTTTTGTGCGCCACAAGCCTCCACCATGTATTACCATAATTTAATCTTGCTAATGTATGGATTGCACACTAGTGAGGCTGTGCTAAAATGTCATAGAGAGGATCTGAGGATGCTTTTCTCAAAGATTGGAATGGAACAAGGCTACATATTCAAGGTTTCAATATTTACACCCATTGATAAACTACAACATTTCATTAACAATTTATGTTTCTTGTTTCGAGATGGAACCAAGAGCATACTCATGTTATGATTACCTAAATACACCATTTGATGCTTCAAACTTGTAGTTAATGAAAGAAATGGCACTAGACACAGGCAGTGAACATTTGTATAGACTGGTTGCATGTAAATGTGAAGCTCATGTCATATAAGCCGCACAAATTGAGTAAACCAGAAAGTTGGGCACTCAGAAGAAGAAACATGATCATGTTTCTACCACCAACCCCGCCCCCCCCCCCCCCCCCCCCCCCCCCCCCCATATACTCCAAGAGTAATTTAATAACACTTATTGGATACAATAATGCATGTATTATTCTATTAGATTTTGTTAAATTTAAAAATTGATTGTTTTCTTAAAACCAAGAATCATTATTATTTTTAGACGGAGTGATATGATTAGGCAAATGCGCGCGTAGTAGGATGGAGGCAAGCACGATGATACGCGTGCAAATAAACTACGAAATTCGCTGCCACGCCAGGTGGGCTTGGAAGCTTGGTCACAATTATAAACTGGCCATCTGTTATTATGTCATGTGCTCGTGGGCATGCACTCAGAGCATTTGCAGCAGCACAAGATAAGATTAGTTGTTCAGCAGGCCGCCACCTTTGACCGATCCTCCGGCTTGCTGTTAGTTGCTGACCTTGTAGATGACGACGCCACGCAAAGATGCTTCACTTGTACAAGTATATATTTTTATTATATATATTTTTGGACGACAAATATGCGTCGTTCCGCTGTAGGCCAAATTCTTATTATATTCAGCGCGCGTGCGCTCGGCTTCCTAGCGACAGCTGATTCGTTTGTTTCCTCAGTCGTTAAAAAAAAAAATCAAAATAGTACCACCCGTTCCATTGGCCTGCATGCGAGCCGTACTCCATCCATTGGTGGCCATCGTGGTGCTGCGAGAGGAGGGAGGTGACGGAGGTCACTGGCTTCGGCATCCCAGCATGCCCCGGCGGCGGTCGGAGGAGCTAGGTGTTGTGCGGTTTGAGGCTGGGGCGTACTGCGTTTCTGACTTGCTAGCTGCTGTTGCCTCTGCTAGTCTGCTCAAGCTACGGAGTTCAGATTCAGATAGGAGACGGCTTCTTTACCGAGTGTCCCAGACTTTACCGAGTGCGTTTTATCGGGCACTCGGCAAAGAGGTTGTTTGCTGAGTGCTAGAGAGAAAGCACTCGGCAAAGAGGTGGTTTGTCGAGTGCTCGGCACTCGGCAAACAATAACACTCGGCAAAGAGGTGGTTTGCCGATTGTCAGGATAAGACACTCAGCAAAGGGCCGCCTCCGTTAACGTCCGGCAGGCGCCGTTAATCCTTTGCCGAGTGTCTTATCCTGACACTCGGCAAAGAGGCTCCTTTGCCGAGTGTCATTTTTTTTGACACTCGGCAAACCATATTTTTTTTCACTTTTGACCTTCAAACTTTTTCTGCAGTCCTCATACAATACCTGGTACTCCATGTTCCAATGTGGCACATTTCTCGGACTTTTTTATATTTCTTTAATTTATTTCATTTAATTGAATTTTCTTGAATAGTTCAAATTATAACAGCTAGTCATTCGAATAATGAAAAAATGAATGGAAAATGATATTCATGTTATTTAGTATAATGTGAGGCCGTATCCGGGAACAGACCACCAATTTCGAACATCTTGTTCACGAAACATGACCACGAACTTGCAGTCGAGTTGTTTTTAAATTCTATAAAAAGCAAACGAGGTCCGAAAATCATGAAGCTTGTCAAGATGTCAAGATATCATATGTGGAGGCTGTGATAAAAAATTACGAAGGTTTTGCGCAAGTTGTCACGTACGATACTTGTAAACCGAAGAATCTCCGAAGAAGTTTCATGATTTCGTGAAGAGGGCGACCAGACCCATTTCTTGGTGTGTTCAATTTATACGTGCAAGAATGTCTCCTTTAGTGAGGCGCTGTGATCATGCCCTGAGAAAAGCAGGGTTGTGACAGGATTTGGGCCAAGTAGGAAAGCAACACTGGGAAGTACACCGGAGGAGGATAGTGAATTGAGTTTGTGTGGCCAGAACAACTAGATAATGCTAGCCTTCAATCAATTATCTCAGGCTGTGTTACTGCATGAGTATGATGAGGTTGAGTCTACCATTTTGCATAACATTGAAGGTGCCTGTGAGATGATATTGATTAATTATTAGCAAATGACAATCTATTTTTGTACGAACACGAAATGCAGAATCAAAATCTATTCTCTGTAGGTCCTGTCCCTTAAAATACACATATTTATCTAGGATGTAAGGGCACATGGGGCAAAGGCAAAATTGGCCTTGCAAAAAAGGGCAACATGAAGCCTTGCCTCAGCATGTGTTGCCTCCTCTTGTTCTGCACCTTTCTCTCGTTGTAACATAAGTAATACTGACACAAAAATCATTGGATTCACACCAGCACACAGTGACACAAATCAATTCACTTTGTAGAAAAAAAAACAGAATACAACAACCTCCCTTTGATTTGGCTCCTCCTCTCCATCATGATTTTCATTTTTCCACCTCCCAAAAATACAAAATAAAAACTCATTAAATTCGTAGTCGTGGGAGGTGCCTAACAAAATGAGAGATGAAAAGAGACGAAGAGATCAAAGAACACATCCTCTCACAACTAAAAAGACTGAAGATGAGACACCGTTTCGGTGTGACAAAATTTCGCCTCACCTTCCTCCTACCGGGCCTGCGTCACGCGGTTCTCTCCCTCCCTCTCCGGTTTTCCCAGGGTTGCGCCCGATTTTTCTTCCCCACCAGCATCGACGATTAAGAAACTTCCCCATGCGCGAACGGCATCTGGCAAAAAAGGAAACCACCCTCTTAATCACCTCCCCAGGCGATCTCGACGCCGCCATCACCCGCGCAGACGCCGGCGGAAGAGCAGGGGGCCAGCACACTGCGTCCCGCCATCCCCTGTCGTCGTCCCAGTCGTGTGGCGGGAGATCGGGGTCCAGCGCGACCTGACCGCCCTCCTGAGCCCGCTCCCGCCCGCTTGCGAGGAACTGAGCCGGCACGGCGACCGCGACAACCCCGGTGAGCACCTGCGACTTCTGCTCCCCACACCGCGTGGTTGATGCCTATTTAGTTTTGTCAGATTAATCCACGTTTGGTGTAAAGGTTGTTATTTCTGTTCTTCCATTCAAAGATTAATCCACCTTTCTGCAGTGATTTCCACTTTAAGTTTCTGAGAGTCAAGGACAGGACCTGGTAATCCCCATCCTCCCTTGATCCTTTTTTCTGACCAAGATCGAGTTATTTGGGTACGAACGAATACACAATCTCATGGAAGGTTACAATGGCAGCATGATTTATTAATTTCTCACAGGATTTGCTCCACAACAGAAATTCCTGATGACAGGTTAAGATGAAATGATGATATGCTCTTCATGAAGGCCCTCATATTATTGGACATGTTCAGTAACCAATATGACAAAGTATCAAGTTTTGGTATGTTTCCACTGGGCTTATATTGTGTCGTAATCATGGCTGCCTTTTTCATTCAAGTAGATAAGGTATCACCCTTTGTTATTTTACATGGTCTGTTTTCTTTTTGTTCGCTCTCATAATGCTTCATGTGAAGGATTTTAATTTTTTAATCAAACAGACTCATTGCTGCATTAGTTGACGATGGGGCGAAAAAGTATGTTGGACGTTGACATGATGGTGCTTCCTTTACTTCTATCCATTCTTTTATCAAAGCGAATTTGCTTTACATGGTTGTTGGTCCATCAATATGCTGAATGAACTTAAACTGTGCAAACTGTAAGGTACATTAGGAGGATTAATACCACTGCAAGAAAGCATGCCAATTGGAAGAGGTAACTGATTAATATACGATGATTTGGCTTTCACAAACACGAAAAGCACAGAAATGCACAGCATAGGCAGAGCTCGTGCTCTTGTTTGTTTCCTGCTCAACTGTGTTGAGTTGTAGTTTGGGCAAGGGCTGATCGGAGTCTGGTTGCAGAAACTCAGGTAATTTCATTGTGCTTACTCTGAATGAAATCTGCAATGGCTCTTGTGGCCCACTTTCATTTTCTAAACATCATAAGGTGCAATCTGGTTCAAAGTATTGTAGGCGCAATACATTCTGGTCAGTGAGCCAATTCTATTCAAATCTAAAGTAATTTTGTTTTCAAACCTTAATGTTTATTTTATCTTAATCCTAGGAGTAACTTCTCTCGGTGATCTTTTGTTGTTGTGTTTTAATTAGCCATTTGTCTGAAGCAATGGTGTCCATCTTCCAGCGCCGAGCCAGCGAGACGTGGAGGTGTCGCAGCCGCCTCGCAATCATCATGCGCGCCTGCACCGGCACCTCGCCCCGCCCCTGCTCCTACCCCGTGGAGCAAACGTTGCAGATCCGCGAGGAGCCGTGTCGCCGGACGCTCCTTCAACCTCTGAACATCGCCGTGCCTCGTCTCTGCCGGGCGCCGCCACACCGAGGTCGTGACGTCGTACCGTGGTGAAGGGCGCCGCATACGTCAGCGACGACAGCAGCCGACGCTATCTTCGACGCCCTCAAACGCAGCTGAGGGAGACACCGCTGCCGGTTCCTCCCCGACGTCCGCCTGCTCCTCTTTGTCGACGGGTGAACCACGCCCAAGCCCACACCACCACCTGCAAGAACGGCAGACAACCAGTCGATCTCCCCACGCCGGTAAGTCGCTTGGCATTGGATTTCTGATCCATTGTTTTCAATGCAGTCGATCTCCCCACACCGGTAAGCCGGTGAGCTGCAGTTTTCAATGTAGTGCCCAACAAACCAAATATCTTCATTGGGTGTGAGCACATATCCTGTATGGGCCAGGTTGTATCAAATGTTCCCACATTGTCATATATATATGTGCAAATTTAGTTACTGGATCAATCTTAGATTTATCATGGTTGCACAACGGCTTATCTAGAAGAAGTTTTTGATTGTGGGACTATACATTTGCCCATTAACTAATTTTTTGGACATAGATCATGCTTGCACATTTAAATTACAGTTGATGAATTAGTGCATGTCTTGAGTTGTCCTAGAAGAACATCAGCTACTTAAAAGCATATTAGAGAAACAAGGCTCATCCATCAGTTACTTAACCATATGGTCAGGTAGGCTGAAACCAGATTGTTTTTTCACTGATAGTCTGTTATCGTGTCGACATTTTCCCCTTGTAATACTACTGAAACATCTTGTGTAATGAGATTTCATTTTTTTCTTACAAGTGATTGCTATTTGTTGCTGCTGCTGGTGGAGAGTTAGTCATGCCTATCATGTGCTTTCAGAGGGATGGTTCTTGTGCCATGGAATACATGACTAGAGCACCCAAATATTTTTGTGTGGGTTGCAACAATCTAATCATTCTTGAATACATGCGCCTATCATCTGCTCCATTCCTGTGTGGTTGCAACAATGTGATCATTCTTGGACAACTTACAAGGATGGGTCAACTTACAATCAGAGTATGATATGAAGGAACACATATGTCACCATAGATAAGCTGCTCTATCTGTATTATTTTTAGTTTAACTGTAATTCTTTTATATTCTGCAACTTATACACGTGGCTTTCATAGGACCCCAAGGTACTCAAACAAGATGCTCATAGATTAACCAAACATGCTAGACAATTTGCTTCTCAATCTTGTACTTTGTTAAAAAAATAGTTATCGTATTTGTATAATGTATTATGCTTGGAGCCCTCCAAAGCACACATTAGAAAAACTTTAAACCCGTAGCAATGCACGGGCACAAAACCTTTTAGAGTAAAGAATGTAATAAGGATTTGTTTTCTATATATGGTATCATCTAGGTATTTGTTGATAATATCGTTCTGTTGGTTGGGTGCCCGTGTATTGCTATGGACAGAAAATAATACTATGAACAGCCTCTTTTACCAAAATATCTTTATCGCTGTTAGTGTCTAACCCTCTGACTCGGATTGTTCTTTGCAAGGTTATGATGATATTCCCAAGGAAATTCTTGACCCTGATGCAAAGATGGTGAATAATTTGCTTTTCATATAGTATGGCATCACCTGTGATCAGATCATCAACAGTCATTAAATTTCACATATTTCATTGCCTGGGATGATGAGGAAGATGGTGAATGGACAACCCCAACTATTTATGAATCAGCAATAAAGGAAGTGAAACTTTATTTAAATGATCATTTATGTTCCATGTGATCTTGAGTCATATATTCCTTGTTAGATTTATATTTCAAGAACAATATCATGTAACATATTTATATTTACTCAAATATTATATTTAAGTTTGTATATACGGCCGCTTGTGCATGGCGTTCATCCTGAACGCTTTATGGCTAATCGATTAATAAATTAAAGAACTATGTGGACTGCGGCAAGCCAGCAACAAATGACGCCCTACAGGCAATCACGGCCCCCTATAATTATGATTTGCATGATATAAAATATTATCTTAGCCACATCACGGAAATGTCTATACAGTAGAGTTTATGAGTCTGTGACGCCGTGCTCTCTGTGACTGTGTTAATTTCACAGTATTGTTATCTTTACCTTTTGGATTAAATGCCACTTTAACGTTGACATTTAATTTTACAGTATTGTTATCTTATCGTGTGATCCGTGTATTTTTAGTATAAAAGTTTAACTGTCCTGTAGAAATGCACGGGCACAAACCTAATAAAAATAAAAGGAAGATGAAATGACTCTTTGTGTGAAATATATGCAACATAAGTATGAAAAACACATACACAACATCTCGATAAAACACTTGCAACATATGTGTGAAACATATGCGACATCGAAATAAACACACTTGCAACATACGTATGAAAAAGCAGATGAAATATTGGGAACAAAAGCTTGCAACATATGTGTACAACCATTGCAACATATGCAACATTCTGATCTACTTTTGCAACATCCATATGAAACAATTGTAACATACCTCTGGAACATTTGAAACATACATCTGAAACGTATGAAACATAGGAAGCTCTGTGCTGGCACGGAGCTCGATGCCACGGAGGGCGTGGAGGTCGCCGGTGCGGAGCTCATCGGAGGTACGGACCTTGGCAGTGGTCTCGAATGACAGGATCCCGCCCACGGCGCCCCGCTTTGCTAGGCTCCGTCGGCCGCCACACCTAGCACTCAGCTCCCAGGGTAGTACACTGGTCCAGACACTAGCCTCTAGCTGACCTGGGACGTGAGAATGGACGGGGAAGGAGAGTGCACTGGGAGGGGCGCGAGCCGCTTGACGCTGGGAGACAGCGTCTGGTGTCGGGCTGCGGCGGAGGATTGCGATTCGCGGACGGTGCGGGCGGGACGAGCGCGGCGCGGTCGGGTCGAGGTATGTTCTTTACGGACGGACGCCCTGAACCAAGCATTACCGTAAAAAATTATCTCTAATTAAACCTTTCTGTGCAACTATTGGCTTATAGTACATCTTGATCATGTCATTGATCACTAATCCTTCGGTAGCATAGAAATGGTATGTTATGCCTAAAACACATCTTTCAATGTTATTGCTCCCTCGTATTGAATCTCTATAGGTTTGCCTATTAACTCATTGTGGCTAATGCACATTAGTGTCTGATTGCAGTAGTGGGCATTCCCGATGATGCTTGATAGTGTTGGCGGTTGATGTCAGTTCACAGTGACAGGGGCCATTTGCTTTCTAATTGTGAGGACGTGAAGTTTTTGTGCGCCACAAGCCTCCACCATGTATTACCATAATTTAATCTTGCTAATGTATGGATTGCACACTAGTGAGGCTGTGCTAAAATGTCATAGAGAGGATCTGAGGATGCTTTTCTCAAAGATTGGAATGGAACAAGGCTACATATTCAAGGTTTCAATATTTACACCCATTGATAAACTACACATTTCATTAACAATTTATGTTTCTTGTTTTCGAGATGGAACCAAGAGCATACTCATGTTATGATTACCTAAATACACCATTTGATGCTTCAAACTTGTAGTTAATGAAAGAAATGGCACTAGACACAGGCAGTGAACATTTGTATAGACTGGTTGCATGTAAATGTGAAGCTCATGTCATATAAGCCGCACAAATTGAGTAAACCAGAAAGTTGGGCACTCAGAAGAAGAAACATGATCATGTTTCTACCACCAACCCCGCCCCCCCCCCCCCCCCCCCCCCCCCCCCCCCAAAAAAAAAAGAAAAAGAAAAGAAGTTGGCCAGAAACGAGTCACATGTGCACTTCTCCACAAACAATGGTAAAAGGCAATTTTTTTTAATAAGAACTATGTGGAAACTATTGGCTGAATAAAATAGAAGTAAAGAATGTTCTTAATCACATGCACATGTTATAAAGAATTAAAGATGACTCTAATTGATAAAAAGAAGATTAACCAGAAGAGAAGGAATCCAAAAGGCAACCTTCTAAATGTAAGTAATTTCAGGGCTTAAGAACCAACAACGCTTCACTAGACAAAGGTGCAGAAACTCAGGACAGTAAAGGGAGTAACTGAAAACAGCCAGGAAAAGTAACTGCTACAAGAAAACTATGTGCGCCTTTTCTCCTAACTAAATAAAACAGGACTCCGTAAGCTGAGATCTGGCCGAAGAAATCCATGTGAGTGAACCACCTTTTATTCAAAAGTATCAACTGCTTCCAGAAATTCTGGGTAGCAACTGATGAAACTGATGACCTTGCGGGCAGCCACAAGCAACGAAAGGTAGCATTATTTTCTTTCACGCAAAATATAAACTTCAAGTAACACTTAGCTAGAGCTATGCGGCCTATAAATAGGCCTCACCAATACTACAGTTTTTGCAAAGCAACAAGCCCTACATTCAAAACAATACTAGTTTTTGGTCACTTTGGCACAAGATGGTATGTCCAAGAAGGTCTCATCATCACTGCTTGAGAAGAAAGATGCTGCCAATGATGACCTAACAGCCATAAGGAAAGAAGCAGAGGAAACCAACACTACGGTAAGTGTGGCAGCGCTGAAACGGTCCTTGATGCGTTACCTTTACATAATTTGCATTCCATTTTAGTAAAGTAGCGTTGATGTGCTCAGTCGAAACGGATGAGATAACGAACCTCATCTGTATTCTTTCCAGCATGGGTCGGAGATAATCTAGGCAGTTTACTTGATTGCTATAATTTTGTTCGTTGACAGATGGACAGGAGGGAAACATTGGTTTCTGGAGAGCGGAGGGAGTACATGTCAAAAAATAGGACCACACTGACCAGCAAGGTGAAAGCAACACTTAAGAAGGTTGGCAAGGTGACAAGATGGAAACTTTTGATCCTAGTTCCGTAGAGTATTATTATCATATATGATTTGTCATGTAACAAGTTATGCCCCTTGATCTGCCATATTGCAGATTCTGCGGAAAGCTAAGCCCAGGAAGAAGAGAACTACAATGTATCCGATCGTAGGCTCTACACTCAAATTTCATAAAGATGATGACGTGGATGCTGCATCTGCATGCTGGAGATGAACAACAAAGAGATGGAGAGAATTATCATGAATGCACCTCATAGCAAGAGCTACCTTAGTTATCTATTAATTTGCTAGTACCTATATATTGTCATCTCAGCCTATCTGTCTTTTCATTATATTGTGTCATCATGTCAGTCCGCTATTATGTTGTACTCCTTGGTGCAAAATGAGTTATCATATAATTTGCTACTGAAAGAATTGATTGTCCATTGGTTACTCTTTAGATGATGGTGTTTTCATTATTTGAAGAAAAAAGGTACATTGTAAGCAATAAACATTGAAAAGATATGATGTTTAAAAGAATATGATGCATGCATGGATACTTAGATCTAACATGGAAAGTTAAAAATCCTCAGTGTGTCAAAGATAAGTCACTATATCAGGATGAGTTTACAAGTCAGGTGCGTTGAAGCAGATAACTTGAACTTCTTTTGAATTTTCTAGTTTACCTTTTTGCATTTTCATCTATTTTAATGTTCTTAACTTCACTGTGCAGTTAAGTAACTATTTTGCATCCATAAATTATAGTCAACGAAATTTGTGTGCTATAAGGTGCACAACACGAATTAGTTGGTAGCATAAAGTTGCTGCTTGTACTTGTGGACTTGTTGAAGAGGACTTGTTGGTGCAAAACATGACCACACAACAAAGTGCCAAAACACGCGGATTGCATATAGACGAGGTTTCAATTAGCTCATGAAAACCGGACCATCTGGTATGCAAAGCTGGACCATCCGTATCTTCAGATTTGCCAGAAAACCTACAATCACGAGCCTAGGAGGGATCCTGTCACAGTTGTTGCATTTAGGGTTGTTGTAAGGTCAGGAAGGCTACTTAGAACGCCTCAAATAATCCTTGTAGGTGTACCAATTGGAAGGGCATAAAAAGAAAGTCTTAATATTTCGGTGGGAAGCTATTCTGCCACATATAAACCATGAAAGAATAGTATGACATGACAATAAAACATCACAGGATAATCTCATGAAATGTGAGATAGTATGGCCTTTCTCATGGTGATCTCCATTGTCAAGTTTCCGGTCCTTTGAGCAATCATGCTTGAGTGCTTCTTGATCAAAAACTTCTAATAACTAGTAAAAGAATTACATGAATACATCAAGCATCACAAGTTGACACTCAGTTCGTTATGCGTTGAATGAACAATCTCAACCCGGTTGTGATTAATGTGACATGTAGGCCACAAAAAATACACATGTGAATCACATATACACTTGGGCCATAGAATTCACAACATTTCCTACAAAACAAGTTAATAGGAGAGCTGGATATAATCATATGATGTGAAATATGTCAACCTAACAATCTATATGTTGTAAGCATATGATGGTCACTGAGCGAGGGCTTGAGTGGGAGCCACTCCTGCAGATCTCAAGGAAGCGCCCTAACTCTTGTCAAAATTCCATCAATCACATCAATGAAATTGATATGAAAATATCATTGGTTTGATCAGATCAAGCTAGGCGATTCTTGGACAAATCAAATGCCTCTATTTTCATTATCAATTACATGACCATCGCGTGAGGTTCTTAAAAAGGTTATAGGACACACAACCTGGATATATTATTCCTTCCTTATATGTAGGTGCACGCACTATTAGCCCCAATGGAAATTTCAATAAGTTGGGGCAAATTGTATGCGTAGACTATAGGGGAAAGTTCTATGACCCAAACCTCATATGATGCATGCTGTGCTACAACAACAATAATAATAGATCCAAACTATTACTACAGTTATCACCATGTGGATCAATCTAGTAAAAAACTATTCATGAATACCTATTATACCACTATATAGGAACAGGGTATGCTATGCAAGTACAAAATAAATCTACACATTCAACCTAGATACCATCTCAATATATAGGTGAACCCGGTTGCTACCACGAGATGCACAGCGTAGCATAGAGGAAGAAGAATTGGAGCATACCAATCCAACTTCTGTGTGTCGATGTAGTGGAAGTGCGCATATGTCCTCGTTCACCAGTAGCAGCCACACGTCCACTAGCCTTGCTGGTCCACCTCGTGTTCGTCGCCAATCAACACAACAACAAGAAAAGTAGTGTCTCCTTGGTATCCGCACACAGGATGGGACTCCATATGGCTATGTTCTAGCGCCGGATGCGTGACAAGGGAGAGAGTGTACATAGTGACAACTAGGGTATGGGAAGACCGAACTGTATCTAGCCCATAGCCTCACCCTCTACGCACATGGATTGATATCCTATATTGGCCCATGTATATGGATCTGGTCCATAGCATGTATGATTTCCTCTTGGGCACATAAAGAACAAATTCTTGCACCTAGGGGCTCATTTCGAGCTTTACAAATGAGCATATCACAAAGTTTGTGGAGATGATCAAGCACATGTACATCCATGTCCCTCTGATTTAAGCTATGTAGAACCCAATGTACTAGATATCCTTCAAGGACATGCTCCACATCAGAAGGCAATTGCTTGTTGAAGGAGTACTCAAACTAACATAAGACTGTAGTAGCATCATTTTAACACCCCGGTCCATTAGAAGCTTATAGTAGTTGTGTCGTTAGCCCATGCGGCACATGAGGAGTTGTAGTTGGTGGGTTTAGTAATACCCTGGAAGTTTAGGAGCAGCTTAGAATACTTGTCGTTTCAAATGTAGCACCTCTTGGTTAACCCTTTTACATGAAGCAAGAATGAAAATGTAAGAGAGGTGCTACACAAATGCAGGGCCATTCAACATGCGGAGCTAGGCCATATAAGAAGATTTTGGACGCGGGGTGTTACAATCATCTAGAATGAAGTGTTGTTGGACAAGAAGTCTGATCCACGCTACCCAAGAATCAAAGGTTATATTGGTGCCTTTGATTCAGAGGAGCATTATGTGAATTAGGATGTACTTTGAGTTGTTGTTCAAGCCCAAAGACTTTAACCGCAATGATATAGATGGAAATCATGATCAATAGCTATGTTATCATGTATAGGAGCACACATTGTTTATAGTGTCACTATTCATGGAGGGACATATTTTCCCTCGTCTACCTACTACATTCATAAGATGTTCTGTCCTACCAGAGAGCAAAAAATGTCCGTGCACAACCCTTGAATACAAAGCCAATCCAGATTTGACTTTTGGGGCCCTTCGTTGTCACCTTTGCATCCGTTGGTGCCTTCCCAATCCATTGCTCCATTTTCATCTCCCAAAGGGTCACTCCAAGGCACCTTCAGGTATTGTTCAAAGGAGCCGGTCGTTTCCTGCAAAAGAGTTATCTGGTGTCTTCTAGCGAAGGCCTTTAAGAATCATAGTTTGAAGGTCCTCGTTCAAAGGAACATAACATGTATGCTGACACATGGTTTAATCACGGCTTGGCTAGAAAAGAGTAAGAAGGGCTATGTTTCTGGCCTGCTATAATAGCAGTCTCTGCCCTTGCAAATCATGGGGGCCCGACAAACAACATCCCCAATGCGAGCGAAGGAGGTAAAATAAATTAAATGTTTCTATATGTATACTTTTATTACTTTAGTTGGATTTTGATCAATGCTATAGTGTTTCTGTGATGCTAAGATATTTGCATGATCCCACCATGTGATGGATTTGTGACTCGTGAATTTTTTCATAATTATAACGGTAACATGGCATGTGCTATAGATATGAGGTTGGCGAGATGCCATTTACTTGAGCCTTGCTATAACATAAGAGCTCTGCCACGTTCACTGACACCTTCGCTTAAGTCTTGTATGAGCCTTGATAATTCGATAGTATGGTGGCGTTTGCATTGCAACTTCTTTAGGTTCAGTTTGCGAAGCGGATTTTTGTTTTTCTTTCATCTGTGCTTGAAATTTTATCAATGTTTGTTCATGTTCTTCACAAATAACCAGTGATAGAGAGAGGTTGATCTCATCCAGCGGATGTTCTAGCACTTCGGAGGGCGTGGGTTTCAGCAAATCTCAATGCGATTTCTATGGAGTCAAAGATCTCAGGCTAGAAATCATGAGCAGTGCCAAGATGCCTAAAAGATCTACTGATAGGGTTGAAGTTGCCGAGAATTCTGTTGCAAAGGGCCAGAGCCTGTTACCGATTGGATTGGCCCTTTCAAGTGATTAACGAAATGTGAAAATTCTATGCAGAAGAAGGTCTTGTTGCCGGGTTGGATCTGGTCCATGACCAGAGAATGAAAAAATTCAGAACCCCACAATTATGAAGCTATAGTTTTTTCATGACGAATATAATTTTTGTGGACCTGCCATGCACTTAGGTATTTCTATATGGTTCGGTTGTAATTGTCCATGAGGTCTAGGCAAATAATTTCACCCGTGTTATTTGAGTTCTCAATTTTGTAGGAATAGTACTATGAACTTCAGTAGCATTTGCGGAGTCCAATATTAAAACATGCACGCTGGCCAAAGCTAAGCCCCGCACATGCTAGCATGAATTGTCATCGTGAGGTGCCAGAAGCGCATGGGCACAAGGCTTGGCCTTTGCCAGCTCAGTGCATGATGTTTAAATAAATTAATGTGTCAAGGATTGAATCCAACTAGGCATGCCGTGCCTAGTGCAACACAATGTGATTCTGGTGCCTCACACCATGGGTGCCTGATAGCCCAGCACAATCAAAGCGTCATGCAGCACGGCTGCGTGAGGTGTGGAGGATATTGCTGCACTGCACAGGAGGGAATCGATGAATATAGGCCACGCACTACACAGTGCTGCCAGACACTGCAAATGCGCCATGCTGTGTCGGGTAACCCTGTCATGTGGATTCTGTTTTCACTCAGATGCTATATATTGAACAAATATTTATGATGGCAAAAGACATTTCACTGAACAACTGATTAGAGGGTTATGAAGGGAGCCCTCAAACATGGAGGCAACACAAAGCCAACGCGTTGTATGCCGCCCGGGGGAAGCACAACACGTCGGGAGCCCCCCGTGCGGTTGTCATCGTCGCGCATGGCGGCCTATTGACACTCCATGTCCTCCTTCCTCCTCTCGACCTCGGCACGGTCGGCGTCGAGGTTGTGCTGCTGGGCCTAGAGGCGCTCAGCCTTCTCCTTGAGGTAGGCCGCGCGGCTGGTCAGGCTCATGCGTAGAGGTGTGAGCTCGGGGGCGTTGTCGTGGCGGTACCGTCGCTGATGAAAAAGCACTCGCGCGGCGGGAAGAAGCTGTGGGCGTCATCGGAGTGCTACTCTGGTCTGAGCCCCAAGAGTATCTCGAGGAAGTTGCGCATCAAAGGGACATTGACTCCCACCACGCCTGAGATGATGATACCTTGCGGCGCCTCCTAGCTGACGAGTTGCTCGAACTCGAGACGGAATGATGCCACAGCATTCTGGATCCCATCCGGGAGGTCCGGGAGTACGTAACAGAAGCTGTGAGGCAGGCAGCGGCAACTCCTCGTCGGTGATGATCTGGTGGTGGACGTTTGCCAACATGTAGGACATCTGGTTATGCCCTGACATAGTGGGGTTTGGGACCAAACCGAGTCGAATCTGCTGGGCAAGGACCTCCAGGTCGGCTCCCAGGAGGCCCAGTGGAGTGTAGGACGCCCGAGACTCATTGTCGTACGACAAATTCTCCTCATGAGGGTGAAACTCGCTGTTGTAGTCGGCGATATTGTCCAAACTCCCAAAACTGAGAACTTGGCCAGGGGCGAAGGAGCCGCCAACAACGATGATTTCATCGGAGAAGCGCACGCTACCCTGGAGGGCGACATCATCGGCTCCGACGGCGAGGTGGGTGGCTCTACCCACCATAGAGCGATGATCACACACGACGTGCTCTCCTACCTAGCGCTCCAGCTATCATGGGTTTGTAACCGCGATGAGCATCGGAATTGTTCGTCGGAGGTCGATGTGTGGGTCTCTATTGGTTCAAACACTCAAAACATGGAAGAGACACAACTCGGTTTGTGCTGGTTTGGGCTTATGAGCCCTGCGTCCAGTAGTATAGTGATCTTTGTGTTAGGAATGCCCAAAAACGGGGTGGGGGGGGGGAGGAGGTTACAATGGTAGAAATCGAGAGAGATTGGTAGGGGATCGCTCGGTGCTATCCTAGAGTTCATCGGTGTTATTCCTTGGTCCCTCAAAGTTGGGCTGAATCAGATCTCCTTACTGAGTTGAGTCTGATCCTTCCTCCTAGAGTTTGGGCCGATCTCCTCTAATGGGAGCCGTGCCTCCCCTTCCACCGGGTGCATGCGTCCTTTGCTGCGGCATTGCTGGACGTTGCCTTGTTGTGTAGGGGTAGTTGACAGTGCTACAACCGTCTCCTGACGCTGCTGCCTCTATTCTGGTGCTTGACCGTTAGGGGCTGCCTGCTGCCGCACAACCTCCCACGGGTTAGCCTTCTCGAGGCTTGCTTGGTCCGCAAGGAGCCTTTGCCTGAAGGGGTTAACGAGTGGGCCTTGGAGCCCTTCACAACTAGAGTTGGTGGAGTTCCTTGTCTTGTTTTGTCACGCCCGTTGTGTGACCTGCCGAGAGAGTGGCCGACAGGGCCTCACGTCCATTGAATAGGCAGATGGTGCAGCATCTCCGTACCTATCAGGCTTTGAGCGCTTGATGGTTTCATGAGCCAGATCCTGGCCGGTAGCTTAGGACTGCCTGGGCGTTGGCCCAGTGGGTGGAGGTCAGGCTCGGGTTGCTGTCGTTCAGTAGCCCAGGGCCGTGCCCCGAGCCCCTTAGCCTTCAGTGGCTGCAGGGTGCTCGGGCTCGCCCTAACTCCTTATAGAGGGTGCGTGCGAGCGTACCCGATGGGGGTATAGCCCCCGAGCCCTAGAGCCATACATGGGATTGGTCGGGAGGTGCATAGGTCGGTCTCCTCTTTCTCGGGGACTTAACATACCCTATGTGAGACTCTCATCACAACCCAATAACTATTTTCTGATTATGAAGAGCACACGCATACACTTCAGATTTATGGATCACAATAGTGCCTATATTCAGACCATGAATAGCACTTGAACCATCTGAATCAGTTGCTGGTTGATGGGTTCCAGCCATGCCATGTGAATCTGATTTATTCGGGTAACCTCCAGGCTTGGCCGACACCCACATGGATTTACACCCTCCAATAAAATTCTTGCCACCTGCACTGTGCCTTGATGAATTGCTCCTTAGAGAAAACATGAGTCCAGGCATAATAGCTTCAGTTTGCTTGTTTGGACTTAAATTCCTAGGGGCTGAATCCTCTGGCTGCCGTGGATTACTGATAGAATTGATAGAAACTGGCTTAGCACTTTCCATTCATTGATCAATAGTTTATATAAGGGATTACATGACTCTTCATACGGATTACATGACTCTTCATTCTAGACTTATGACATTCTAGGCTATTCGCATTCTAATACCCTCCTGCAGTGTTAACTGAGTGAGGAGCGAACGTTGAAACTGGACCAAAAGTTGATTAAGACGGTGGATGGACGCCCCTTAGTGAATATGTAGGCACATTTAAGGAACGTCAGAACATGAAGAACTCGCACAACTCCAAGGGACACTTGCTCCCGAACGAAATGGAGATCAATCTCCACATGCTTGGTCCTTTGTTGATGAACTGGATTTGTGGAAAATACACAGCACTGATGTTGTCACAATAAACAAGAGTAGCCTGAGTTAGAGGACGACGAAGCTCGCCCAAGAGTTGACGAATCCAGCATGCCTCAGCCACGGCATTAGCAACACCCCTATATTCGGCTTCAGCACTAGAGAGCGACACGGTGTGTTGGCGCTTGGGGGACCATGATATAAGGTTATCTCCAAGAAACACGCAGTATCCAGAAGTGGAGCGACGGGTGTCTAGGCAGCTAGCCCAATCAGCATCCAAGTAAACAACCAACTCATGTGACTGGCTGCGAGAAAGAGCAAGACCATACTCCATAGTGCCTTTGATATACCGCAAAATGCATTTGACGAGAGCAAAGTGACACTCCTGGGGGTCATGAATATACAAGCAAACTTGTTGAACGGCATGAGCAATATCTGACCGTGTGAGAGTCAAGTATTGTAAAGCACCAGCAAGACTGCGATATAGTGTAGGATCATCTACTGGTGGCCCATCATGGGCAGACAGTTTGGAATGAACCTCAATGGCAAGGATTGCATGATGACATGTTTGCCTTGGCCAAAATTTCAGCAGCATATTTAGCTTGAGAAAGAAAGAGACCTGTGGATGACCATTGAACAGAAACTCCCAAGAAGTAATGAAGATTACCAAGATCAGTCATGGCAAATTCCTGCTGCAGGGAGCCAATAATATGTTGAAGAAGATGTTGTGATGAATATCTCAATATGATGTCATCCACATACATCAGAAGGTAGGCCACATCTGCCCCATGAGTGTAGATGAACAGCGAGTTGTCACATTGAGAAGCCCGGAAACCAACTGAGGTGATGAATGCTTGGAAGCTGCTATACCAAGCCCACAGGGCCTGTTTGAGGCCATAGAGAGTTTTGTTGAGCTTGCACACATAGTTAGGATGCGTCAGGTCAACAAACCCAGGAGGTTGTTGGCAGTAGATAGTTTCATTCAGAGTGCCATGTAAAAATGCATTTTTAACATCCAACTGATGAATAGGCCAATCACTAGAGATGGCGAGAGATAATACTGTATGAATAGTTGCGGGCTTGACTACCGGGCTGAAGGTTTCATCATAGTCAATACCGTGCTGCCAAGAAAATCCACTAATGACCCAATGAGCCTTGTACCGAGCTAAACACCCATCAGCATTGTGCTTGTGGCGATAAAGCCATTTGCCTGAAACAATATTAGCATTTGGTGGTGGTGGTGGTACAAGGTCCCAGGTTTGATTTGCAAGAAGAGCACCATATTCTTCATCCATAGCATGCTTCCAATTTGGATCTGAGAGCGCACCTCGATATGTTTTTGGGAGTGGGCTGATAAACCGTAGACAAGTTGAAAATTTCTCGTGGTTGACTAATGCCAGACTTGTCCCTGGTTTGCATGGCATGTTGATTAGTAATGGGAGGAACAGGAACAATGGGTGCTTGAGAGGAGCATAGAGCAACCGGTATGACAGTCGAGGTGGAGCCAGCTGGCGCTGCCACTACTGAGGGCGCTGCAGCTGCTGTGGGCACTGGAGCTGCTACTGCTGTGTGCATCAGCTGATTGATCTCTTACGAATCATAATATAGATCAAAGTTATTGATCATGTGTTAAATAACTTATTGTTTAATACAATATCATCAGTTATCGAATCTGTTAAGATTAGTAAGATTTTTCTTGCTATTTTTTTGTTGATTCACCAGTTATCGATCTCGTTATAATTAATGTTTTATTAATTATGACAAATCACCTGATTGAGATTGAGATAAATCGGTATCATACCATTTTAATTGGTCGTCCTTTGATCTGGTCACACCTTAAATCTTATAATTGATGGCTTAATTTCGCTAGATCGGCTGTTTTATCTCTATTCCAATCAAACATAGTATGCATCCAAGACATGTTTTAATCTTGAATAAACTCACTAGTTAATGTGATCTAATCTAATGACACTACCATAGCTGCATCGATCCGGTCGAACCTCACTGGTAAGACTTTAGATTAGAAATTATCAATTAGTTGTCTTGTTCATGATCAAGATATGTACTCTGTTTGTTTGATATGACTGCATCGGCTATTTTAGCCGATTTGCCTATACTCTCACACATATAGCATGTTTTCATGAATCTGTCAACATATAGATGGTTTTATAGATTCTTTGGCTTTAGTTTGTTATCATTATCAAAGTTGCATCGATCTGATCGAACCTCACTGCTAATGATAATAGATTAGATTCAAACTGTTTATAGATTCATTTATATTAGACAATCGATTTGTTCGCATGTTATACTCTTTTCATCAAACTTATCGGCTCAACGCTTTATATCGATCATGTTCCATTTAGCCGATGATGCTTTCTGATGTTCCATGAGTATCAGTTATTTTGATTCATATCATTATCATTTAATATTAGCTGATAACCCTTGATTTAAAGATCTTCATTTCATGGATACGCCGGATATCGACTATTTAGTCGATAGCCTTATTGAATCGGCTATCTAGCCGTATATTTGGAACTGTCTGGTACAACACCGACATGTTCTACTTTAAATTACTGATAAGATTTTCTCTCCTTGTCAATTATTGGTCAAATTGACTGGCACATCGTTGGGTTTTCAGAATCGACTGGTTCTATGTTGAAGCCAAGCAGATCTCTGGTCTCGATCCACTCAGATCATCTGGCTTGTTGTGTGTTGATCACATCGCCACATTTTTGTGTCAACAGAGTAACATAAATAGACTTATTGGAGCGCAAGCGTGAGAGGACTTGGACGCCTGGATGCCCCAACCGCCGGTGTCAGGTAGTCTCCATGGCTGCAAGCAAGACGCTAGGATGGGTTGTGGATGTCGCAACGAGCGGGTAAAGGTCTATGGAACTATCACATCGGTGGAGCACCGTCTTGGTTTGGAAATCCTTCACAGTAAACCAAATGGGTCAAATTCAATTGAACAAGAATTATCTTTAGTATATTTATGCACAGAAACAAGATTTGCGATGAGGTGGGGAGAAACAAGGACATTGGAGAGATGTAGAGGGCGGTTGCAACTAGGAAACGAAGTGTGACCGAAACAGGTGATAGGTAAACGAGTACCATTACCGACAATGATGTTGGAATCGGAAGGAAGTAAGGGGTTAATGGAAGAGAGATTACCAGATGATGACGAAAGGTGTGAGGACGCACCGGAGTCCATGAACCAAGTAGCATCGGGCTGCTGTAGTGTCATGGTGTTGAAGGCATTGGCCAAGGCGGCCTGGTTATAGGACGCCGTCGGATCAGCAGGGGCAGCACCCGAAGGATTGCCGTAGGCGCCGTAAGGGTAGGCGCCGTAGAGGTAGCCAGGCTGGGGAGGAGCAGCAATATGCACCTGGGCTGGCGGTGGAGGCAATTGTTGCTGGAACGTCCTAGAGCATAGGACACATTTGGAATTGGCCACTCCACATGTTGGACCATGGATGGAGAGCACACTAGTTGTTGTAGCCCCTTCCTTTGCCCTTGCCATGCGTCCAAGGACGCGACGGAGGACGCGGCGCCAGCGGCACTGGGGTTGCAGCGAACGCCGCAGGCACCAGCACGGTAGCACGAGGAGGCGCAGGGGCGCTCCTAGGCGCAGTGAAGGCCGAAGAGGATGCTGGGAGCTTGGACTCTTCCAGGGCAAGAAGCGACTGGGCCTCGAGGAACAAGGGCAGCAGAGTCTTTGTTGTCAGTATGGAAGCCATGCAACGAAGGGGCTCATTGACGCCGCGGAGGAAACCTATTAATGGAAGCGGCCATTTGCTTCCGAATTGTATGTGTAGCTTTTGTGCACCACCAGCCTCCAGCATATATTACCATAATTTACCCCCCACCTAGCTCCGTCTTCTGAAGGATTCAACGAAGGCTACATATTCAAGGTTTCAATATTTACACCCATGGCTAAACTACAATTTTCATTAACAATTTAGGTTTCCTGTCATCAAGATGCATGGAGCCAAGAGCATACTCATGTTATGATTACCTAAACAGACCATTTGATGCTTGAAATTTGTTGTTATAAAAAAAGTGCCACCAGACACAAGCAGTGAACATTTCTATAGACTGGCAGCATATAAAATAAGAAAGCTCAAGTCATGTAAGCCGAACAAATTGGGTCGATCAAATAGAAAGTTGGGCTCTCAGAAGAAGAAACATCATGCTTTTGTTTCAAGAAACTTACTTTAATTTTGCTCTTCGAGAACCTCAAACAAAAGGATATTTTCTACCAGTCATGATTTTTCCTTTTATTTGACAACCCAAGACAATAATAACTACCACTCAAAAAAGAACAAAAGTTGGCCAGAAACGACTCATACACTTCTCCACAAACAATGGTAAAGGCAATTTTCTAATAAAAACTATGTTGAAACTCTTGGCTGAATAGAAGTAGAGAATGATGTTCTTAAACACACCCACATGATACAAAGTTAACTCTAATTGATAAAACAAAATTAACCAAAAGGGAAGGAATCAAAAACAGAAGTGGCACACCCAGAAACAAAATTGATTGCAGTAGTGGGCATTCCCGATGATGCTTGATAGTGTTGGCGGTTGATGTCAGTTCAGAGTGGCAGGGGCCACTTGATTCCTAATTGTAAGGACGTGAAGTTTATGTGCACCACAAGCCTCCAGCATAAGATGGCTGTGATTGATAAAAAGAATATTAACCAAAAGAGAAGGAATCCAAAGGGCAACCTTCTAAATGGAAAGTAATTTCAGGGCCTAAGAAGCAACAACGCTTCACAAGACAACGATGCAGAAATTCAGGAAAGTAAAAGGAGTAACTGAAAACTGCCAGTAAAAGTAACTGCTACAAGAAAACTATGTGCGGCTACAAGTAACTCCTACAAGGAAAAAATAATCAAAACAAGATTCCATAAGAAGAGATCTGGCCAAAGAAATCCATGTGAACCACCTTTTATTCAAAAGTATCAACTGCTTTCAGAAATCCTGGACAGCAACTGAGTGATGAAACTGATAACCTAAGGGGCAGCCACGCAAGCAATGAAAGGTAGCATGATTTTCTTTCATGCAAAATACAAACTTCAAGCAACGCTTACCTAGAGATATACGGTCTATAAATAGGCCTAACCACTCCTACAGTTTTTGCAAAGCAACAAGCCCTACATTCAAAACAATACTAGTTTTTGGTCACTCAGTACATGGATATGGCACAAGATGGTATGTCCAAGAAGGTCTAATCACTGCTTGAGAAGAAAGATGCTGCCAATGAAGACCTAACAGCCATAAGGAAAGAAGCAGAGGAAACCAACACTGCAGTAAGTGGCAGCGCTGAAACGGTCCTTGTTGCGTTACGTTTACATAATTTGCATTCCATTTTAGTAAAGTAGGGTTGATGTGCTCAGTCGAAACGGATGAGATGATAACAAACCTCATCTGTATTCTTTCCATCATGGGTTGGAGAAAATCTAGGCAGCTTACTTGATTGCTATGATTTCGTTCATGGACAGATGGACAAGAGGGAAACATTGGTTTCTGGAGAACCGAGGGAGTACTTGTCACAAAAGGGGACCACACTGGCCAGCAAGGTGAAAGCAACACTTACGAAGGTCGGCAAGGTGACAAGATGGAAACTTTTGATCCTAGTTCCATAGAGTATTATTATCATATATGATATGTCATGTAACAAGTTATGCCACTTGATCTGCCGTATTGCAGATTCTGCAGAAAGCTAAGCCCAGGAAGAAGAGATCTAAGATGTATCCAATCGTAGCCTCTACACTCAAATTTCATAAAGATGATGATGTGGATCCTGCAGATGCTGGATCTGCATGCTGGGGCTGAACAACAAAGAGACGGAGAGAATTATCATGAATGCACCTCATAGCAAGAGCTACCTTAGTTATCTATAATTTGCTAGTACCTATTGTCATCTCAGCCAATCTGTCCTTTCATTATATTGTGTCATCATGTCAGTCCGCTATTATGTTGTACTCCTTGGTGCAAAGTGAGTTATCATATAATCTGCTATTGAAAGATTGATTGTCCATGGTTACTCTTCAGATGATGGTGTTTTCATTATTTGAAGAAAAAAGGTATATTGTAAGCAATGAAACATTGAAAAGATATGATGTTTAAATGAATATGATGCATGGATACTTAGATCTAACATGGAAAGTTAAAGATCCTCAGTGTGTCAAAGATAGGTCACTATATCAGGATGAGTTTACAAGTCAACTGTATTGGAGCAAATAACTTGAACTTTTTGAATTTTCTAGTTTACCTTTTTGCATTTTCATCTGTTTTAATGGTCTTATTAACTTCACTCTACAGTTAAGTAACTATTTCGCATCCATAAATTATAGTCAACGAAATTTGTGTGCTATAAGGTGCACAACATGAATTAGTTGGTAGCATAAAGTTGCTGCTTGTACGTGTGGACTTGTTGAAGAGGATACGATTACAATGCCGACAATAATATTGTTGGTGCAAAACATGGCCTAGGAGGGATCCTGTCACGTTTGGTGCATTTAGGGTTGTCGTAAGGTCAGCAAGGCTACTTAGAATGCCTCAATCCTTGTAGGTGCATCAATTGGAAGGGCATAAAAAGAAAGTCTTAATTTTTTGGTGGGAAGCTAGCTATTCTACCACATATAAACTATGAAAGAATAGTATGACATGAAAATAAAAACATCACAGGATAATCTCTTGAAATGTGAGATAGTATGGACTTTCTCATGATGATCTCCATTGTCAAGTTTCCAGTCCTTTGAGCCATCATGCTTTTGTGCTTCTTGATAAAAAACTTCTAATAACTAGTAAAAGAATTACAAGTTGACACGCAAGACGTTATGCGTTGAATGGACAATCACTACCCGGTTGTGATTAATGTGACATGCATGCCACAAAAAATGCCCACATGAATCACATATACACTTGGGCCATTGTATTCGCAACATTTCCCACAAAACAAGTTAATAGGAGAGAACCGGATACAACCATGTGATGTCAAATATGTTACCATAACAATCTATATGTTGTACGCATACGATGGTTACTGAGCAGGGGCTTGAGTCGGAGCCACTCCTGTAGATCTCAAGGCAGCGCCCTAACACCTGCCAGAATTCCATCAATCACATGTATGAAAATGATATGAACATCTCATTGGATTGATCAAATCAAGGCGATTCTTGGACAAATCAAATGCCTCATTCTTGGACAAAAATTAGTGAAAGAAATGTTATTAATCTTTGTAAAGATGTTAGGGGTGGCATAAACTTACATATTAAACCCAACTCCTTTAGAAATTCATAGGGCAAAACCTCCACCCTCTAATTTTGCAATTTCTTGCTGTGGGGGTATTAACCCCTATACCCTTACGGCTAAGCTGGGCTGGCCCGGATCGATGGGTTCGGTCCACCCGAAAGACGACGTGCGGCCCAGTTAACCTGATCGGAGTCCCGCACAAGGAATCAAGCAGGATCCTGGTCGGTTAGAATAGGAATCCTTATCCGGCCACATATGGCAATTGTAACTGACTAGGATTAGTTTCCAGATCTGTAATCCTGCCCCCCAGACTATATAAGGCGGGCGGGGGACCCCTCTAAAAAACATCTCTCATTGACATACAGCAATACAAATCAGACGCAGGACGTAGGTATTACGCCTTCTCGGCGGCCGAACCTAGATAAAACCTCGTGTCTGTCTTGCGTCACCGTCTTGTTTGGGGTTTGCGCATCTATCTGCCGATAATCTACTACCTTGGGCATACCCCTAGGTAGACTGCCGACCATATTTCGTCGATAGTGGCGCGCCAGGTAGGGGGTGTGCGTACTGCTCTCCAAGCAAACAAGATGGTCATCATCTCCGGCTCCATGGCTACGCCCAACGGCCTCACGTTCACCGTTGGCCAGATCACCTGGACCACCGGCTCCGACGACTCCATCGCCATGACCACGGAGGAGGCGTGGATTCAACCTGCGCCGACGACTACTTCACCTGCATCGGCTACGGCTCCGACCACGGTGAACACGGCTCCGACCACGATGAATATGGTTCTGACCACGATGGATCTAGCTCCGACCACGGTACATCTGGCTCCGACCACGCCTACAGCCATGCCAACAACCCATCATCCGCTTCCCCGCTACAGAGGAAGGCAGATCGACAACACCGACCTGCTCGACTCCATCGATCGGGTCGACATCAAACTCGCTGAAACCCTAGCTCTGGTAAGTACGATTCAAAGCCAACCTAATGAGCAGGTAACAGCTCCCCACGATAGATCTACCCGACCAGCTCGGACCAGTCATCCTACGCGACTTGGAACAGATCTCGTGGTCGTATCTACTCCTGAGGGGCGTTTCGCTCGCCGCCAGCCAGCCTTCGCGACGAGTCTCCGACTCTGCGAGTACGAAGTCCCGATGGAAAACCACCAGGTCCAGCCCTACGGCCTGCAAAACGCTGCCTCCAGCTACGCGTACAATCTACGACGCCGCTCGGATCTGTGTCCTATATACCGATCTCAGCCGAAGCCATGCAACATCGTCAACATGGTCCGGATTGAAGATTATCAAGAAGGATCCGTCCACACGGTCCGAGAGGGCGACTCCAGCTCCTCATCCGGCATCGCATCCAACGCATCTGTCCACACCGAGCTTCAATGTCACGAAGATGAAGGCGTCAAATATGATCTGGATCTATCAGACCACGCCCCGGGTTTCCCCTAATTTCCGTCTTTCCCACCAAGACGAGGGGATTTGATCCACGTTGTCAGCAATGACGAGCCGCCAACAGTTGGCGAAACAGAACAAGAAAAGACTGCACGTGAAGCACGCAATATTGACCGATTTAATCACCAGCAAATCGAAGCTGAAGCAGACCAGGAGGCACGACGCATAAGGGTTCAACCATGTGACCTCAACAATGCTTTCGACAGGGTGGGGGACAAACAAGTCTTCAAGACTCCAAGCGCCAACGTAGCTGTCGCCATGGCGACAATGCAGCGGCTGCCCAACACTCCCGAGACCCAAGCAGTCCGTGATGACATACAAGCTTATCTGAGGGCTGCTATGGCTCAGACCGCAGAGATGAATCAAGCCCGGGCTCCATCCGTTTCAGTTGAATCAAGCCACAGCCGCCAATACTCAAGTCGCTCACAGCCGCTCAACCAACGTGGCTCGCACAACAACGACCCGTCGGACCACCATCAAGGCGGAAACGGTGGTCATGATGGTGGTCGGGACGAAAACCGCCGCCGGGAGGATAACCGCCATGGCGTTCGAGGTGACAACCGCCGAGATAACCGCGATAGTCGCTGTGATAACCACGGTCATAGGGCTAATCCAGATGGCAATCGAGATCGCCGCGATGGCAATAACGATCTCTGCCATTACCTCGGTGGACGTGATCTGCGTGCTCGCATCAACCAGAGAGCCAACGATCGTGCATCCCATGAAAGCTATCGCCGTATGGAGTATGACACCGCCCACGGCCCGCCGGGTCTGAAGCAGTTCACTCCACACCTTCGCCAAGTCATATGGCCCAAGCATTTCAAGCTCGAGAAACTTCAGAAGTACGACGGCAAGGAAAACCCCGAATTATGGGTCATGCTCTACGAAACTACGTGCCGATCAGCCATGGCTGACGAGCACGTCATGTCTAACTACTTCCCAGTCGCTGTTGGTCATGCAGGTCACCAATGGCTGGTTAGCTTGCCGGCGAACTATTTTGACTCTTGGCAGGAGCTCAAGCAGGCCTTCATCGACAATTTCATCGCTACTTGTGAACAACCCGGCAACAAGTATGATCTGTAATGGATCCGAGATCGGAAAGACGAACCACTGCGCGAGTACGTTCGGTGTTTCTCGGAGATGCGCATCAAGGTCCCATCAATCTCCAACAACGAAGCAATCGAGGCTTTTGTTACCGACCTCCGCTTCCACGACGCCCTAAGAGACAAGCTCCTTCGGAAGAGACCTGAATCAGTTACAGCGCTCTTGGCCACCACTAAGAAATACACGGACGCCGACGACGCTAAAAAGATAATCGTTGATGAAGCAGCAAGGGTTCCACGCTCCGACCACCCTCCGCACCGCGATGATTACCGCGGCAATCGTGGTCGGAACGACAATTTTGACCACCGCAACCGGCGCAACGACTCCCGCGACCACCGTGACCAACGTAATCAGCGGCGCAACCACCGTGACGATTACAGGAGCAAGCGTGCTCGGGAAGACGACGGCGAGGTCAATACCGTGAAAAAGGGCGGCAGATGTCGTAACTATGAGGACGACTATGCCAAAGCATTGAAGGGGCCCTGCCAGCTCCATCCTAAGTCGAACCACACCCTGGAGAATTGTCACGTCCTCAAGACTATCTACACGTGTCAACAGGCTCCGGATACGTCCGACAAGCCTAACGACATGGGGGAACAGCGCAACGAGGACAACGACGACGACGATGCAGACCCTCGCCATAAATACGTCAAGCCGACTGATCGCGTGCACACCATCATCGGCGGCAAGGTGTCCATTGAGACCAAACGAGAACGCAAGCTGCTCGCCCGCGCTTGCTTGAACGTGGCAAACACCGACAACCTTCTCACCGATCCGCGGCTTCCTCCGTGGTCTCACCGTAAAATCCACTTTAGCAGGAAGGACCAATGGGCCGCCATACCTGAGCCAGGGCGTTTTCCCCTGGTCCTCGATCCTTGTATCAACAAGGTTCAGTTCAATAGGGTACTGATCGACGGTGGCAGCTCCATTGATATACTATTCTAGAACAGCCTGCCCGCCCTAAAAATATCCAAGGCGGACCTGAAGCCGTACGAGGCACAGTTCTAGGGCGTTCTCCCCGGATAGAGCTCTACACCTCTCGGGCAGATCACGCTACCTGTGCAATTCGGGACCCCGGACCACTTCCGCACCGACTACGTCAACTTCGTGGTCGTTGACTTCGACGGCACCTACCATGCTATTCTTGGTCGACCGTCGCTCACCAAGTTTATGGCCATACCTCATTACAGGTATCTGGTGCTCAAGATGCCTACCGAGAAAGGAGTTTTAACCCTCAGGGGCAACGTATACGCAGCTTATACCTGCGAGGACGACAGCTTCAAAATAGCAGAGGCCCACGACCTCTCTATTCGTATGGCCGAGACCATGCTCGACGCTAAGAAGACCTCGGCCGACCACCTGGAGATCCCAGAGCTCGAGGCTCTGCGCAAGAACATCAGGTCCAAGGAGCACAAGATGATCCAGCTGGTCGATGGCGATCCCAGGAAAACGGCCCTCATCGGGGCCAACCTGGATCCCAAATAGGAAGACGTGCTCATCAGGTTCTTGAGGAGCAACGTGAAGGTGTTTGCATGGAAACCTTCCGACATGCCCGGTGTACCTCGGAACTTGATTGAGCACTCCTTAAATGTCAACAGCAAGGCCAAACCAATCAAGCAGAAGCTACGATGGTTCGCTCGCGACAAGAAGGAGGCGATTAGGGTAGAAGTTACACGGCTTTTGACAGTCGGATTTATCAAAGAAGTGTATCATCTAGAATGGTTAGCCAACCCGGTTCTTGTACGCAAAAAGAATAATGAATGGAGAATGTGCGTTGATTACACTGATCTCAACAAACACTGCCCTAAGGACCCCTTCGGCTTACCTCGCATAGACGAGGTCGTAGATTCAACCGCCGGTTGCGAGCTGCTCTCCTTTCTCGATTGTTACTCTAGTTATCACCAGATCGCTCTCAAAAAGGATGATCAGATCAAGACATCTTTCATCACGCCTTTCGGCGCCTACTGCTACATGACTATGTCGTTCGGGCTCAAAAACGCCGGAGCTACCTACCAATGCGCTATACAGGCTTGCCTCAACGATGAGATAAGAGACGGCCTCGTCGAGGCTTATGTTGACGATGTAGTTGTCAAAACCAAGGAAGTACGTACCCTTGTTGACAATCTGGAACGCACCTTTGCAGCCCTCAATACGTTCCAATGGAAATTAAACCCAAAGAAGTGTATCTTTGGCGTTCCTTCTAGCATACTGCTCGGCAACGTCGTCAGCCATGACGGCATACGCCCTAACCCGGAGAAAGTCAAAGCTGTCTTAGACATGAAGCCCCCAAAAAAGGTGAAAGATGTCCAGAAGCTTACCGGATGCATGGCCGCTCTAAGCCGTTTCATATCAAGATTAAGAGAAAAAGGGCTACCGTTCTTCAAACTGCTCAAAGCATCCGAGAAGTTTGAGTGGTCAGAGGAAGCAGACGCTGCTTTCACATAGCTAAAAGAATACCTCACATCACCCCCGGTGCTTACTCCTCCTAGAAAAGATGAAACTCTCCTACTTTACATTGCGGCGACCGATCGGGTGGTTTCCACTACAATGGTGGTCGAGCGCGACGAGCCGGACCACGCCTACAAGGTACAACGGCCAATTTATTTCATTAGTGAGGTACTCAACGAATCCAAGACCAGGTACCCACAGATTCAGAAACTGCTCTACGCCATACTGATAACATCCCGAAAGTTGAGACATTACTTCGACGGATATCGTGTGGTGGTCATGACCGAGTATCCTCTGGGGGACATCATTCGCAATAAGGATGCAAACGGACGCATCGTCAAATGGGAAATGGAGCTATGCCCCTTTTCCTTGGAATTTGCAAGCCGTACTACAATCAAGTCTCAGGCACTCGTCGATTTCATCGTTGAGTGGATAGACTTAAGCACGCCTGCCTCTCCGGGATCCGGCGAATATTGGACGATGTACTTCGACGGTTCTCTCAACATTGATGGTGCGGGAGCAGGAGTTCTTTTCGTATCACCATCCAAGGAGCAGCTCCGGTATGTCCTCAGGATTTGTTTCCCAGCATCTAATAACGCCGCCGAGTATGAAGCGTGCCTGCATAGTTTACGCATTGCGGTTGAGCTTGGTGTTAAACGTCTCTATGTCTACGGAGACTCGGCTCTGGTCATCAACCAACTCAACAAGGACTGGGACACGACCAGCGAAAAGATGGACGCGTACTGCAAATCGATAAGAAAGCTAGAAGGCAGGTTCTATGGCATCGAGTACATACATGTGGTCCGGGACAAGAACCAGGCAGCGGATGCGCTGTCAAAGTTAGGATCATCCCGAGCCAAAATCCCACATGGTGTATTCGTCCAAGACCTGCTCACGCCTTCCATCGAAAATGAAGATTCTACGGTCGACAAAACTCCAGATCAGCAATTAGTGGCAGCGGTTCCGGCGCCGAGTACAACTGAGCTGCTTCCGACCACTCATGAGCCGGACTGGAGAACACCTTTCATCAAGTACTTAACAGATGGTAGCGGTTATATCGATCGAACAGAAAATGAGCGCCTGATGCGTCGCAGTAAGCAGTATCTGCTCGTCGATGGCAAGTTATGGCGCAAAAATGCTAAGGAGGAAATCTTGATGAAGTGTATAACCCAGGAGGAAGGCGAGCATCTCCTGGACCAAATCCACTCTGGCTCCTGCGGCAACCACGCGGCCTCAAGAACACTGGTCGGTAAGGCTTTCCGAGCAGGGTTCTATTGGCCGTCAGCAGTAGCCGACGCAGAGAAGCTAGTCCGCCGCTGTGAGGGTTGTCAGTTCTTCTCCAAGAGAATCCATGTACCAGCACATGAGATCCAGATGATTCTAGCCTCTTGGCCCTTCGCATGCTGGGGACTCGACATGATCGAGCCTTTCAAACCGGCTCCTGGGAAATTTACATGCGTCTTCGTGCTAATTGATAAATTTTCTAAGTGGATAGAATACATGCCTCTAGTACAGGCATCCTCAGAGAAAGCTGTCACGTTCCTCGACCAGGTCATCCACCGTTTTGGCGTGCCCAACAGCATCATTACTGATCTGGGTACTCAGTTCACCGGGAACGCTTTTTGGGACTTCTACGATGAAAGGAGCATAGTTGTAAAATACGTCTCGGTGGCGCACCCCAGAGCTAATGGACAAGTCGAGCGGGCAAATGGCATGATCTTGGACGCATTGAAGAAGAGGATGTACAGAGAAAACGATAAAGCTCCTAGAAGATGGCTTAAGGAGTTACCAGCCGTGGTCTGGGGCCTCCGGACTCAGCCTAGTCGTAACACCGGCGTCTCGCCATACTTTATGGTTTATGGCGCTGAGGCAGTTCTCCCACCAGATATAGCTTTCAGATCAGCACGGGTAGAGAACTTTGACGAGGGCAAGGTCAATGAAGTACGGGAGCTAGAAGTCAACAGCGCAGAGGAGAAAAGGCTCGATTCTTGTGTACGCACGGCCAAATACCTTGCTGTTTTGCGTAGGTACTACAACAAGAACATTAAAGAGTGTTTCTTCATGGTCGGGGACTTAGTCCTGAAGTGGAAGACGAACCAGGCTGGTGTCCACAAACTCGCAACCCCATGGGAGGGACCCTTCATGATCAAGGAAGTCACACGTCCAACGTCTTACAGGTTAGCTCACCTGGACGACACGGACGTACCAAACTCGTGGCACATCGACAAGCTTAGACGTTTCTATGCTTAACTACTGAGATATGTACTTTACTTGTATTTTCGATTTACTTTAATAAAGCAATTATGATTTCTCCGACCACTCTAATGTGTCACTCCAAATTTTATGGTTATTCTGACTTAGCCAGTACAAGTCGACCACCACTCCTTCTACGGTTTTCGGAGCAGGTCCTGTCTCCGGTTCCTCCCAACACGTGCACGGGATCCGCTCTCTATGTTGCGGGTGATCGACAGGTCCCCCCTGGTTTGACTTGTCCGCGTCCACATGTGCACAGGTCATAGTACCTCACACTCCGACCACATGCCAACTAGGGCCGCACAAACCCTTCGGGATGATGTGTCGAGCAAAATGGTACAACTAAACAGAACGTTAACACGTTCCCACTTAGTTACACCAACAAAAAATTTCAAGCTAAATACGTTTTGTATAAAGCAAACAAGCTTATAATGATATACAGTTACGTTATTACAAGCTTGCTTGAAGAGGCTCAAGTTTACAATAACACAACTATGTCCTCCTTCTACAGCTCTAAGCCTATTACATTGGCTGGTCGGGGCGCATGGCATTTACTTCTCGCCGCCTCTAATACCCTACTCGAGTCTCAGGGACTCTTGCGCTAGTCGAGCTGAAGGGGATGGCCCCGCCGGTGCCTGGCTGGTCGAGACCGCAGGCTTCGTTGGTTGGCTTGTAGCTGATGGCATTTCCAACTGGCTTGTCGACGGCATACCCTGTACAGGTGCTGTCCCACCTCCACACAGGTTAATATCGCCAATTATCTTTGACGACAAGTCCAGCTGGGCCGTCCGAAGCTCTTCTGCCTTGTCTGGGTCTATCTCCTTCGGGTACCCAGCCTCCAGGCGTTTGAGATCGATCAGGGGGTAGTGAGCACGCACCATGCTTAGCACATGGGCACCTGTGTACTCACCCGCCTCCTTCACGAACTCTTGGAACCATCCCCATGCTTGTTTGCATCTCTCGACCAGTCCGAGCTGGGGCGTCCTTAGCTCTTCCTCTATGAGCGCCGGGTCGATAAGATTGAGGACGGGCACAATGCCAGTTGCCATTTCTTGGCACCGCTTGTTCCACATGTCCCGCTCCTCGGTGGCCTTGAGGCATCGTGCTCTCCAGTCATCGCGCTCTTTGATCACGGCCTCTAGGTGCCTCTTAGCATTGACTTTCAAAACTGAACGCAGTACAAGACATTAAACGTGGTGACACGACAAGGCAAGGTGGGCGATAGAATGAGAAGGGTGATCTAGAATACTTACTTTTTAGGTCATCCTTCATTCTGGTGGTGTGGTCTTGGAGTTCAGACTGGCTGCGTGCCAGTTTCTCATTGTCCTCCTTCAGGCGACCACATTCTATGGTCACACGGCTATTTTCCCCTTGGAGGCGGGTCACTTCAGCTTCTAAACCTGCATTACAGCTGTTACTGCCAAAGAACACAATAACACAAGTCCTGCACTTGCTATGATACGGTGAAAAACTTACTTGTTTTCTCCCGCTCTTTGTTATTGAGCTGGCCGACCAGGTTTTGGTTCTGTGCTTCTCGGTCTGTCCTCTCCTGGTCGGTGGCTTCAAGTTGGCGTCGTAAGCGTTCCACTTCAGCCGTCAGCTCCTTATTCGTCGCCGTGATTCCTTCAATCTGGTCAAAGCACCTTTTTCGGTATCTTGCAGTTTTCATCAAGTCCTGCATATAGACAAGCTACGTCAGACAGTTCGACTACATAACAGGGTCAAGGACTCAAGCCAAATATACCTGGACTTCTGTCACCAGACGCTTGGCCGCCCGTTCGACTCTTAAGGTCTCTTCGACCTCTGGGATTTCTTCATGCATGACCCATTCGTCGTTCCGATAGCGCGACACATATACATGTTGTCGCCTATCTTGGGGACGGCCTAGGACCTCTTCCACTTCTTCCTCTTCAGCCTCCTGTTCGGGAGGCGGCGCTGGTCTGGAGTTTGCAGACTCCACGACCACAAGGGCTTTTCCACGAGCCATCGCGTCGGCAAGAATGTTCTGGGCCACTTTTGGCTGCTGCTCCTTGGCTAGACCCGGCTCCCTTGGCGCCATGGTATCCATCTCAGTAGGGTTCATGCTCGGAGCACTTCTACTCTGCTCGGCTGTCTTCTTGACCAGCCGCTCGGGGACTGGTGTCTGGTCGACCGCCTGCTGAGGTCCAAGCGAAGTTCCTACTATAGGCCCCTCCACGGCTGGCTGCTGGGCAGCTTGTCCCGCCGTTGCTGGCAAAGTTGTGCCGCACCCGACTAGCTGGTCGGGGCTCTCGGTGGATGCCGATCTAATGCATCAGAGACAAGTTCAGACGATAATAGTATCCAATGCAAATTGCAAGCTTACATAAAAAATATAGATACTTACAGCTTTGATTTGCGGAATGATGTGGAGAAGGAACGTCTCCTCGACCGCCCCTGCTCCGCTTGCTCGGCAGTTTCCACCGGGACTCTTTCCACCTCCGGTACAGGCGTCGGGGTATGATGCTCGATGTTTCCCTCGTCTATCTTCTGTGTTGCAGTGGTCGAGGGTGTGACCACTGCTGGCACAGAGGAGCCACCCTACTCCGTCGACCCCATTTGCCTTCTCCTCTTTCGAGGGACGAGCCGGAAGATGTCCGCATCCTCTGCTTCGTCGTCTGACAGGGGGAAGATGGCTTGGCGTCGTTTGCTGGTAGCCGAACGCTTGCCAACGGCTCTAGTCGATGTGTCGTCCACAGTCTTGAGTACCGCCCAGTGGACGTCGTCGGTCCTGGCGCTGGTCTGGGCGTCTGGGCCGGTAGCTTGCGGCCACTCTACACTGGGGGGAGGCGACACGAACACTGCTGCCCGGTCATGACCATTAAACTGAGACACAAAACGGGGACAAACAGTTATTTTCTTGCTATAACATGACTCTACAGTTAAAAGGAGGCATCATTTACCTTTAGGGGAGGTCGAGCCAGCTTGAAGGCGTGCTCGATGGCGTTCAGCGTGACATAATTGGGATCGGCCAGGTTGAACAGCTCTCCAATCCTGGCTTTGATTTCCATCTTGTCGAGCGGCTCCTTTCTGGTCCTCGTTGGATCAGCGCCTCCTTGGTACTCGAAGCCTGGATGAATCCTCTTCTGGCAGGGCTGGATTCTTCGGCTGATGAAGTTGCCGACCACGCTAGGGCCATCAAGCCTTCCTCACGGGATCATCCCGAGCAGTTCAACAATCTGCTCTAAGTTCTCGGGCTTCTCCGACCAGCTATTCTTCTTCTCTGGAATCAGCCCCACGTCGCACAGGGTGATGGTGTTCGGCTCTTCACGAATGTAGAACCACTTCTTGTACCACTCGTCCAGTGAGGTGTTCCAGGGGCAGTGCAAATATTGAGCCTTCATGCCGTCACGCAGGTTCAGGTAGACGCCTCCGGCTATCTTCGAGCCACCACTCCCTTTCTTCCGAAGACAGAACAGGTGGCGAAAGAGGTTGAAATGGGGCTGGAAGCCACCATAAGCCTCGCAGAGATGGATGAAGGTGGAGACGAGAAGAATCGAGTTGGGATGCAGATTGCAAATCCCAATCTCATAATACAAACAGAGACCCTGAAGGAAAGGGTGCACTGGAATCCCAAAACCCCGTTTGAAGAAGTCTTCGAAAACCACAATCTCACCTGGTTGTGGATCGGGGAAGCTTTCTCCTTCCGGCGCGCGCCATCCAGCGAGTGCCTTGTTGTGGAGCACCCCCATGGTGACGAGGTCTTCGATGGTCTGCTCGTTGCTCCGCGATTTCCACCACTCCTTCGCCATGATTCCACCTTTCTTCTGGGCGTCTCTCTTCGCCATTAGTCTATCCTTTCTAAGGGGGTGGATGCGGTGGCGAGGGGATTTGGCGATGATTATCGGAGGAATAGGGTTTGGCAAGAGGAAGACGAAGGTGGCGGCGGCGAATGACAATGGGGAACGGTGTCAGTAACTTGCCAGATCTACATTATAAATAACAAAGAGTTCTGTCGTTTCGTCCGCCCGAGATTCTTGGGAGACGTGCGCACGCGCAGCGGACGGTTGTTCACACCACCTCGAGATCTACGCCAATAAACGCGCCCCTTCGTTTATAGTGTACGCGCCTCTTCGATGATAAAGTGAGAGGGCCCACACTGACGCACCTCCATACAGGTGCCACGCGACAGTTTGCCAGAAAGAGTAAGAGGGCAGAATGACGTGCTATACCTGTTTGCTTTTTTGACCAGACGTGTCAGTTTGGACTTGGCATAGTACGGCGACAAATAAATACACCAAATAATAGTACAAGTGGCGCACGCGATAATGGATTGCCCAGTCCACTACTGTGCTCGGGGACTGACCAGACCACTCCCGTGCTCGAGGACTACTCCGACCACGGTGACTTTCTCCGACCATTACCGTGCTCAGTAAATGCTATGACCACTGCTGTGCTCGGGGACTTTCCCGACCACTATTCGGGGTTTACTCTCCTTGGCTACATGTGATTTGTACTCACATACAGTTAAGAGACACTTCTTTAGACCTTGCTACAAGGCTCATATTTCGCCTTCCAGCAAGCTCGGGGACTACGTCGGTACGATGCACCTGCCGGTGCATTTTGTTTTGCCTGTACGGCAATTGGATTTTTAACGTCAGCGGAAATTCTTTTTAGACCCTGGCACCACGTGCCTACGTCACCTACTACCAGGCTCGGGGACTAAGTGGGCACACTTCACCTTGCGGTGAATGTGTTTGTTTTTTGACCCCTACGGTTCTGATGTTCAAGGACGCTATGCTTCAAGACCACTTACATTTCTTTTCAGAAATACAAGTGGGCACACTTCTCAGGACAAGAAATCTTTTTTCTTTTTTCTTAAAGAGCACCATACATTCTTCGGACAACCTACTTCTCCGGTGATGACGGTGGTCGGAGGCATCAAGGGCTCAAGCCTCACTTGTCGGAGAAGGTTAAAATGGCGTGTCGCAGCATAATACATGATGCTCGGGGACTAGCTGTGGGGGTATTAACCCCTATACCCTTACGGCTAAGCTTGGGCTGGCCCGGATCGATGGGTTCGGTCCACCCGAAAGACGACGTGCGGCCCAGTTAACCTGATCGGAGTCCCGCACAAGGAATCAAGCAGGATCCTGGTCGGTTAGAATAGGAATCCTTATTCGGCCACATATGACAATTGTAACTGACTAGGATTAGTTTCCAGATCTGTAATCCTGCCCCCCAGACTATATAAGGCGGGCGGGGGACCCCTCTAAAAAACATCTCTCATTGACATACAGCAATACAAATCAGACGTAGGACGTAGGTATTACGCCTTCTCGGCGGCCGAACCTGGATAAAACCTCGTGTCTGTCTTGCGTCACCGTCTTGTTTGGGGTTTGCGCATCTGTCTGCCGATAATCTACTACCTTGGGCATACCCCTAGGTAGACTGCCGACCATATTTCGTCGACACTTGCCTCCAAGTGAACTCAGCAATGACATGAATAGCTACAGTCATGCATGACCTGCTACAGTCATGATCCAGAGGATGAAGGGTATTTGTAGGGAGTTCTTTTTATGACCGGCCGACTAAGGGAACCACCCCAGTTAATCAATTCAAGACTCGGTTCTCTTAACAACACCAGCCCTGAAAATCTTGTTTCTCTAGAGGCGGTTTGGTTAAGACTACCCCCCTAAAATTCTATTTTCAAGGAGCAGTTCTCTTATGGCAACCACCGCTAAAAATGGAGACATCTATGGGGCAGTTTTCTTAATGAAACCGCCCCTAAAATTTGATTTCCTGGGGCAGTTTGCGAGCTATTGTGCTCCCCACCCTAGTTACAGTCGGTTTTTATGCCATTCTCCTCCACTAGAAATCAGAGTTGTCTTTAGAAAAGATTTCTATAGTAGTGTGGTGCCTATAGACACACAGCTATTCATTTTGCCTCAGTTTATTTTTCTATTTCTCAATATGTAACCCTTTAGTTTAAAGATTTATTTCTACACTTAGCCACTTTTAAATTAGCATACACTAGGCATTTTGCTTTATGTTTATTTTAATCATATTGAACACCAAGAACATTTTCTTTACTCATGCAGGACCATGATTGCAGTTGTTAGGTGCTGGTTTGCAATGACTTGTTTTTGCATGTCTCGCCTTTGTTTGTTTTACATAAGAAATCAAAATTTTGGTTTTGTTGAGGGAAAGAGAAATATGCTTTATCTTTATTGCCATTTATTTACGTTCCAGCCCTTTAATTTTGTTCTTTCTTGTTTTTGAAACCTATCCAGGATCTTTGGCAAAGGTGCACAAGGCTCAGCATATATTACCATAATTTAATCTTGCTAATATGGATTGCACGCTAGTGAGGCTGTGCTAAAATGTCATAGAGAGGATCTGAGGATGCTAAAATGTCATCAAGATGGAGCCAAGAGCATATTCATGTTATGATTGCCTAAACAGACAATTTGATGCTTGAAACTTGTAGTTCATGAAAGAAATGGCACTAGACACAGGCAGTGAACATTTGTAATAGACTGGCTGACTGAACAGGAAACATCGTGTTTCTGTTTCAAGAAAGAGACTTCAATTTTGCTCTTGAAACCCTCAAACAAATGCATTTTTTGTAGCAGACATGTTTTTCCCTTTTATTTGACAACACAAGACAATAATAACTAAAGCTGGCCTTGGCAGCCAACAAATAAAAAGAGCAAAAGTGGGCCAGAAACAAGTCATACACTTCTCCACAAACAATGGTACATGAAATTTTGTAATAAAAACTATGTTGAAACTCTTGGCTGATTAGAAGTAGAGAATGATGTTATTAGGGACACCCACATGATATAAAGAAACCCTTATTGACAAAAACAAGATTAACCAACAGAGAAGGAACCGAACTGGCAACCAGCTCAGTGCCAGTAATTCAGGTCTTAAGAAGCAACAGCGCTTCACAAGACAAAGGTGCAGAAATTCCGGACAGGAAAGGGAGTAACTGAAAACAGCCGGTATAAGTAACTGCTTAGAAGAAAAACTATGTGCACCTTTTCTCCATAAACTACGGAAAAAAGACCATATTAAAGAAAACAGGATTCTATAAGATGAGATCTGGCCAAAGAAATCCATGTGAACCTCCTATTCAAAAGTATCAAGTATCAACTGCTTCCGGAAAACCTGAATAGCAACTGAAGAAACTGATGACATTATGGGCAGCCACAAGTAATGAAAGGTACCACGGTTTTTTTTCATGAAAAATATATACTTCAAGCAAGGTAATGCTTTTCAAGAGCCATTTGGCCTATAAATAGGCCTAACCAATCCTACAGTTTTTGCAAAGCAACAAGCCCTACATTCAAAACAATACTAGTTTTTGGTCACTTAGTACATGGATATGGAACAAGATGGTACGTCCAAGAAGGTCTCATCACTGCTTGAGAAGAAAGATGCTGCCAATGAAGGCCTAAATGAAACAAGGAAAGAAGCAGAGGAAACCAACTCCACGGTAAGTGGCATCGCTGAAATGGTCCTTGATGCGTTACATTTACATAATTTGCATTCCATTTTTGCATGTAGCTAACACGTGCTAAGTCGAAACGGATGAGATAACGAACCTCATCTATATTTTTTCCAGCATGGGTTAGAGAAAATCTTGAGGCAGTTTACTTGATTGCTATGATTTTGTTCATTGACAGGCGGACAAGATGGAAACTTTGGCTTCTCAAGAACCGAGGGAGTACATGTCACAAAATAGGACCACACTGGCCAGCAAGGTGACAGCAAAGTTTAAGAAGGTCAGCATTTAACGGTCTATTCTCTTCATCATATTAGGCATTCAAACTTTTGACACTACTTCCACATAGTATTATTGTCATTAATGATATGTCATGTAACAAGTTATGCCACTTCATCTGCCATATTTGCAGATTCTGGGGAAAGCTAAGTCCAGGAAGAAGAGAACTATGCAGTATCCGATCGTAGGAGCTGTACTCAAATTTCATAAAGATGACGATGTGTATCATCCTGTAGATGCAGGACTGCAGCAGCTGCACTACAAAGAGATGTAGAGATTTATCATGAATGCAACTCATGCCAACAGCTACCTTAGTTATTATCTATTAATTTGCAAGTAACTATTGTCATCTCAAGCTATCTGTCTTTACATTATATTGTGCCATCATGTTGGTCCGCTATTATGCTGTACTCCTTGGTGCAAAATGAGTTATCACATAATCTCCTTTTGAAAAGAATTGATTTTCCATTGGTTACACTTTTGATGGTGGTGCCTTCATTATCTGAAGAAAAAAGCTATATTGTAAGCAACAAAACATGGAAAAGATATGACGTTTAAAAGAATATGATGCTTAGATCTAGCATGGAAAGGGAAAAATCCTCAGTGTGGGAAAGATAAGTCACTATAGCAGGAAGAGTTTACAAGTCAAGTGTGTTCAAACAGATAAGTTGAACTTGAACTTGAACTTCCTTTGAATTTTCTACTTTCCCTTTTTGCATTTTGTAAATTTTCTATGGTGACTTATCTTTCCCACACTGAGGATTCTTTCATTTAGGGTTGTTGTAAGGTCAGCAAGGCTACTTAGAACACCTCAAATCCTTGTAGATGCAGGAATTGGAAGGGCATAAAAATAATTATAAGTTTTAATTTTTCTAAGGGAAGGTATTCTACCACATATAAACCATGAAAGAATAGTATGACATGAAAATAAAAACATCACAGGGTAATCTCATTAAATGTGACACAGTATGGCCTTTCTCATGGTGATCTCCATTGTCAAGTTTCCAGTACTTTGAGACATCATGCTTGAGTGCTTCATTATGAAGTACTACATATGCTACTACTTCTAATAACTAGTAAAAGAGTTACATCTATACATTAAACATCACAAGTCTTTATACAATGAATGAGCAACCTCAACCCGGTTGTGGTTAATGTGACATGTTGGCCACCAAAAAATACACACATGAATCATATATACATTTGTGCCACTATTCATAATATTTCCTCCAAAAACAAGTTAAGAGGAGAACCGGATACTACCATGTGACGTCAAAGATGTAACCCTAGCAATCTAGATGCTCAACGCATACGAAGGTCAGTGAGCACGCGATTGAGGGGAGAAATAGACTATCAAAATTCGATCAATCACATCAATGAAATCAACATCAAAATCTCATTGGATTGATAAAAAAGAAATGGACTACAATAGCCACATCTGATCCAATGGCATTGATACAACATTACTGCAAAATTGCAAAATTCAAAGTAGCTGAAACTCTACATCTTCTACGCTCTAAACAAAATTTCTCAATTCTTCTACCAAACATTCTGAAAAGTCGACAGAAACTGAAAGTAGTCACCCGTCCACCTCCACCGCCAAATCGTGCTGCCTCATCTCACCCACCATTTATTCCTCTGAATCCTTGCCTGCTACTGAAGAGCTGTCTGTCTTCTTCTCCTCCTCTGAGCCCTCGCCGGCAGCTGTCCAGTACCGCTTGACAGCGAAGAGCACCTTCTCAGGTATGTTGGGGCTGTCCTCATGGTTCGCCAACAGCGTCTTCCACTGCATCCCCTTCACTGTCCTCTGCACCTTCAGCAGAATCTCGAAGTCGTCTTGGAGGATCACGGTCCCCTCGGGGCGCAGAATCCGGTCCATTTCCAGCAGGATATCCTCCATTTTGCACCTGCACCAAGTTCAGAGACCATATTGTCAGTCACACACACCACAATTTGCACCATTTGGTATGGTACTACATCTAAGCAGCAATATAGGTGAAATGACGACAAAAATTTGATTTTCACAACATTCTCTTATTATTAGTTTATTACAAAGAAAGATGAACAAATTTTGATTTCACCTGTCCTTGTAGAGTGTGAAGATGCCATTGGCATGTATGAGATCCTATGTTCTTGGGTAAGTTGAGAAAGCCTCACACCTGAAGAGGAAGCAGAGCAAGAAAGTTAAAACAAAAACTTTTGCATCATGCATTAATCTTGCTTCAGATCACTGAAAGCTAGAGAAATAATGCTGCATACGAAATATGAAGTTTCGCGAAAGAAAAAAAAAGATCACAACCATTTGCATCATGATTCAGGACAAGGATTTTTCCATCATGATTCAGGGAATGGACGGCAGGATAGAAGGCACTATGCTCTGAACCTACCAGTCATGGTACATGCCGATGAGCCCTCTCTCGTACAGCACGCCGAGGGTGGAGAGCTCGGCCGCCGTCGGCACCACATTCATGACCCACGACTTGGGCGAGAAGATCGCGGCCGCGAACCCACCCACGCCGGAGTTCATGTCCATGATGTTCCGGTACCGCTCGCTGTTCAGCTTGTAGTTCACCTTCTTGTACGCCGCCTCGTGCCGCTCCCACCGCCGGTTCTCATCCTCGTACGACTCCACTCTGAATCCCGGCACGGCACCGGCCGATATCCGCGGCGGCACGGCCGTTAGCCGCCCCGGGAATTGCTGCAGCTCGCCGGCGCCCGCAGTAGCCGGCGACGTGATGCAGGTCTCCATGTTCTTGTACCTGATGAAGATGAAGCGAATCGAGAAGTCAATCAAATGGTCAGAAGCCATCTCGGGATGAAAGAAAGTGGAAATTTTTACCAGACGTCGTCAGGGTTGGCGTCGTCGCACCGCACGTCCGAACCGGCGGCCTGGCGGGGCACTCGGCGGAGGGGTCGAGCTGCTTCCGCCAGATGCCGATCTCGCGGATCTTGGTGACCTTCTCCCAGCAGAGCATGGCGGCGTACACCTCGATCCGCTGCTGCTCGGCGGAGAGGTCCGCCTCCGTGCGCTCTCAGGCCTTGTGGTTCGTCTTCCAGTTGATCGGCGGGCCGGAGAGGACCCAGTAGCTGCCCGGCCGGAGCACGCGGTCGATCTCCATCATGTACATCCCGTCTGCACGAACGCGACGCGTCAGAGTTCTTGACTTCTTGTGCATCCGAGGCCATGGCCATCCCTGCCGTGCGAGGACCGAGGAGGAGACGACGTCACTCACCGTTGCCGCCCCAAGGGATGAGGCACCGGAAGCAGTGCGCCATGTCGAAGGAGCGCGGCAGGAACGGGAACTTGACGGAGACGAGGACGCCGATGAAGACCGGGACGCCGCGCTCCAGCGCGAACTGAACCTGCGCCTCGTGCCAGTCGCGCGGCGCGAAGGACATGGCGATCACGCCGCGGGCGTCCAGGTACGCGCCAAGGCTCGCCACCTGCACGGACGGACATCGAGGTGACCGATCAGGAGGGTAACCATGATTTGGGCGTCGATGAGGCCTTGGCCATGACAGATGCTTACGCCGCATCCGGTGTCGAGGACGGTGCGGACGTGGCCACCGGCGAAGGGGACGACGGATCCGAGCTGGTCGATGTACTTATCGGCGCCTTGCGGGAACTGCGTGCCGCCGCCGGGGAAGCGGAACACGGCGCCCTCGTACTGGACCCAGTTCTGGACGGCCTTCTCGACGGTGAGGCTCTTGTACGGCGCGTTGGCGAATGGCACATAGTCGCGGCTCCAGGGCCACGGGAACGGCGTCACGTACCAGGGCGGGGCCGTACCAGGCACCGCAGCCGCTCGCAGACGGCGGGGCAGTGCCGCTCCCGGTACACCATGTTCTTTCGCTGGAACCTCATGGCGCGGTCCTGGTCGTGGCACGGCGTGTGGTCCGCCAGCGCCGCCGCGCACGGCGCGAACGTCGGCCCCGAAGGGCGGCGACGTCGACGCGTTGATGCCCGCTGCGCCGCCGTGGTGCTTCTCGAAGCTGAGCCCTGCCGCGGCGGCGCCGTTGGACCCATCGCCGCAGGCCGTCTGCCGGCTCACGGCGGCGGCGATGCGGCTCACGTAGAAGAAGCAGCACAGAGCCATGGCGACCACCAGGCTCAGCGGGCTCCGCGCCCCCGAGCTGGCCTTGTTCGCCATTGCAAACCTCGCCCCTCTTGTCGATGCAATCAACCGATCTGATATCATCAAGAATAATAATTGGAACATGGATTAAAAACTCGAGTTTTCTCTTCAAATTTTGATCAATGTACAAATGTACGATAGATTAATCGGAGTTGAACGGAATGCGAACCTTGATTGCGATGTTAAAGCTTGGATTCGTGCAATTAATCAACGAAGTGATAAATCTCAACGCTGTCCTTGCATCTGAAATCAGATAGAAGGAGATGTGGAGGCAGAGGAGAAGGGGAGAGACAGAGTAACGAGGAGAGAGAACCGGATCTTGAAAGCAGTCCGCGAAAGGGAAGAGGGCCTGAGAAACAGGAGTAGCTTGGAACAGACAAACAACCAAAAACTTTTTCTGTGTTGAAAATTTGGTGATATAGTATTTTCGACTAGGACTGTCCCAATTTCAGAAATTTAATTTGCATAGTAGAATAAAATGTCCAAACGTCAATTTTCATTGATACATAACTAGCAAGCTAGGCGACATGCGCACATTCGATTTTTATGCAACTAAGGTTGGGCTCTTCTACTACTCACATGTCCTATTCTAAAGTCAGTGGCTTCATAAGCATTTATTATCACTGGAAATAGTATTCCACCATTAGAGCACCTTCAGGAGTTTTGTAAAACAACTTCCTATTTTTACTTTTTAGTATAGGGAGAAAAAGTACCCTCCAGTACTTTGGTAAAATAGTTTCTTATATAAATAAAAAGTTATCAAATATCCTATCCAACTAATGTGGTAAGTTTTAGGTGTCGAGAATTAAATTCAACTCCAAGAGTCTCTTTATATCCTTTTATACCAAAAGAAATAAAGATTTTAATGAAAAAAACCCTCTAGTAGCTTCTTCAATTAGATATCTAAACATTGTCATCCTTTATTCTAAGTTTCTCGCTAGCTAAATAAGGAGTGCAAGGCTAGCTCTCTAATGTGTGCGCAAGATATATATAGAAAACTTGTTGGATGGTGCAAAAATATCTCTACTACAGAAACGTTTTCTGCGTCGGGCGAATTTGCTTTTGCGCAGCGGGCAAACGCGTCCACCAGCGTGAAAAGGTCACGGTAAATCGTGGCTTTCCCGCGGCGGACCGCTTTGCCCGCTGCGGTTAATCGATTTCTCACGGCGGGCACGTTAGGATGCCCGCCGCGGTAAAACGTTTCAAAAAAACAAAAAAAAAACCCAGGAACCCGCCGGCGAGCCCAATCTCGAGCCCACCGACGAGCCCATTCACAACCCAATACTGGCGCCACCGCACCTCGCTGGATCCGCCGCCGGGGTCTCCACCTTGCTGGATCTGCCGCCGGGGAGGTCATCCTCGCAGGATCTGCGCCATTGCCGTAGGTTGGGGCCGTCTCGCCGTGGATCCGTATCGTCGCTGCGAGGAGGAAGGGGGCCAGATCCACGTGAGGGAGAGAGACTTGAGGCGTGCCGCCGCCGCCGCCGAAGGCCCCCACTGTGAAGACGAGCAGTCGCTGTGGGCCCGCAGCGCTGTCGCCACCGTCGCCGACGGATCCACCCTCGCCGCGGCCAGATCCGCCCTCACATCGGCCGGATCCACCCTCGCCGTCGCCAGATCCACCCAATCTGGCCTTCGCGTCGACATCGTCGCCACCTGGCATGGGGAAGAGGGGAGGACCGCGCCTCCCTTCCTGGCCACCGATGGAGGGAAGAGGGGCCCGGCAGAGGTCGGATCCATGCCGCAGCCTCCCTGCTTGGCCGCGCGCTGCCCCGCAGAGCACCGCGAGCCACCGCGCGCCGCGCGCCGCCCCACACCGCATCGAGCCGCCGCGCCATCCTGCCGCCGAAGGCCCGCACGCCGCCGGCCAGGACGCGAGGAGAGAGAGGAGGAGACGGGAGGTGAGAGTAGCGCCGCTGGCCAGGACACGAGGAGAGAGGAGGGGACACGAGGAGAGAGCAAGTCGCCAGAGGAGGGAGACTGCTGCTCGTGAGAAGGCCGGGCGAGAGGAGAGTGAGGTGGGGAGGAGGCCGGCCGGGTGAAAACCTAAGTGCCATTTATATATGGCCCGATAGCAGTCGGATGTGGGCTTGGATGTGGGCCTCAGTATATTTTCTGAGACGGGCCTTTTAAGCTGTCCGCTTCAGAAAATAGAGGCATATTCCGTGGCGGGCCTCTTATAAATGCCCGTCACGGTAAATCGATTTACCGTGGCGGGCAAAATTGCCCGCCTTGGTAAATACAAAATGCCCGCCTCGGTTAATCATGGGCATTAACCGTGGCGGGCACATATTTTGTCCGCCACGATAAAGTTTTTGAGATGTCTCGCAAAATCGTTTCTGTAGTAGTATAAAGACAAATTTTATTCAAGAGGCTATCCAAATGAGGATTTATAAGAGAGTGAGCTTGATAATAAAGATTATTGGAGATCCTTTAATTAATAGAGACTCCATCCGTTAGAAAAATACATAATGATTATTGGAGATCCTTTATAAATGAGGTAGTTTCCAATACCATAATAAATTGTTGATTGAACAATTGCCATTCTGAGATGGTCTCAATGATTAAAGGAGGGTTGTACTCAAAATAGTGGACCAGTAATATGTAATAATGCATATTCATGACTAATGAGCCCTTGTGCATTTTCGTGGCGTGCTCGCGCATATGTGCTCTAAAATTGAACTCAAGTTATATATATTGCTCAAAACAATATGAAGGTTGCGCACAATTGAACTCCTGATTTGCCTACTAGTATTTGTTTGTAGCAGCAGGTGGTCACTAGACTTTGGAACTCCAACCCAGGAGACGTATACATAATTTCAGCTTCCACCAACAGCTGAGTCTATATTTGTGAAGTAGCTAAGGGAGTTTGATATGTATGATGATCTTAGTCTAACTATTCAGCTATACACTTCTCCTAAAAGGAAAATCTAAAACAACAAAAAAAAAACATCATTGAGCAACCTACCCACAAAAACATGCAAACGTGCTTCTTCTCAAATGAATCAGTTAACCTCAGTGGGAGTTATTTACCAACTGAAATATGACTGTTATTTGCAAGTTCGTTGGTCTGAAATCATGAGTTTTGCGTTCTACCCAAGTACAAACATGTGTTTTTCGTTCATGTAGCAGCTGCATAAATCATGAGTAGCATGCACAACTCATGTAGCAGTTTGCATGCTTCCAAATGCAGCTTGGAACAATTTTTAATTGCCTATAGCTAAAGTAGGTTTTCTATGTTTCTCACACATAATAGACATGAAGAATATTTATTGTTGGAAAAATTTGATGTGGGACATCGAGCAAACAGGGGTGGACCCAGGGCCCGGCGACCCTGGACGCCGGCCTGGGCTCCCCTGCGGCTGCAACTACACGGCCCAACTTGGGTGATAAGAGTAGTTCCAAAACGGTGTGTGAAGGGAGAAAAGCCTGGTGAATGAAGGTCATTAATTAAGTGAAAAGCTGGTGCTTAAATTAGATCAATAGAGCACACTATATTGTGTGCATGTTGTTTCGCTATACAAGGAGAATGGTAAGATGATATATTGTTAGGACTGTCTCAGCTCAAAAATTATGAGATAGTTTTCATACTCATCAAGTTATGTAGACATTTGCACAAAGAAATTATATACTCCAATGTATGGTTTGTTTGAAATAGATTTTATCTATATCTCGAGTCATTTTTGGAAGCATTACTGCAATCAAATAATATTTTAGCTTGCATGCATGATGCAAAGATTAGAATCCATTCATTTGCCAGTGCAAAGTTTGATTGTTTTTATCGCTGAAGAGTGGAATTATGAGATGCCATGTTGGCTCATGAGTCAGCCAATGGAGATGGCCTTATGCCTCACTCGGTGGATGGCAAAACTATCCACCAGTGTAAGTTAGCTTTCACGTTGGTTCACAACCTTGTTTCAACCCTATCCTCTTTAAGTTCACTCAGGCTCCGTTCAATCTCTGGATCCACCGTACCGCTGCGAGCAAATATGGTTTTGTCATTTCACACAACAAAGGTGGTAATTTGTCCGACACCGTTATAAATTTATGTTTTTTGGCTGTATCACAAACACTGAATATAATAATCATTTATCTCGTTTGATGAGAGAGAATGTTTGACGAGTAACAATTTTGTCCTTGTCTTTGTCCTCTCACTCCTGCAGGAAATCCTTAAAGTGTAGGTTATTGGTAAGCTCTGTCATAACAAAAGATGGGTATGGATTTGTCGCTCACAGGCGCCAGGCGGCAATGGCCAATGGCCAACATTTGTGGCCCCGAATCTCACCGTGAATAGGTCACGCACCAACACTGGCCCATGCCACTATAATACACATGCAGGCTGCTGGGTTCCGATGTGCAAAACCCATAAGAGCAAGGCTAATAATATAGCCGACTTACTGGCTATAAGGTTTTTTGCAGCCTTCTCTCAGCTTACCCATATAGTAGTTAGCTCTTCATTGTTAATATATGACCCACTTGTCTCTCTCACAGAGTTTTTTTTGGCTCTTGTGCCCAAGCCGGCTATAAGCTTACAACCCGCTTCTCTTCTCTCTCACCCCTTCTCTCCTCTACCTCAGCATTTAGCCAGCTTACAGCCTTGCTCTGAAGGAGATGTGTAGGCGGAGGAGAACGAATGGGCGAAGAAGATGTGGAGGGAGAAGAAGAGAGAACCGGATCTTGGAAGGTGGGCGCTAGAAGGGAAGTGGGCCTGAGAAATAGGAGTAGCTTGGAACAATCAAACAAAAAGAAATCTTTTTGGGTTTTGAAAATTGGATGATATATGAATATTCAACTGGGACTATCCCAATTCCTGATTTTTTATAGTAGAATAAAATGTCCAAAACCTCAATTTTTATATAGATACATACTAGCAAGGTGACATGCATAATTGGACGGCTAGTATATAATTCCATTTTTATGCAACTAAGGTTGCACCCTTCTGCATGTTTCTAAGTAAGTGGCTTCATTAGTATTTATTGTCACTACAAATAGTTATTCCACCATTAGTAATTTGCACACTAGGGAAAATTGGCCATGTACCATTAAAAGATTCGGTCTTTAGAAAAGTACCATTGAAAGATTGAACTGCAGAAAAATACCATTGAAAGGTTCTCCGTTGTTGCCCATTAGCACATCCGTTAAGTCCACGTTAACTAGTGTTGCAGATTCATTTGAGCAGCCTTCTGTAACACCCTAAAATTTGCTCCTTTTGAAATAGATGTAAATTGAGGTAATTTTGAATCTTTGTGCTCATGAAAACATAGGGAAATAATAAATTTTTATTAAATTAAAATTCATCAAAAGGAGTAGCAACATGGATGTGCATACATGCCGGTGCATTTGATTTATTGCAATGAGTGGTTGAATCCAAAATTCAAAATGAATTCAAAATGTTTTTTGTAAATTTAAAAATGGTTTGAATTGCTTTTGGAAATAAATTCAAAATGGCTTTGAAGTAAAAGAAAAGAAAGAAAAAGAGAATTGGAAAATAAAAGAGTTTAAAAAGGGTTGTAAAATTTATTTTTGAAAGCTTACTAAAATTGCTCATTTTTATTGGAATTGAAAAGTATATTTGAAACTATATTTGAATTTGATTTCGGTCATATTTGAATTTGGATTGAAAATAGGAAAATGGAAAACACTCCCTCTCCCTCTTTCGGCCCAGCAGCCGGCCTGCCCGGCCTACTCCTTCTCCTCTCCCCTCACTCTACCGCGTGGGCTTGCTTGTGAGCCAGCCCAAGCATTCCTCTCCGCTCCCTTTCTCCCTCCCGAAAAAGCCCAGCCGCAGCCGGCCCAATTGATCGGCCCATCGTGCACACCAACCCGCTCCGCCTCCTCTCTCTGTCCGACTGACCAGCTAGTCCCACGCCTTTCCCCGCCTGCTTTCACTGACACGCCGGGTCCGCTTATCGGCGCCGTCTTGCTCGTGCGTGTCCGCCCCGGACTCCGCTGCGCCACCGATGCCGCGACGTTCACATCTCCTCCTTGTCGTGTCGCCCAAGCCGAATCGCCCCATAAATAGCAGCCGCCCGTGCCCGTGCTGCTTTCCCATCAAAGCTGAGCAATCCACAGCGCCTCCGTGCCCTAAGCCGCGCCACCGCAGCCGCGGGACTCATCCAACCACTGCCTCATCGACTCGCCGATCTGTCTGCCATGCTTCGGGACAAGGTAACAAAGCCGCTAGTCTTCACGACGCCCCCTCTCTCACTCTCATTTCTTCTAGCCGAGTCGCCGTTGCATCGCCGGATTTTTGAGCCGCCAAATCAAGCACCGCGTCGCCACTGTGCAGTCGCAGCCAGTCTAAACCCCTCCTTCGAGTTCGTTTTGAGCTCCTATTGCTTCCCATGCTTTTCCTGTTGAAAACCGTGGCCCGTAGCCCATTTTTTGAGCTTCGCCGACCAGCTTCGTCGCCGGCAATGGTCGACCGCCGCACAGCCCTCTGTTCCAACCAGTCTGAGCCCAGAGCCACCGGAGCCGTTCAATTCAGGATCAACGGTTGAAAATAGATCGTACCCCTTCGCAGGCAATTTTGCTAAAGAGCCCCTGGGTTTCCCCATAATTCTATCGGCAGTCCCTGCACTTTTTCTGAAGAGCCCCTGCCCTTTCTCCTATTTGTGCCTGCAGTCCTGTAGCGGGTTTAAACTAATATTTTATTTATTTTAAATTTGACAATCAAGTTTCATCTATTTGCAAAATTGCCACTACCTTCTGTAGGCCATATCTTCTTCGTTTTAACTCCGATTTGACCCGTTTAAGTTGCGTTAGGTTCGTAATGACGTAATCTATGTATTAGTGGTATTTTTTAAACATGTTTAAAGCTTTTGAATAAAATAGTAATTAATCTATATGTAGTTACTTTTCTAATTAAAAGCAACTTAGGTTTTTCACTCCAATCTTTTCTAAATAAAGTAAGATTAGCTTTCTCTTGGTTTTCTAAATCAAAACTAATTTGACTTAATATGATTTAGATATTTGTATGGAATATTCTATATATACTTTTATAAAATAAATAAAGACTAGTTTTCTTTTCCACGTATAAAGTAAATCTTTCGGTAGTTGTATCTTTTTCGTTATAGCTCCGATTAGAGTGCTTTTCGCGTCTGTGTGTTCGTAGCGAGACATAGATTCATTTTACAAACTTCTCATCTTGATTTTATGTTTGGTATACTGTTCTAATTTAGATCTATTGTTTGCTTCGTGTATGATTGCATAGATGTTTGTGTGGTGCTCTATGATCATGTCTAGTTGGTGAGCTATACATGGTGAATTAAGAAGCAGATCTTTGAAGGTTTGGACTAGAAGAAGGATCTAAGTTTAAGGCAAGTATAGCATGGGATCTTCCATGTTGTCCTATACACCTTTAATCATTTAATTCATACTATATGTGTCTACCTTGGTAACCGTAGTAATTTTTCTAGCTATTTAATATCCTGGATTCCTTGTCACCTATGGGGTATTGCATTGGTTAGTATGATGCTATTGCTCAACTGAAACCATAATCTTGTAACTTGACTAATAGTATATGCAATAAACACTAAAAGATGCTTTTTAGCAACATGGAATCAGGGGGCTAGAGCATTGGGTTATTTTTATGATGCTCTAGATTTATCTTCCTAAGGACTTATCTGTAAGTGATCATCCGTGACTTACAGTACATCTATGAGGGCTACATGGCTCTAGCTTTAACTCAGTATGAGGATATTTTCTAGCTTGTTAGTGGTTACCTTTATTGGCGTAGGAATGGCTTGACGAATCGGGTATAGCACGGCCTCTGTCCCCTTGTGTATAGGTTGCGTGTCATTATGCCATCGGGAAGGGAGGCTCTACATCTATTTGCCGAGTGAATCTAATGGCCCTAACTTGTTAGATGAACCTTTGAAAGGCTTCATAGTGAACCCTACTGACCTTTCTTGGAAGTGGGTCAAGAGATTAGCTACCTCGGGCGAAAGGGTAAATCACGACTCACAGTGAAAGTGTACAACCTCTCAGAGTGTAAAACCAGTATATCAGTCGTGCTCGCGGTCACGAGCGACCTTGGAACATTTACGGAATAGATGATCATTAATGGTTAATGATGATGAACACTGATGATACTGATAATAAAGATGCTCACTAATGAATACTGTTTATGCTATTTATTATTCATGTTTACCTGATCATGTGTTTATATGGGCTTATGATAAACTTGTTGCTACTCCTATGCTGAAATTATGATAATTAAAAGCTAATCGTAGTTCAACCAGTGTCAGCCTTTTGAGCCTCATGAACCCCATGTTATATTTATTGAGTACGACATGTACTTATGCTTGCTTTATTTTTCAAATATTTGGATAAAAATCCCGGATGGGTACCAGATTGCTAGAGTTTGGAGGAATTATGCTTGTGATCAACCAGTCAGTTGTCCCTGTGGAATTGGTGTCTTCACCCGAAGATCGGAGTTGTCTTTCCACTGTTTGCTATCTAAGGTTATATTCTCTATACTAAGTACGCTATATATTGAGCATTGTCTATTGATATTAATCTTATTTGTAGCTATATGTGAGATTTGACTTCCCGGGCTCACATATGATGCGTATCTGATTTTGTTCTTCCAACCAGGTGCTACACCTTTAGACCTTATTCTAACAGCAGACACCTCAGTTTTTTTAAAAAAAAGCAGACACCCCAGTTCAAAAAAAAGCAAACACCTTTTGAACAGCCCTTCAGACTTGATTCTAGTAGCATAACAGAAATTTCAACATATATATAACAGAAATGTCAGCATGGTTTCTCCAGGAATTTCAGCACTGCATAACAGATTTCACGGCAAAGTACATAACTAATTGTTATAATGTTTGGTGGGATTTTTCGGTTCATGTCACCACCACTGCGAGATAAGTGTAAACACACACACCCTATACTATACGTACAATGCCTCTAGCATTTCAACTTCGACTAATAACTGACTGCTCCTTATGTGGCGCTATCATTTCAGCTTGCACCAACATCTCACGCATTCGTATGTGATGTTGCTATTGAGAAACACATCTCACTAAGATGATTTCAATCATGGTATCAGGTTAATTGCAATGGACATCATGTCCTCAAATGTAAGCCTTTTCTATTTGCTGATCTGGTCATGAATGGACAGATATATATACGGTTCTTTCTGCTTGTGTCAAGTACATTGTGTGTTTTTGGCTTGTATGTACAAGCCTCAAACATCATGAGCGCCATGCTATACTTGCTCCCCCATCATCGAAGAGGCATGTTTTAAAACTCTTAGCTTCACAAATGCATTTGTTACCTTTGCCTATAATTTTAATATATATGCAAGATTTGCTAGAAATGATGGCTCACCGTTTCTATCATACCTTATGAGTCATGCCCATGACACACTAATAGTTGTGGTTCGTATGCACAAATCACATTTACCGGCAATTGATTATTAGTTGTTAGCAATATTTTGGAGACTTTATATTTAGTAGTAGGCTTCCATAGCAATCATAACTATTGATGTGCCATCCTCGTGTTCTCTTGCTTATTATTTAGAAGATTCGTTATATGCCACTGGAAATTTTCTTGGTTCCCTATCTATCATTAAAAAATTTTGAGTGCCCTATCTGCCATCCCTTTAACTTCTTATCCTTTTGCCACTTTAATTGAATTTCATCCACTTTTGTTGACCTTGGGCTCACATGACAGGTTATGGTTCAAGTGAAAAGTCAAAACTACCTCTGAACTGTTATGTATTCTATCTGCTCCCTCTTTAGGGCCCACAACCCTATCTCTATTATTCTCTTTCGATCTTGATTGTTACTTGTGGTGGAGAGGCGACTCGGCGGGCCAGGCGCCTAGGCGATGGAGTGACGTGCAGGGCACCCGGGCGGAGGAGAGACACGGCGGGCTTGGCGCCTAGGTGGTGGGTTGGCTGCGCAAAAGGGCTTCACGATTGGTTGGACAGAAGGGCAGTGCTTGAGTGCCATGCAGAAGAGACTCATGCCCTACGCCTCCTTGCATCAGACCTCCACCGCTCCATAGTCTATACATTACATAGAAATAGAATAGTCCAGTCCTAGATAATACGAAGTCTACCATAGTGCCAAACATTACATAGAATCCATGCACAATTCAAAATGTAACAAGTAGCACCAAAATGGCAAAATCATGTCACTAAATCAGCCCATATCCCATAGTACTTTCATGCCCAAATCACTGCAATTTCTAGCAAACAAGATGTTATTAGTTTCTACACCACCACTATTTCCTTCAATGTAAGTCAAATTATCATAGCTCACCACTGCCATTAGTTTCTACACCGCCACTATTTCCTTCAACTCTTTCAAAAGTGCCATCAGCACCATAATCACCTTTGATAAAATAAGATTATATTTAAGAAACAGAGAAACTGGCCCAAGTAGTGAGCAGACAGAAAAACAACCCACAACGAAAACGGCTAGAGGATAGGCAATTTCACATTCACCTCCAGTATCACTGGAGCTGCTGTCCCTTGACTCAGCATATGTTGGGCTACCTCCAACATAATCTTATTCATAAAGTAAGTCTCATTAAATCTACTAGGGTTGGCAGATTCGGTCTCACTATCAACATATTCATCAAGAGTGGGCACAAACTCACTCCTAGAGTTGCAGAACCAATCCATGATTGGGTTGTGGTCGTCAAACATAGCAACATCCATTACTATGCTAAAAGGATCAGAATCCATGACTGCTTTATTCCAAGTCAATACCCTTGCCTCTGGCACTAGCCGAAGGATTCGGTGGATGTGCACAAGCACCCGTGTCAGCTCCATCACCATCCATGGTGGTAACCGGTAACATAACCATACAAGACATTCACAAACATTGAAGTCTGAAGAAGCAAGCAAACTTAATATTCAGAAACTAAAGACAAATATATATATTACATTATTTCATAGAGAAAACAATTCAAGCAGTCCTATTATTTACAATCAGTGATCACTTGCTTCTTCTATATTAATAAAACTTATGAGACTATCAGGAAACAAGTCAGCAAGCAAGTGTCTCTCAAAATTGACTATGTCTACAGGATTACTCGGAACAAATTAAAAATCCTACTAAGGATCCCTATCTCATTCAGATCATTAGAAAGTAAACCAAAAGCTAATCACAGTGGCGCAAAAAAAGATATGTATCAGTCTGTAAAAAAATCCGACCCAGCCCAGATGAATCATTAGCGGAGGTGCATCTAACCTGTCGATTGAGCTTTGAGGATTCGCAATCTAGATGCCAATAAGTACCATTGGCTGCATTTTTTTTTTGAGAAATACTATCCAAGAGGGGGAACAGATAACAAGCATTGACTTTTTTAGACCAATTCCACGAGTTCATGTGTAAATAGGCAATTGTTTTGGAAATGAAATGACAGAAACGTAGCTTCCAGTTCTCCAAAAATTGGCAATCACAGTCGCAGGCGAACAACTGATCATGGACAGAGCGGGCAGAAAAGAGCCACGCACCTTTAGGGTTCGTTCGTTTTACCCTTATTCCCCCAGGATTCATTCCAGGAGGTCAAATATAGTATAAATTTACACAACATTCCTGGTTGAAATCAATCCTGGCGTCCATTCCGTATTAACCGAACAGCTCCTTAGTGAGCTGAGCAGGCAGGTGGATTGCCGCGAAGGGCATGCTACCATTCCATCCAATCAGACCAAGACGAGGTGGCAAGAACCACCAGGAAGATGGGAACAGCAGCAGAGCAGCCCACTTCTGGTCTCCGGATCTCAGCAGCAACCTGGCGGGCCTGATTTCAAAATGCCAAAATTTTTTAGTGGTAAGCGAAATTTCAGAAATTTCCTATTCTTCGCGACGGCTGCCGTCATTTTCTCTAGGAGCCGCAGCTGAGTCGCTAGGTCTCGTGTCCCATTTTTTCCCCTTGTTTTCAGGCTGCTAGAATCTGCAGCTGTTTTGCGCAATTTGTCATGCAATTGTTGCTGGACCACTCTTTGCCCATGTTGTGGTTCTCAATCGGGATAGTGGTCGAGCCTCAAGAGGATGAGCTCAAAGAATTTTACATCGGAAAGTATGTTGCGGCAAAATTGTCTTTTCTGGTCCCACTTTTTTTTAGATAAAGGATAGTTTATATCCGGCTTCATCTACACCAGGGTAGAATCAGGCCAATTATTAAAAAGTTTGGGCCGACGACCGACGCACAAGAACGAAAACAAGTCTACAACCAAACTCGAGGATAACAAAGCGTGAAGCAGATCCTGACTACTATAGACCAATAAATCTAGATGACAACCACCCATTGAAACTAAAAAAATACAATGCCGACGTCTCCAAATGCTGTCCAGCAAGGGTCAATTGGTCTCGAAGATCATCATGCCGCTGCAGTCTTGCCCATTGCCTTAGCCAATGGGTTCCCCTGAATAATACCTGCAAAAAAGTTTTCGGTCTACACTTGTCAAAAACCACTTCATTTCTTGTTATCCAAATTGTCCAACATAAGGCTGATGCCGCTGTTAATAATAACAAATTATGTATGTTACCACCCGCTTTAGACCAATTAACAAATAAATCGTCTATGCTATGGGGGTGATATCCCAAACATTAAGGGTACAACGCGCCATAGGAATTTGGCATAATAACATTGAAAAAAGAGGTGTTGAATGGTCTTTGGGCAGTGACAGAAGCAGCATCTTTTGTCACCATTCCAGTTACGGTTGGCAATGTTGTCCTTGGTTAAAATGACACCTCTTTTTAGATACCACAAGAATATTTTAATTCTTGTAGGAATTTTGATCTGCCATAAATCTTGTGACACTCTGACCCCATTGTTAATTAACGCAACATACAAAGATTTAACAGAAAAGCTACCTGATAAATGCAATGTCCAAATAAAAGCATCTCTTTCTTCTTGTAAGTTCACATCTTGTAGAGATGTAACGATTCTATGCCAGTCTCTCAAGTTCCGACCCGCTAGATTGCAACGAAAGGAAATGTTCAGTGGGACTAATGCAAGTACTTTTGCCACGGAATCTTGCTTTCTTCTCACAATGTTGAACAACGCGGGAAATTTATCTTTGAGAGGTTGACTACCCAACCAAGTGTCCATCCAAAAACGAGTCTGTGACCCGTCTTTTACTTTGAATGAACCAAAACTCATGAAAGTGTCTTTGACATTCATCAAATGTTTCCAAAAATGAGAATCTGTTGGTCTTTTGGTACAGCCCCCTAAAGTCTTGTCTTTTAAGTATTTATTTCTCAATAGCTCTTGCCACAAGCCATCCTCATTTAAAAGTTTGAAAAGCCACTTACTCAACAAACATTTGTTTTGTAACTCCAAATTATGAATACCTAGGCCACCTTGTAATTTTGGTTGGCACAAGATTTCCCATTTGGCCAATCTATATTTGCGCTTGTGTTGTTCGCTTTGCCAGTAGAATCTTGATCTAAAGCAGACGATCTTCTCCAAAACTCCTTTTGGGATTTCAAAGAATGACAGCATAAACATCGGTAAGCTAGAGAGCACCGAGTTTATTAGGACCAAGCGGCCTCTTACCGAAAGCACCTTTCCTGTCCACCCACTAAGCTTGTTTTCAATTCTATTTTCTATTACCCTCCAATCTTTATTACTCAATTTCCTAGTGTGCATAGGCAAACCCAGGTAGCGAAATGGATATTTGCCCAATCCACATCCAAACAACTGCGAATAAAACACCTCATGATCCCTTGCTTTACCAAAAAAAAGATTTCGCTCTTGTGAAAATTAATTTTGAGCCCCGATAGTTGTTCAAAAGTGCTTAGAATTAATTTCATATTAACCGCCTTCTGAACATCGTGACTCATAAAAATCACAGTGTCATCCGCATACTGTAGGATAGACAGCCCATCCTGGATAAGATGGGGAATGACTCCTTCTACCTGACCTGCTTCCTTAGCTCTAGCAATTTATATGGCCAGCATGTCCACCACTATATTAAATAGTATTGGAGACATTGGGTCACCTTGCCTTAATCCTTTTTGTTTGGAAGTATGAGCCAAGCTGGTCATTCACTTTAATGCTTACATTTCCTCCCTGTGTAAACTGCTGCACCCACGAACACCACTTATGCGAGAAGCCCTTCATCCTTAAAGTTTGTTGTAGCAAGTCCCATTTTACTTTGTCATAAGCCTTTTCAAAATCTATTTTAAAGATTATCCCGTCCTATTTTTTCGAGTGAAGTTCATGGATTATCTCATGAAGTATCACTGCGCCCTCCATAATGTTTCTTCCTGGAAGAAAGGCCGTTTGTGTTGGTCTAATAATCTTCTGGGCAACAGTAGATAGTCTATTTGTCGCAACTTTGGTAAAGATCTTGAAAGAAACATTTAACAAACATATAGGTCTGTATTGTTGAATGACTTTCGCATCTTTCTTTTTTGGTAATAAAATTATAGTTCCAAAGTTGAGACTATGCAAAGGCAAGTTCGCCTCATGAAATTCCATAAACAGAGCCATCAGATCTTCTTTTACCATGTCCCAGAAGACCTGATAAAACTCTGGTGGAAAACCATCCGGGCCCAGTGCCTTATTATGTTCCATCTGAAAAATTGCTGCCCTGACCTCAGACTCTGTGAATACATCAGTCAGGTACTCATTTTCCAGTTCAGATACTTGTGGAATATCCTGAACAAGGTGTTCATCTAATTTCATATTAGAGTTATCTGGCGGGCCAAACATGTTTTTCTAATAGTTGGTAATATGCTGCTTTAATTGGGCATCACCATCTATTATAGTGTCACCGTCCTCCAACTGGAAAATACGAGTTTTTCGGTGCCTACCATTAGCCAACAAATGAAAATATTTAGTTTTAGCATCCCCTTCCAGTAGGTGCTTAACCTTTGCCCTCTGGTACCATTTAACTTCCTCCTCTCTAAGTAATTCAGCGAGTCTCTCACTTAGCACATGTTTCAAATTTAACTCTGTCTCATTCAGCAGGAGGTTCTCTGCCTTCTTATCTAGCTCATCAAGTTTGTCTAGCAGTTCCTTCTTTTCTTTCTTATAAGTGCCACTCACACTTTTCGCCCAGCCTCTGAGGTATTGGCGAAGTCTCCTGATCTTTGCTTGCCACCTCTCTAAGGGACTGCCGTCGACCAGAACACTATGCCACACATCTCGCACCATGTCACAAAATCCATCTCTAAGCAACATCCTAGTTCAAACTTGAACTGGGGTTGGTAAGTCTGAGATGGGCTATTTGTACTACATAAGAGTGGAGTGTGATCAGAGATCTCTCTGTTTAAAGCATGGACGGTTGTAAGCGGATATTTGGATTCAAATTCCGTACAAACTAGAATCCTATCCAACTTCTCAAAGGTCTGATTTTACAGGTGATTAGCCCAAGTAAATTTTCTTCCTGCCATTTCCAACTCTCTAAGACTTAACGTGTCAATAACAACATTAAAAAGAAAAGGCCATCTGTCGTTGTAGTTTTCATTATTTTTCTCATCTGGGCTGCGAATAATGTTGAAATCACCACCTATGATAATAGGTACGGTCTCTTTTGAACATACTCTAACCAACTCAGATAAGAAATGTGATTTGAGATCTAACTGAGCTGGGCCATATACTGAGATTAAATTAAACTTGAAGTCATCCTCCTTATGTCGTAATTTGAACCGAATAAAAAAATCTCCTTCTTCTATCTGGCCAATGTCAAAAGTTAAAGGATTTATTCCTAGAATCATACCACCGGACTGACCCCTCGGAGCCATGCAATGCCATAGAAAATCTCTGCCCGCGCAGATATTATTCAAGGTCGATTGCGGAAAATTGGCTCTCTCGGTCTCCGATAATGCAATAAAATCTAAGTCCTTTTTCTTTTGTCAAGTCAGATAGGAACCTATATTTTTTCGTATCAGCAAACCCTTCGCAATTCCAAAAAATTCCTTTCATCTAGAATGGTGTCTAATTTTTTTCTTATTAAGCTTGGAACTAAATTTTTTGGAATGTGATATAGGGGTCTATAGACACAAAGGATCACAGCCCCCATCACCTAGGTCTTCAGAAATTTCTACACAAATTAAATTTAAAGCCTCTAGGTCCATGTTTTCTTCTAAGGAACAAACAGTGGAAGTATCGTCCAACATAGTTTTACTTTTTTCCTCTAAACTATTGTTTGCTGACATTCTAGCAAATTCAATATCTCTTAAACTTTTCTAAGAAAGAGACACTTCTGGTTCATTAGAGCCAAGAGAGATTCCTAACGAGCTAGTTGTATGCAGCAACATAGAATCATCGAGAATATCAAAAGAGTGTGGCAAAGTCTCATTACCTTTGACTGAAGATGCATTCAAGTTTTTGCATGCTTTTAACTTCATCGCCTTCGCCAAAGAGTCTTGGTCCGAAGTAGACACGTTTCTCTTACTAGCTCTCACTGGTGACACTGCCCCACCGTTCAAAGTTTTAGACTACAACAAACTAGCTTTCCACTGTGCCGAACCATCTGGAATCATCCCACACGGAGAGAGCAGTACTACAGGCTTGTATGTACTCTTCTCCCCCACTGAAGCAGATTCTGTAACTTCCAAGTTTGAATGCTGGAGTACTGCACCTACAGTAGCCGCCAAATCCTGCTGGACGCCAGCGGCTCCTACAAGCTTAGCTGCCATGACCATGCTCTCAGTGGATGCTCCTGTCACAGCCTTGGACTTGTGCTGCCCACTTGGTGCAACTAAAGCATTGGTCTATTTACCAGGTGCTTTACCAGCTGGATCATCTGTTGTTTTGTTAGCATCATGATCCATATTCTCTGGTTCCTTTTCTTCTGGGGCTTTGTCCTCATCCATGGTAGAGTCCATGTCAATGACCTGGGACTCACCATCAGGCATATCTTTTTCAACTCTAAATTGTAGGTCATAAACAAAATCCCCAATGACAACATCCACAAGGTCAGGGATGAGGTCAGGATTAAGCACTGCCACTTTCAGTCTGGCTCTTCCATTCTTCTTAGTGGATTTAGTGTCCACTACACGAGGAACACCCAAAATTGAGCCAATTGCCCAAATGATGGGAAATTTTGTAGCTCTTTTGGAAGACCCCGGAATTGCACCCATACCTTGTCAATCTCATACTTAAAGACATCATTTTCAGCTCCTTTCTCGAACCGAATCTTTCCTTTCACTGTCTTTGTGTCCATTGGGCCCCAATTCACCATGTGATTAAGCACTTCAGCAGAAGGGAAATTAGTGATAAAGGCATCATTGCCTTTCTCTTCAATCACCCAACTATGTCCAAGTAGTAGTTTGTCAAGTTCCACTGCTAACTGGTCAGCAGTATGAGAACCCTCCAAAACACGTATCACGGTGGACTTGTCATCTAAAGGTAATTTTGGATTTTCAATGATAGGTATAAAATAGAAGCCTAGACCTTCTACAGCATATCCACATGGTATAGCAGTAGCTTGTAAATTCTTCAAATTTGGACATACTTTTTTAACATGATCACCAAAACAAATCTCGCAACAAAGCAGAACAGTACAAACCGACATCGTATGCCCTTTAGTGTGACAACAATAGCAATATGGTTTACCCTTGCTTTTGTGATTCCCTCCCTTTTGGGATGACTCTGGCACATCAATCAAGACTCCTACAGTGTTTGATCCTGGCGGGGCAGTGTTGGTGTTGAGACTTTTTGGAATTGGCAGCGTTGTCTTAGTCGTGGTCGTCATCGAATCAGCCTAGTGCACTGGCCCTGATGATGATGCCGGGTTTGGAGCAGCATGTGTCGGCCCCCTTCCTGGATTGTCGAAGCTGGGGGTTCTCATCTGTGCGACGGTGTTCTGGCCACCAGCATTGATAGGCCCCTACATCGGTGATGGCTGGTATCATGGTCTAGGGTTCCAGCCCCCCACGGCCATGTCCGCCTCCATACCCTCCGCCTTGAGGCAGACCACCATGTCCAGCGCCAAAGCAGCTGGGCCTGGAGCTGTTGTAGCCATAGCCGGCTTGGCCTCCATAGCCTCGTCCTCGTCCACGAGGGTGAAACTGATCGTGGCCATGACCTCGCCCGACAAACCCTGGGTCGAAACCCGGTTGAAAACCAGGGTTGAAGGCCACACCCCTGCCACCTCCACGCCCACTGAGATCGCCACCAGAACCCGCTCCCGGCGCCGCCATTGATTTTCCTTCACGTACAACCTCCGCGAACGAGGGTCGAGTCGGCGTCGTAGAAGGAGATGGTGGCATCTTAGGTGGGACTCTGTGTTTGTGAATGACTCGGGTTCCTGTGCGCCTAAAAAATGCACATAAACCGATGGTGGGCCAAAAAATCTTTCTAGGCCCAAGTACCACATGCTCTGCCAGTCTAGGAAACCCTTGAGCCGACTTCTCTGTAGCACCCATCGTGACGCACGCAGCCGAAGCCGGTAGCATCGTACGTGGAAGCGGAGGAAAGAGTGGATCAAGATCCTGAAATTTCGGTGATTCAAAATAATTTGAATTCGTTGTCCTTCCCCACCGGGCTAGACCTCGCCGGTGAACCAATCGGTCTAGACATCCTCGTCGGCCTCTGGAGAGAGCTGGATCTTCTCTGGTAAGTTGCCACAGCAAGAGCATCACCAAAGGTCCTTGGCGGTGAGACACGCGGAGGATGCAGTGGCCCTTGCCATGGCCTACTATCGGTTTTTCTCTCCACCATCTTTGAAACAATCGAATTTGCTAACTTGAGATCAGAAGATGAAGGAGTACTACCTGAATTGAAGGCATTCTTGGCTCTGGACAAAAGCTCGAGCGTGAACCCTGCCTCTAGAGCCTCTTTGATGAACTCAGGTGTAGACGGTTCATTGTCGGTTGTAGGTGGTATGACGCATTTACCGGTGACGTCGGCCAACGGCGGCTCCCCATGGCCATCCTCCTCGTCTAGATCAGAGTCGTCATCCTGCATCCAAAACTTGGAAGGAATGGCAGTGGAAGATGAAACACCATGGATGGGTTTCAGTCGGACGCACGCGTCGGCTGCTAAGGCCACAGCCTGCGACAATGCCGTGCGGCCCTCCTTGCAACTACGATCATCTGCTTCCTCATCGTCTTCCCCACCAGCCTCCATGGACTAAGCCGACGAACGTAGCGCTCGACATGCCACCGGGGCGAGGGTGAGCCTGCGCCCTCTTCGGCCATTACCGGACATATGGATCAGAATCTCTAAGTACTGCTCCTCATGTGACCAGAGGGATTACTTTCTCCCACTTAATGGCAACTAACGGTGAACTTGGAATTGGTAGAAAAGGCAAGAAATTTAAGGTGGATTGAATTTTCTACTTCCCTTTTTCGGTGTAGCAGATTTTGGACAGTTCTCCCACAGCAGTAAATCCCACAAGTTCACCAGAAACTGAACATCTGAAGTCTAAAGTCCAAGGCCCCTTCCTAACTTTTTCTAGTATATATGTATGTCACAACTATGACAAATGGCGGTACAAGGTTTAGAGGCCAGAGCAATCCCATGTAGTAGGGCTTAGGCACTTGGAGCCAACTACATGACATATATTACTGACTTGCTAGCGCTCGAACATCCGATTCGGGGCGCTAGTGTCAGATGGTATCTACTCAACAAGAGAGCGAGCTAGTTGTGGGCCGGCGCTGCCCCTAGGCGTCGCCTGTGCTGCCAGTCGCTTTCCACGTGCATCCCATGTGCAACACCTGATGTACTTATGAAATGTCCATATGCAACAGTTGCAACATACAAAATAAGATGGATGAAACATTTGAAACATGCGTCTAAAACACTTGAAAAACTCCTGAAAAACACTTACAAAACTTGCAAACATATGCAACATCCAAACAAAACACTTGCAACAGTAGTATGAAACACCTGAAACACTTGAAACATACGCTTGCAACATGCATGTATATGCAACATCTAGATCTACTTTTGCAACATCTAGATGAAAACACTTGCAACATACATCTGATACAAATAAAACATTTGGAACATACAATTGAAACAACCATACATTGCCAGTGCAGCATGTCAAACATCCCAATCTACTTTTGCAACATCCTGATTTACTTTTACAACACCGATATGAAAAACATGCAACATACCTCTAAAATATTTGAAACACCTAAAACATATGTTTGCATCATGCGCTTTCAGCATAAGATCACCTTGCTACTTGGGAATGGAGGCTCGTCAGCATGTGGAGTTCACTAGTTTAGAGCTCATCGGTGGCACGGATCAACCGCCCTAGGGGAGCGATAGCCATCGAGCACGGTAGTCGGAGCGGAGCCACCCTTCGTTTCTTTTAGCCCGGCAATGGAGCTTCATGTCATCGGTGAACCGACCAAGGACACCATAGCCTTGGAGTGGACCGGGCAGGGGGTAGCTGCGGACTGGCTAGGGGTGCATGATGGGCGGCATCCTGAGCGTAGCCGCCCTCAATTTCTTCGAGCCCAGCAATGGAGCTTCGCGTCTAATGTGCGGTTGCGGTGGAACATGATTGCAGCCCTATTGTGGAGAGCCTTCTGGAGAATGAAGACAACAGGATAAAGTTAGAGGCAAGTGGACAAGATGATACGACTGTTGGGCCGTTGGGCTAGTGCTACAACCTACAAACGCGACCGTCTGGACAATCAGTCGCCCTGACGAGAGCATTTTGGCATATAATATGGCGTGACGGCTTCTCTGATCTACCCATGACCGATGACCATCTACGTCTACACGCTCAAAATGTTAACGATAATGATACACAGCGGGTGTCCGGACGGATGGACGGACCTGAACCGCCCGAACCCGAACCACCTATGCCGCACGTCGCCTTATCCTTTCCTCAGCCACTCACTCCGGCAGTGTTCACGCCTCTCACATTCTACGCTGCGCTTGCGCCCAACTCACTACAGCCCCACTCGCGCCACGCTCCGGGCCTGCTAGTGGCCCCAGGACGGACGCCGCACCCGCGCCCAGCTCTCGCTACCACCCCACCCACCAACGCTCCCTCCCTCCCTCCCTCACCCCTCTCTAACCTCCATTGCTACCCCATGCCACTAGCGACCCGGCTCCAATGAGGTAGGTCGGTCGTCCTTTGGATCTGAGCTCTCCTCCTCCTCCTCTAGATCTGAGCCCTCCCCCTCCTCCTCCTCCTCTAGATCTGAGGGACGCGGCGGTGGCTAAGGTTATGGCGAGCTCTAGGGTCCTATTCCTTCCTTCCTCCGGCAAGCTTGAAGGTGATGGGCCAGGGGCTGGAGCAGCCTGCACCTCGACCCATCCACTTGCTATTTGTACGCCTTGTTGTTTTCTCCGTGTTGCAAGGGGATGGTTGGGATGTTGCAACAGATGATTTTTGAATGTTGCAAATAGGTGATTCATGTGTTGCAGAAAGAGAGTTCTATTGTTGGGATTGTATTTTTCCCCTAATGTTGCAACTTGTGAGTTTTAATTTTTTTCTACGTGTTGTGCCAAGCGATTTTAATTGTTGAAATTACCTTTTTTTCAAATGTTGCAGTACTGAAAGGTGATTTGAGATGTTTTCCATTCGCATGTTTCATGGTTGATTTTGCGATATTGCAGTACTACTGTTTGTGATGTTGGATGTTGGAGCACATAATTTTTGATGTTGCAGCACATAATTTTTTATGTTGCACTATATAGTTTTGCGATGTTGTAGTAATTATATTCCGATGTGGCACTACATACAGGTTGCACTTGAAGTGTTTCATGCTCTCTGGGATAGTGGCATGGTGGGGAACATGGTGCGGTGGGGTAACGTGTTGCGGTGGGGAACAGGGACAGGGGCACACTGGGGAACGAGGACAGGGGCGCGGTGGACGCAATTCTCTTTGATTTTATGGGATGGGGCGGGCGGGTTTGCAAATGGTAGCAGCGTCCGGACGCATCTCGTGCGTCGATCATTTGGGCGCTAGGAAAGCCTCTAACCATCTACTAGTAGAGTAGTATCTAAAAACTTTTGTCATTTATCCTGTGTGATCATGCGTTTGTCGGATGGTGCGGAGTGTTCCAAGTGGAAGATATCAACGTAATTAGCAGCTAGAACTCTGCTATAAATACACTTGCAACTTTCAATTTAACTCTTAAAGCTGAGCTAGGAACTCTTGATTAGTAAATTTAGGGCTTGTTTGGGACTGCTCAGCTCTATCTTTTTCAGCTCTGCTTCATTAACTTCACCATGGAGCAGCTCTAGTTTGGAGTTCATGGAGCAGATGTGCCTGGCTTGTAGCTCCAATCCGACTCTAGTAATCTGGCTCTTTGTCATTTATGCCCCTGACATATTTTATGCTTTATTAGTAATTATTTGCACGTTTGACTCACGCATCAATTAGTCATCAGTTCATCACTATTGTGCAGCCATCGACTCACACATCAATCACAATAGGTAAATAAATCAATAGATTGCTAGAATAATAATCAGCAAGCAATCAAAGTGACAAGACATTCAGAGGCTAAACTAAACTGAACAAGCCATTCAAAGGCTAAACTCAGAGAAGAAACTGGTCCACGCCACTGCTCCTCACCTGCACCTCCAAGCGCCTGCATTGCTCAACGAGTTCCCGCTCCTCGTCCATGGCAGCCTCGCTGCCTGAGCCCCGCGGTAGTAGTCGGCTACGGAGGAGCACGCCGTTGGAGAGCAACGCACCGAGGTAATCCGGTGCGCAGTGGATAGACGGAGGATGCAGTCGTGGCTTCACGATGGAAGGGGGAGGGGTGAGCAGATTTCCTCCTCCGGTGGAGTCGCGGTGGCCACGGGAGCTCCTCCTCCGGCAGCGGCCGGCAGCAACCGCGATGGCCGCGGGATCTCCTCTACCGGCAGAGTCACGGTGGCCTGGCAGAGTCTTGGTGTCCGCGGGATCTCGTCTGTCAGCAGCGCCCTCTTTGGCAGCGGCCGGCGGCATCCATGGGATCTCCTCTGGCGGGACGACGCTTGTGTGAGTTTGTCCAAGAAACAAACCAGTAAGTTTCACTAAACGATGGCACGGTGGGTAATATTCCCGCAACTCCACGAGGAGGTTGAAAACTTGGATTCGTGGAGTACTCCTGAGGTGCTCCGAGAAAAACGTGAACTTGGTCTTAAACTCCACCTTTTTCGTGGAACAGAGTTTAAGAGCTGGAGGTGTTTGGTAGAACAAAGTTGGAGCGGAGTTATAAAACCAGGAGCGGAGCAGACCAAACAGGCCCTTAATTCACTAGTAGAGAACAGACCTTTGATCCAAGGGCCAAACCAGGCTCTAGTCCCAGGAAATATTGCGCCCGAGACTAGAGAGACCTTTAGTCCCGGTTGGTGGCTCCAACCGGGACTAAAGGTCCCTGCCCAACGGCTCCTGCGTCAGGCCGTTGTGGCAGGGGACCTTTGGTCCCGGTTGGAGCCACCAACCTGGACTAAAGGTCGACCTTTACTCCCGGTTGGTGGCTCCAACCGGGAGTAAAGCTCTTGTCCCGGCTAGTGGCGTGGCCCAGGACTGGAAAGTGACCTTTAGTCCCGGTTGGATCCACCAACCGGGACTAAAGGTCCCCCTATAAATCCTGCTGGCCGTCTTCTTCCTCCCCGAGCCCGTTCGAGAGCTTCAGTTCAAATTTAAGCAGTGTTCTTGCTCTTTCTCCATCCATTCTTCGATTCCTCCATCGATTTCTTCGATTCCTCTGTCGATTCTTCGGTTCTAACGGTTACCAACTTCATACTCTCATGTTTCACCGTTGTCTTATCTCATTTTGTTCACTATATATATTTGGTTCTTTATTGTGGTTTTTTTTCATTTGTAAGCAATTTGAGCTCAAAATCACTTCAAGCTTGCATATTTACATGAAGGAAGGTTAAAGTAGCTATTAAAAACTGGTATTCATGGTTCATTTGTAGCATGCATAGCACACTTCATTGTTTAGAGATATAGAGAATTTTAGAGTTTTTTTAATTTTATTTATTTATAAAATGAGAAATTTATAGTGTATTAAAAAATGAGTATAGAGACTAGATGGCAACTGCTTCCGAGTCCTCGGCCTCTCATGGGTTTCCAAAGTGACTTAGGCTGGGCCTCCCACCCATTGCATGCGGCAAGTGTTGTGATGAGATGAAGATTGTGATGGAGTACCGAGTGAAGAAGGAGGGTCCCAACAAGGGTCGCATTTTCTACAAGTGTCCGGATCGCAATGTGAGTTATTTTATCGTATTTAATGACTATGGTTAGTTTATACCTATTTTCATGATGATTGTGATTAAAGTTCTAATTTTCTATTTTAATTTCAGTGGGATGGCACTGGATGTTCAGGCTTCTACTAGGAGGAAGAGTATGTTGAACTCGTGCAAAAATATCTTGCACAACAGGCAGATATGGCGGCTAATGAGGCAGTGATCCAGCTGAAGAAGCCCAAAGATGTTGAACAAACGGGGGATCTGTCTGTTTTAGTTGGGATTGGTCGTGAAATCCTTGTGCTACTGAAGTGCATTTTAGCTTTAGTGTTTTTAGTGGTAGTTGGGATTGTCTACATTGTAGCGAGGCTTTCTTAAATTTATAGCTTTTGTGGTGGTATGCATGTTGTATAATTAACTAATTATGTTCTAGGTTTTAATACGGTATTTATGTCATGTAATGTAGATGAGTCGGCATTAGATGTACAATGCTGATCATCGCTCCCAAGAGTTCATGGACGGCGTGCATTCTTTGTTACGTGCGGCCGAGGCAAACAAACATGATGGTTTCATGTGCTACCCATGTGCCGTATGTAAGAATACGATGGAATATGCTAACTCAAAGACTCTTCATTCACACTTGTTCAAGTCAGGTTTCATGCAAAACTATATTTGTTGGACGAAGCACGGAGAAACCGGAGTTGTAATGGAAGAAGGTGAAGAAGAACAATGGGGCTATGATGACATTTTTGCTGAATATGGTGCCTTCAATGATACTGCAATGGGGGAAGCTGAAGAAGAGGTGGGGGCAAAGGATAAGCCCACTGAAGAAGAGGTGGGGGCAGAGGAGAAGCCTGCTGAAGAAGAGGTAGGGGTAGAGGAGGAGCCCGCTGACGAACTTGGTCAGGCCATTCGTGACACACAAAGAGAATGCGAAAGTGAAAAGGAGAAGATCAAGTTCGACCGCATGCTAGAGGATCACAAGAAATTGCTATACCCAACTTGTGATGCGGGGCAGAAAAACTTAGGTACCACATTGGAATTGCTGCAATGGAAGGCAAAGAATGGTGTATCTGACAAGGGATTCGCGGAGTTACTAAAAATCCAAAAGAAGATGCTTCCGAAGGATAACGAATTGCCCAGCACTACGTACGAAGCAAAATAGGTAGTCTGCCCTTTAGGATTAGAAATTCAGAAGATACATGCATGTCCTAATGACTGCATCCTCTACCGTGGCATGGAGTATGAGAAGTTAGATGCATGCCCTGTATGTCACGCGTCGCGGTATAAGATCAGGCGAGATGACCCTGGTGATGTTGATGGCGAACGTCCCAAGAAGAAAATCTCTATCAAGGTTATGTGGTATGCTCCTATAATACCACGCTTGAAACGTCTTTTTAGAAACAGAGACCATGCAAAGTTGTTGCGATGGCACAAAGAAGACCGTAAGGTAGACAATATGTTGAGACACCCTGCTGATGGGTCCCAGTGCAGAGCAATCGATAGAGAATTGCCCGAGTTTGCAAGTGACGCAAGAAACTTAAGGTTTGCTTTAAGTATGGATGGTATGAATCCTTTTAGGGAGCAGAGCAGTAGTCACAGCACTTGGCCTATTACTCTATGTATCTACAACCTTCCTCCCTGGTTATGCATGAAGCGTAAGTTTATTATGATGCCGGTGCTCATCCAAGGCCCAAAGCAACCTGGCAATGACATCGATGTGTACCTGAGGCCACTAGTTGAAGAACTTCTACTTTTGTGGAACAAGCCAAGTGTATGCGTGTGGGATGAGCACAAGCAAGAGCACTTTGACCTGCGAGCATTGTTGTTCGTAACAATCAATGATTGGCCAGCTCTAAGTAATCTTTTAGGACAATCAAACAAGGGATATAATGCATGCATGCACTATTTCGGTGACATGAAAGGTATATTCTTGAAAAAGTGTCACAAGGTCATGTACCTTGGGCATCGACGATTTCTTCCTGCAAATCACCCCGTAAGAAAGAAAGGCAAGCATTTTAAAGGTAAGGCAGACCACCAGACCAAGCCTCGCAACCAAACTGGTGAGGACGTCCTCGATATGGTCAATGATGTGAAAGTAATATTTGGAAAGGGACCTGGCAGCCAACCTGTTTCGAAGGACGCCAATGGTCATGCACCCATGTGGAAGAAGAAGTCCATATTTTGGGAGCTACCCTATTGGCAAGTCCTAGAGGTCCGTAGCGCGATCGACGTGATGCACCTGACGAAGAATCTTTGTGTGAACCTGCTAGGCTTCATGGGCATGTATGAGAAGCCTAAGGACACAATTGAAGCACGATAGGACCTGCGGTGTTTGAAAGAACGAGACAACCTGCATCTAGAGAAGACAGATGATGGACGCCAGTACTTAAGTCCTGCCAGCTACACTCTTAGCAAAGAAGAGAAGGATAGCTTGTTTGAATGCCTAGATAGCATTAAGGTACCATCTGGATTCTCCTCGAATATAAAGGGTTTAATAAATGTGCCAGTGAAGAAATTTGGACACTTAAAGTCCCATGACTGCCACATGCTCATGACTCAATTGCTTCCAGTTGCATTAAGAGGAATTCTACCGCCAAATGTACGTCTAGCCACCATGAAGCTATGTGCATTCCTCAATGCAATTTCTCAGAAGGCAATCGATCCAATGGATCTAGCGAAACTACAGAATGATGTGGTTCAATGTCTTGTTAGCTTTGAGTTGGTGTTCCCTCCTTCCTTCTTTGATATCATGACACACCTCCTAGTTCATCTGGTCAAGGAGATTACTATTCTCGGTCCTGTGTTCCTACACAACATGTTCCCCTTTGAGAGGTTTATGGGAATCCTGAAGAAATATGTTCACAACTGTGCTCGGCCAGAAGGAAGCATCGCCAAGGGCTATGGAACAAAGGAGGTCATTGAGTTCTGTTTTGACTTCATTCCCGATATTAACCTGATTGGTGTTCCTGAATCGTGACACAAGGGGAGACTAAGTGGAAAGGGGACACTAGGGAAGAAAACATATATTGGTAAGGGTGATGATTATTTCAATAAAGCACACTACACAGTTCTATAGAACTCCTCCTTGGTAGATCTGTATATCGAGACACATAAGAGCCTCCTCCGATCTGAGTTCTCAGGGAAGTCTGAAGCATGGATTACGCGTCAGCACATAGAAACTTTCAGCGACTGGTTGTGAAAAGAATGTTAGGGTGATGAGAGTATTGATGAGGAGCTGTATTTGTTGGCTAGGCAGCCATCGTGGCATATCCTCACATACAAAGGGTACGAGATAAATGGGAATACATTTTACACAGTAGCACAAGATAAAAGGAGCACCAACCAGAACAATGGTGTCCACATAGATGCCATCGACCCTAGTGGGAACAAGCAAACATACTATGGCCGCATAGAGGAGATATGGGAACTAGACTATGCATCTCATTTTAAGGTACCTTTGTTCAAGTGCCAGTGGGTAAAGACGACTGGAGGCGACATAGCAGTCGACAACCAGTATGGAATGACAACAGTGGACCTCAACAATATTGGGTACAAAGGCGAACAATATGGAATGACTCAGGTGTTCTATGTTAAGGACATGTCTACAAAACCGAAGAGAGAGAAAAACGACAACCACCCAATCAATGATGAGCCAAAGAGCCACATAGTTCTTTCAGGAAAAAGAAACATCGTCGGAATCGAAGACAAGTCAGACATGTCAGAAGATTATGAAAAGGATGACCGAATTTCACCCTTCATAGTGAACAAAGACCCTAGCATCTAGCTAAACGATGAGGACACTCCATGGTTACGGCGCGATCATAACCAAGGGACATACGTCAAGAAGAAGTTCATTACTGTGCCCGCTTGATATATATATTGATGTTCAATAGTGTGTATTAGAGATATTATGTAATAATTGTGAATTTATGTTTGATGTTGAATTATGTCACGTTGAAATGATGTGAAAACAAATTTATGTTTGATGTTGGGATTATGTCACGTTGAAATGATGTGAAAACAAATTTATGTTTGATGGTGGGATTAGGTCATGTTCAAATGATGTGAAAACATATTTCCAGTCGAAACACAAGAGTTTTTCTGAATTTAATTAAACACTATATTTTTGCATTATCGAAATAGTAATTTAAACACTATATTGTGTTTTAAATCTTGTTAAAAAAATTAAAACTTTAGGTCACATAATTTTCCTGTGTGCAATAAAGCAAAATAAAATCTATATTTTTTAAAATATTTTTATGTCTTTTATTTAATTTTCTGTGCAATTAACTATCCTTTTATTATTTGTGTAAAAAGAAATATATTAAAATCCTAATGAATTGGCGGGCAGCGAAACTGCAGTTTGGCTGCCCGCCAAAAACCTTTAGTCCTGGGCCCCACCACCAGCCGGGACTACAGGTTACCTTTAGTCCCGGGCGCCACCACCAGCCGGGACTAAAGGTGTGACCTTTAGTCCCAGGTGTTAACAGGGCCCGGGACTAAAGGTCCTCTCCCTTATATAGCCTCTGTGCCTGCCCCGTCCCCTCTTCTTCCTCCTCCCCACTGCCGAGCCAAGCCCTAACAGACCCACCGCCGCTCGTCCGATCCGCCGCTGAAGCCGCACCTCGCGAGCGCCCGCACGCACACCGGCGCCCCACTGCCTCGACGTCGCATGCCCCGACTAAGCACGCTCGCCGATGCGCCGCCCCCCGACTACCCCGGCTCGGTGCCTCGACGCCCCACCGCCCCGACGCTCGGCCCCGACGCCACACTATGCCCTGGCCCAACGCCACGCCGCCCCTGATGCCGCGCCATGCCCCTGATGCCGCCCCTGACGCACGTCGCCCCTAACGCCCGACGCCACGCCGCCCCAGACGCCACGCCGCCCCTGGCGCTCGACGCCACGCTGCCACTGATGCCGCGCGCGTGGCCCTGACGACTCCACCCTAGCCCGGCCGGCCACGATGCTCGCGCCGCCACCGACACCACCCGGCCCAGCCACCAACACCACCCTCGTCATCACCACCTCCGGACGCCCATCACCGCCGACCCCTACGTACGTCGATATGTGTTTGTATGTGATATATGCAGAGGAACGCCTCGTTGTGTTGTATGCGGAGCAACGCCGTCGTTTTGTTGTATGCGGAGCAACGCCGCGTCGTTGTGTTGTATGCGGAGCAACGCCACCTCGTTGTGTTGTATGCGGAGCAACGTCGCCTCGTTGTGTTGTATGCGGAGCAACGCCGCCTCATTGTGTTGTATGCAGAGCAACGTCGCCCCGTTGTTGTATATGTGGAGCAATGCCACCCCGTTGTTGTATATGCGGAGCAACGCCGCCCTGTTGTTGTATACCCTAGCGAGAACGACGATTCGCCCTAGCGAGAACGACGATTCGCCCTAGCGAAAACGACGAATTCGCCCTAGCGAGAACGACGAATTCGCCCTGTCGTTCTCGCTAGGGCGAATTCGTCGTTCTCGCTAGGGCGAATTCGTCGTTTATATGACTTGTTTACATATATGACTTGTTTATATATATGACTTGTTTATATGACTTGTTTACATATATGACTTGTTTACATATATGACTTGTTGACATATATGACTTGTTGACATATATGATTGTTTACATATATGAATTGTTTATATATATGACTTGTTTATATGACTTGTTTATATATGTGACTTAGATTTATTTTGTATATAACTTATTGTACATATATGACTTGTTTACATATATGAATTATTTATATGTATGACTTGTTTATATATGTGACTTAGATTTATTTTGTTTATAACTTATTGTACATATATGACTTGTTTACATATATGACTTATTTATATATATGTGACTTAGATAAATTTGTATATGACTTATTGTATATATATGACTTGTTTATATATGTGACTTAAATTTTGTTAAATTTGTTAGATATGGCTGCCCCGGGAGACAACATGGAGGAAGAAATGATGAATATTATTACCAATGCTGGTGAGCAGGATGTTGATGACAGAAGTTAATACCTAGCTCTTGAAAATGAGCAAGAAAATGTTTTGCAAGAAAATACAGGCGAGGTATATATACTAAATATATATTATATGTGAATATTGTATATATTTCTGTGTACAAAAGATATTTATTTATTATTATTTTTATATGTAGCCCTCTGGATCGGCGACCACAACGGTGAAGTGCAAAAATGTTCGAGGACCGAAGAAACCACTAGAGGGCCGGTACATAATATCGGAATTCAGCATCGAGACAGGCGAACCACTTGGTCCACATAAAAAGAAATTCGTGGAACACTGTGGGTACCTTGTAAGGGACAGAATTCCGATTAGTATCTATGAATGGAAGAAAAAGATCAACGAGCCTGATGTTAGTTTTGTCTCTGATGTTGACAAGAATTTGCTCTGGAATGATATCCTTGCCCATTTCATGTTGTAAGCGGATGATTATGATGATATCAACGATGATGAATTGAAGGAGCTAGTTCGATCGTGGGCTATGAAGAAGATGGCCACACAATTCCAGACTTAGAAGAAACACCTATACAACACAGACATCAAGAAGAACGAAACGCCGAATTTCAATACTGCTACGGGCCCGATCTCGAAATAGAGGCCCTATTGGAATGATTTCGTAGAGTACAAGACATTAGCAGAGGGTGAGGCACGGGTGAGAAGGAACCAAGAGAATGCCCAAAAAAAGGTGTACCACCATGACATTTGATCAGGTGGCTACGATACTACCATTCCGAAGTGGTAAAAAATGGAAGCGGACATTATTGCCAAGGGGATCGAACCAGAATCAGCCAAGTGGCCCCCACGCTCAAAGAATTGGTTTTTCGGTCATGGGGGAAGACTCGACCCATAGACCGGTCTGGTAGTGTATGGGCAAAAACTGGAAACAACAGCACGCCGATTGGCTTTTGCTATAGAAGCTAAAGAGATTGGTGTGTTCAAGCCCAATAGAGAGAAGGATGAGCTGACGTATGCCATCAGGACTGCTGAACACACTGGCCGAACCAGAGGCTTAGGACGCAACACTCCATGGGTTCATGGTTTCCCTAATGACAGGGAAACCTACCGAAGTTGCCAGAGAAGCAAGGAGGAGCAAGCAGCGCGGGTGACAATGTTGGAGGAAATGGTGCTTGAAGCAAAGGAGCGAGAAAAAGCAATGGAAGCAAGAATGCAGGAAGAAATCAAAAAGCAAGTGCAGATAGCAATGATTGCCCAGAGGCAGGCATCAGAGCCAGGAATGAATGTTAATATTAGCCCCCCTGGTTAGTTAAAAAGTAGCTGCGCTTACACTGAGCTGCCAAAGCAAGATGACGCAGCGCTGCGCTTCCCCGTGGATGATGTCACTACTCCAATGACATCAATTGAGCTACATGTTCCAAGGGGGAATGACACAATCAAGGTCGTTGTCGGTGTTTTTACTCCTCTAGACCCTACCAAGACACCAAGAATCCATGGGGCACCAATACAACCTGGATATGCTAGGGTCGCAGTGGATAAAGTGAGCAAAGGTTATGAGGATCTAGCTCTTGACATTCCTGGAGGTGATGGAGAGAAGACTCTAGGAGAAGTAGAGAAGGCATATATACTATGGCGCAAGCGCTACATCATTATCCCTAGGGTGTCTGCTCCACCGCCAGCAGACATTAGGTGCAGACAAAAGTTAACAAAACAATTTTTTGATAATTTTCTATGGGCATGACTAATAATAAGCATTTACTTATATCTCATTATTTTTTGTACTCACAAAGTAGGGCCTCTGCCAACCAAAGTCCAGTTGTTGCTTCTCCCGACCATCATAGTGCTTAGGGCAATGATGACGCCTTCGAAGGCACTGCTGCATCCCCACCATCTCCATCTCCTCCGCCGCCTCCAAGGAAGTCCACAACTCCTCCGCCGAGGTCTCCAACGCCTCCACCGCCTCCAAAGTCTGCACTGCCTCCAAGGCGGTCTCCAACGCCTCCCCCGCCTCCAAGGAAGCCAGCCCCTAAGAGGTCCGCCTCACAAACGAAGCCGTTGCCCTACCCACCGGCAAAGAAGCAGAAAGCAAATACTCATCCAGTTATTCCCCAAAAACAATCTTATGAGAAAAGTGAATAGGAATTAAAGGGTGCAGTACAAAAAGAAGTGACAGATTTCTTTGAAGGTGCAAAACAGGCACGACGAGTGAGGGAGAACCCGGAGCCATCATACTTCTTCCTACCTCTAGATCAGCTAAGAAAGAAGTTGGAACAAAAAAACGGGATTCTCTTAAGAGCGTTGCGAAACAACCGATATCGGATTATGACCGCTCTCTCACCAAGTCATATGAGGCGGCGCAAAAAAAAGAAGAGAGTAGGGAAAGGTGTTGCACAACTCGGAGAACAATCACAACAATCAATGCCCCCCTTGTCGTTCCTAACGAATATGGTTCAAACTTAAACTTAGTGGAGGAGGTAGGCGGCTATGAGTCGTTTCTTCGGTTTTATGAGGACACTGGTTTGAACCTTGCCGAAGTGCTCGCTGAAGGACCATCTGCTCCGAAAGTGGATCCTTACAAGAAATTTGTACCAGGCCAGAGTCTATACAACCCAGAGAAATTAGGTGAACTGGGTACGCAAATGTACCTGCTAAACGGGTGGTACATGTCGGCGTCTGATGCGGGACAAATCTATCTTTCTGTCAGAATTAGAAATCACCATTACTTCCGTGGCAATGACATTATCTATGTCGAGCTTCCAGAATTACACCAACTATGCCAACTGGACTCTCTCGACAAAAGTCTCATTAGCTGCTATTGTTTGTAAGTGTGATTATTTTCTATTATATTCACAATTTCTTTATTATATATTCACAATATATATATTCACAATTTTCATGTATGCAGATATGAGATGATAGAACTTAGAAAAAGAAAGGATAATGATGTTGGGTTCGTTGATCCGTATGTCGTATACAAACATCCTAACCCCCCGAAGGATTATAAGTCTCAACCTGAGAGAAATCTCATGAATTTCTTAGTGAACCAACGCGACAAGAAGGAGATACTCTTCCCCTACAACTTCAAGTGAGTGTTATTATAAGTAATTAATGTCGATCATATATATGGGACATCAATATTTCCTCACTAGCTAGTTACCTCTCACTCTCTCACACACACACATACATATATATATATATATATATATATATATATATATATATATATATATATATATATATATATATATATATATATATGCAGCAATCACTAGATATTGATGGTCATCGATATGGGCAATAGTAGATTGAAAATCTTAGACTCATTGAGAAAACAATAAACGGAGTATCAAGAAATGATAGATATTATACAAGGGTAATTAATTTAGTTTCTCTATAACAACATATATATATATATAATGGCGCCAATCTCTCAATAATTATTAAAGGTTAAATTATTTTTTTATTTTATTGGGAGCAGGGTTTGGAAAAGGTTCATTGAGGAACAAAAAATGAAACATTGCAAAGCGCCATTGGGTGTAATCGCACACAAAGTAAGTACTATAACTACACATTTATATTCAATTAAAACCATATGATGATTTCAATTCACCCTAATTGATTTTTTTGTCGTAAAAGTGGGTTCTAAGGCAGGAGCAGGGTAACAACTACTGCGGATACTATGTTTGCGAGTTCATCATGTCGTACTCAAAGAGAACTCCTGAAGAGCAACTCAAAGTACGTATATAAATACTTTTTCCTTTATATTATTTCGATCATATATTTACAATTTCTTTATTGCTCTCATTTGTATAAGTAATTACATGAGCAATACACATACATATATATATATATATATATATATATATATATTAATACTTTTTCCTTTAACTTTTATTGAAGACTGAATGGTTGAGGGAAAGAGTCATATGACTTGACCAACTTAAACCAATTTGAGAGACTATAGCAGGATTTTCTAAATGACCAGGTCATCAACCCCAACGGCGAGTTCTATAATGACCCAAACGAAACGTGGATGTCAAATATGGAGGAGTGAATTGCTAAGGACATAAACAATTTATATATCAATCAAACCTTTGTAATATATATATATATATATATATATATATATATATATATATATATATATATATATATATATATATATATACATACATATATATATACATATATATATACATATATATATATATATATATATATATGCACATATTATATGTACAACCCCTTTACTCAATGTCCTGCCCCGTGACGGTTCCTGGCCAGGCCTGGAGGCCCCCTTTACTCCCGGTTGGTGTTTCGAGCCGAGACTAAAGGTCCCGCTTTAGTTCTGGGCGTCAAGCCAGGACTAAAGGAGGGTACCTTTAGTCCCGGATTAGTGCTCCGGTTGGAAAACCGGGACTAAAGGGGTTTCCCAACCGGGAGCAAAAAGCCTTGCTGCACCCGTGATTAATCGAGCATTGCTTTGCTTCCGTCATCCATGCTCATCCGATGCATGGGTGCAATGCAACTCCTAACCTTCCTCTTATTACTTGCCTCACTACGCAGCTCGGCGGCGTCACCGCCATCGGGCTACCGCTCCATGCTCACCCACGTTGACTCCCATGGCGGCTTCACCAAGGCAGAGCTCATGCGCCGAGTCGCGCACAGAAGCCGGCACCGAGCATCCACGATGCTTCCGCGTTATTCCAAATTATCTACCAGCTCGGATGCCGGTCCCGCCCGGCTCGTCCGGCCAAGCCGAGTACCTCATGGAGCTCGCCATGGGAACGCCGTCGGTGCTGTTCGTCGCCCTGGCCGACACCGGCAGCGACCTCACCTAGACTCAGTGCAAGCCGTGCAAGCTCTGCTTCCTGCAGGACACGCCTGTCTACGACACCGCCACCTCGTCTAGCTTCTCTCCCGTGCCGTACTCCAGCGCCACGTGCCTGCCCATCTGGAGCCGCAACTGCACCGCTAGCTCACCCTGCAGGTACCGATACGCCTACGGCGACGGCGCATACTCCGCCGGCGTCCTGGGCACGGAGACGCTCACCTTCGGCTCTATCCCTGGTGCGCCCGGAGTCTCCGTCTGCGGCATCGCGTTTGGCTGCGGCGTCAACAACGGCGGCCTCTGGTACAACTCCACCGGCACCGTCGGCCTGTACCGCGGGAGCCTGTCCCTCGTGGCGCAGCATGGCGTCAGCAAGTTCTCCTACTGCCTCACCGACTCCTTCAACACCAGTCTTGGTAGCCCAGTGTTGTTCGGCTCCTTAGCCGAGCTGACACCCATTGGCAGCGCCGCCGTGCAGTCGACGCCGCTCCTGCAGAACCCGTATAGTCCGTCGAGGTACTACGTGTCTACGTCTCCCTCGACGGCACATCGCTCCGCGACGCACGTCTTGGGATCCCCAACGGCACCTTCGACCTGCGCGCCGACGGCTCCGGGGGCATGATCGCGATCCTCGTCACTACCGGAAACAGAGGCTTTGCCGAGTGTCAAAAATCGGACACTCGGCAAAGACCTTCTTTGCCGGCAAAGATCTTCTTTGCCGAGTGCCTTATTCGTGGCACTCGGCAAAGACCCCCTTTGCCGAGTGCCATGCCCACTACCAGAAACAGGGCCGTTGCCAAGAGCCAACGTCTTTGCCGAGAGCCAAATGTCGGACTCTCGGCAAAGAAAGGTTTGCCGAGAGTCGGCCCTCGGCAACGGTAGGCCGTCGGCAAAACCATATTTGCCGAGGGCCAGACCATCGGCAAATAATTCCTCTCGGCAACCGGGCCCTTTGCCGAGGGTCCGACCGTCGGCAAAGAAAGGCCGTCGGCAACCTATGACGGCAGGCAAACGGCCTTCACCTGTCGTCTGTTTTGCCGAGGGTCAGAATTTGGCCCTCGGCAAAGAATTACTTTGCCGAGTGTCGTTTCTGTGCCTTCGGCAAAATATATTTTTTTTTTGCTTCCAAATTTTTTCCATGGGTTTACTGTTGTACCTTAAAGTACATATTAAAATTTAGAGCTTTTTTATTTTATTAGCTATATTTAATAAGTTTATTTCATTTACTTGAATTCTTCCCGGTAATTCGAATTTGAACTGCAGGTGCATCGAATATTGTAATTGAGTGATTCAAAAAATCATATTCATGGTATTGCATGTGGTGTGAGACCGTATCCAATGACAGATGCCAAATTTGGCGCATCGTTTTCACGGAACACGGCGAGGAACTTGCGTGTAAAGTATTTTTAAATTATATAAAATGGAAACGAAGTCTGAAATTCATGAAACTTGTCGATGTGTCATTTCATCGCATGTATAGGCTGTGATAAACAATTGAGTGGGTTTCAAACCCAGACATCTCCGTTACAAGCGTTTCTGGTAGTGGGCTCTTGGCAACGGCCCTGTTTCCGGTAGTGGGCATGGCACTCGGCAAAGGGGGTCTTTGCCGAGTGCCATGAATAAGGCACTCGGCAAAGAGGGTTTTGATTTTTTTTAAATTTCTCTTTGCCGAGTGCCTTAATAGGGCACTCGGCAAAGACATTTTAAAAAAGAAATTTAAATCTTTGCCGAGTACCGTGCCAGGGGCACTCGACAAATCATTTTTACAAAAAAAATTGCCGAGTGCCATATCTGGGACACTCGGCAAATTTTTTTAAAAAAAAATCAAATATTTGTCGAGTGCCGGGCCAGGGGCAATCGGCAATTTTTTTTAAAAAGACATTTTTTTTTTAAAAAAAATAAATCTTTGCCGAGTGCCGTGCTAGGGGCACTCGGCAAAGTATTTTTTTTTAAAAAAAATTTTGCCGAGTGCCAGATCTGGGACACTTGGCAAAGAAATTTTTTAAAAAAATTTAATCTTTGCTGAGTGCTAGATCTAGGACACTCGGCAAAGAAATTTTTTTTAAAAAAATTATATCTTTGCCGAGTGCCTCCCTGATCCAGCACTCGGCAAAGGGCGGTTAAGGACTTAAGCGATTCGGCCGGTCGGCCAGTCACACTGCCACCATGCCCACGCCCACGCCGAAACCGCCTTCGCGCCGCGTGCCGCGCCCACGCCGCCACCGCCCCCGCCCCCGCCGCCCCGCGCCTGCACCCACGTGCCCACGCCCTGCCCCCGGCCCTGTTCCCCACTCCGACGACCCCGACTCCGACCCCGACGCCGCCTGCCCCTACCCCCAGCGCTCGTCAGGTATGGCTTCTCTCTTTTTGTTGTTGTGGTAGTGATAGTTGTAGTAGTATTAGTTGTACTAGTAGTGCTAGTGGTAGTAGTAGTATTAGAAGTAGTGGTAGTAGTAGTACAACTAGTGGTAATAGTAGTAGTAGAATTAGTGGTAGTAGTAGTAGTGGTAGTAGCATTAGCAATAGTGGAAGTAGTAGTAGAAGTAGTGGTACTACTTGAATATATTCTTCTGCATGGATTGATATCCAAATTACATGGCTTCTCTTAAGACATGTGCTTGTCGGCCATCGTGATGTTGTTTTTTGCAGGTTTTGGAAACCTCACCATGTAGGGGAGGTTCGGTCGAATTTTTTTAAATGACAGTATTTTGTTCCATTTTTTGTAGAGAAGAGCTCGTCGGAGCTGAGTTGGAGTTCCCGTCGCCGTGCCGGTTTGCCTTCACCGCGCCGCCTCGCCACTGCACCGACCCGCCACTGCCCCGCTAGCCTGACTCCTCCGCCACCCTAGGTATAACCCCTCTTTCTGTATCATGGCCGTAGATCGCATAACCTAGTTAGGCGTCTCCTGTTCAAAAGAGATACGGTTGGAGGTATGCATATCTTTGCATATCTATGATCGTATCTGTTTTGGGTTATCCACATTTTTTGGACAGCCCGCGGATGCGTAGATGGGTTAGTTTCCAAGGTCTGCTCTGGTCCGAGACAGAGTTTCGGCATCACCTCCCTATAGTTCTCCGGATACGCACTCTTCTTTGGCAGGACGTGTATCTAGAGAACAGTGGGGAGGTGCTGCCGAAATTCTATCTCGGATAGGAGTAGAGCATGGAAACTAACCTCATCTACGCATCCGTGGGTGGGATTAGGACCTATCCTCACCTATTAGATAGTAGGAACACCATGTAGATGCAATTGATGGTTACATTACTCGCTGATACATATGTTAGAGGATGGATGACCGTCAGTGGATGTACATGGGCTGGAGAAGTCAGAGTGATTACACCACAGAATGGATGAACAAGACTGATGCTTTCTTGAACAGTGCATTTGGCAAGGCTGCTAAAGGACATTGCCTAGTTTTGTGTCCCTACAGCAAATGTGGAAACAGGAGGAGGGTAAATAAGGTGGAAATGAGTAAACATCTTGTGAAGAATGGATTTATGTCAGACTACACCCGGTGGGTCCACCATGGTGAAGCCCATCGTATGAGAGAGGAGGTGGTGAGACCACGGGTGGAGGCTTTTGATGCTGATGCGGGGGTACCAGACATGTTAGATGACTTTCACCAAGGACAGTTCGATGAGAGACATGAGAAGGAGGAGATGGAGGCAGTCACACAGGCGTTCTACGACATGATGGACTCGGCACAGAAACCCCTTCACGATCGGTCAACGGTGTCTCAACTGGATGCCATTGGACGCTTAATGGGGTTGAAGTCCGAGTTAAACTTGAGTCGACCTAGCTTTGATAAGATGTTGGTCGTGATTGGCACCCTGCTTCCGGAGGGCCACATTCTGCCAAAGAGCATGTACGAGTCACAGAAACTCCTTCAAGCACTTAAGATGTTGTATGAGCAGATACATGCTTGTCCAAAGGGGTGCATCCTATTTAGGAAAGAACACGAGCATGCAAAGTTCTGTCCAAAGTGTAAATCCTCCAGGTACCTGGAGGTAGACTCTGATCATGGCCAGAAGTGGCAACTTACGATCCCCGTGAAAATCCTATGGTGCCTTCCGTTCCTACCGAGGATCCAACGGCTATACATGACCAAGGAATCCGCGAAACAGATGACATGGCACAAAAATGGCAAACGGTACAATCCTGACAAGATGGTATATCCATCCGATGGTGAAGCTTGGATCCGCTTTAATGACAAACATCGTGACAAAGCAGATGAGGCTCGTAATGTATGTGTCGCGCTGGCAACAGATGGGTGGGGCAAGGCAAGAAGCATGAGCGGTTCTGGCTTGGCGACGGCGTCATCGACACGGCCTCTACTCCCTCTCTCTCCTAGATCCGAGCATAGAGCACGAGCGAGAGCCCGGCCATTCGCACATGGCTGACCGCTGCACAGCACCGGGTCGACGCACTCGAGGTTATTCCTATTTTACTCGTCATACATTGATCTTTACACACCTTAATTAGCGTTGCATTACTAAAACATTGGAGTGAAATAGTGCAGGCCCGACTGGAACAAGAAAAGAGGCAACGTCAGGAGCTGGAGGCCGGGCAGCAGAGGATGGCGGCCCAGCTGGAGGCTGAGCGGGCCGAGCGGCAGGCCTAGGCACAGAGGCTGACGGACATTACAGAGTTCCTACGAGGACTTGGGCAACGTGTGGGCTTCTCTCTGCCACCTGGGCTGTTGGTTCCACCTCCGCCTCCGCGTCCTGTAGCTACAACTACTCATGTGAGTATGAAAGTTTTTTACTTTCGCTTGTGCTTTGCTTGTATGGCCTGTACCTTCCTAGATTAGCTATCCAAATAATCTTGTCTCACATGCAATCTTTTCTCCTTTGTGCAGTCTCCATTTGATGGTGGTTCGAATAATCCACCTCATGCACCTCCGAATGATGGAGCTGGGCCTTCACCACAGTCGCCTTGGCCGACATAAGTGCACGTTGTATTTTTTTCATTTGTTGTTCACTTTGTGATATACTTGTGATGCACTTGTGGACTTTGATGGACTTGTGTATTTATTTGGATGGACTTGAGCACTTATTATTATATATGTGATATATATTGTGATGGATGTGATATGTGCGGATGGATGTGTGGATGAATGAGATATATATGTGATGGATGTGATATATATGTGATGAATGAGATATATATGTGATGAATGAGATATATATGTGATATATGTTTGTATGAATTTATTTGTCATGATGGAATGTAAAAAAAATTAAAAATTGCAGTTTTGGGTCACTTTGCCGAGTGTTGCACTCGGCAAAGGACCCCTTTGCCGAGTGCAATGGTTACAGCACACGGCAAAGCTGGAAAAATTGGTGTCCACAAAACCATTTTCCCAGCTTTGCCGAGTGCTGTGACCATGGCACTCGGCAAAGAAATTTAAAAAAAATTCAAACTTTGCCGAGTGCCGGACAAAGGGCACTCGGCAAAGAAATTTTAAAAAAATTCAAACTTTGCCGAGTGCCGGACTGAGGGCACTCGGCAAACGAATTTAAAAAAAGAAATTAAACTTTGCCGAGTGCCGGGCAGTGGGCACTCGGCAAAGAAATTAAAAAAAAAATAAAACTTTGTCGAGTGCCGGACAGGGGGCACTCGGCAAAGAAATTAAAAAAAATAAAAAAACTTTGCTGAGTGCCTGAAGGTTGGCACTCGGCAAAGAAATTTTGTAAAAATAAAAATAAAAACTCTTTGCCGAGTGCCTGCTGGGTTGGCACTAGGCAAAGTGACCGTTAACGGGACCGGCGCCGTGACGGTTGCTTTTCTTTGCCGAGTGTCCCCGGAGCACTCGGCAAAGCCTTTGCCAAGTGCTCGATAAAAGACACTCGGCAAAGAGGGCTTTGCCGATCAATTTTTTGCCGTGTGTTCTTTGCCGAGTGTCGCACTCGGCAAAGACTTTGCCGAGTGCAATCTGGCCTTTGCCGAGTGCCTGAGGCAAAGAACCTAAATCCACACGTGGCCGGCGTGCTTGGCCAACCGGTGGTGAACGCCTCCAGCTTGGACAGCCCATGCTTTCCAGCTCCAGCAGGTGAGCGACAGCTCCCGGACATGCCGGACATGGTTCTGCACTTCGCCGGCGGTGCGGATATGACGCTGCCTAGGGACAACTACATGTCCTTTAACCAAGAGGAGTCGTCGTTCCGCTTGAACATTGTTGGGACGGGGTCAGCTTCTGCTTCTTCGCTGGGCAATTTCCAGCAGCAGAATATACAGATGCTGTTTGACATCACCATAGGGCAATTGTCATTCATGCCCACCGACTGTAGTAAGCTCTGAAATCTAAACAATATGGTATTATTATTATTCCGGCGTTTCCAAATCTGAGCAATCCTTTTACTTGCTACTACCACATTTGGATTTTCCCTCGTGTAAAGCTTATAATCGAATGCATGAGAAGTCAGAAACAAAGTACCCGTTGTACCGCAAGCACATTTAAACAAGCTTTAACAATAGTTCTCTCTACAATTATCTGATTTGGTACGCTCTTCCACTAAACGGAAATTTGCATATAGCACCGATTTGGAAATTGATATGACATTGTAATAACTATCAATTAGGAGATGTGTTTGTCACATCATTGATTGCATCAACTCTTAGGAACCATAGTGGACCTTGGAGCTATCTGATGGGATTAATTATCTGTGGTAGATTTCAAAAGGATGTTAGGAAGGATTATTTAACAATGTATAGAAAATCATGAATTGAGTGAAAGATAAGATTCCCTAATCATCAACATGACCACTGCTGCAGCTATACAAGGTTGATGCAGCAGCAACCCGCTACCATCATGATCTCGTGGCGTCTCTGATCCTTGGACATATCACTGCACCCACAAGATCCCTTGAGCTACCATCATTGTGTGTCCTCTGATATCGCTGAACAGGTTAGTAAAGCACTAGGGTATGGATGATTCCAGTTTCTCCGATCGATTTTAGTTCTATCAACCTACTTTCTCATGCTAGAAGTATGTTTACTATCCAAAGTATGATTCATAGTTAAGCAATGGTTTTTGTTTACTGCCTTTCTATTTCATGTAAAACTCAACAACCAATTTTTAAGAAATTTCTGCAGCAACGCACGAGGAACCACCTAGTATACTTAATTATTATTGCAACTATTTTGCCTTGAGAAGATAGACCACTAAAGGGAGAGAACATCCACCATGAGCTTTCTAGCATACATCTTCTCCAAAGATACACATCAGATTTCAAGTTCTCGATCATCAAGACTATATATGGATGCTTGCAGAGGAAAGCACACACATTTGTATTTCACATATACACGCTTGAATCTAATCATCATCTTCACTCTGTATAATTTCACTGTCTCCCAGGTATAGTAAGAAGAGCAAGATCCATAGACATTACTGGGGAGATTTCACGCTAGGACCTAAGAGCATCGGCAACATTCTTTCCTGAACGCACCATGTAAATCCTCATTTGGAGAGCTATTCTAATAAAATTGTTCTCTGTATATCTCCACCCTCCATCAACTTCTCTATATCTTGTGTACACTTTGGAGATGTAGCTCACTCCATATTTTCAAAGCAAGAAACTAGGAATAGTGGATGGCAATATTTGGATATTAGTCAAAGATATCAGGGAATTTTTCCACCGGAATCTTTATTTCTATCAATATGGAAGGATGTAAAGAGACTCTTGGAGTATGTTCTATGTAATTTGGGCTATGCAAAGGTACGCCAGTGGAGGGAGAATTCAAAACAAGGCACCTTCCTGAACAGTTCATTTTGTCTTCGTCCAGATTCTTTCATGTATCTTACAACAACAACAACAAATGGTGGTACCAAAGGTTTAGAGGCTGGAGCAGCGCCAAGAAGTTGGGGTTGGGCACTTAGAACCAATTACATTACATTAGTAATGGGTAGCCCACTCCACTGAATTGGTTTTTCTGCTCCTGATGAAGACATCTGCGTCTATATGCTCAAGATTGATAACATGATGTGTCTGATTAGATTTCTAAATATTTTGTGCTATCGCATTTTGACAAGTTTTTTCAGGGTCCAGTAGTTCCTGTTGTCATTTAGTTTGTGTTATCTTGCAATTGTCAGAATGTCTCTATCTCATTCTCTGTATATGGTGACGATCCTGATCGATGATTATATAACAGAATGATGACGATCCTGATGACCATATATGTCAATGTCTGTATGTGCTCAAGGTTGATGCATATAACAGAATGTGTTTGGTAGAGCTAAATATATATTGTGCACATCGCTTTCCATAAGCAGCTGATGACAATCTACAAGTAGTACTTACTGTTGTCATTTATTCTATGTGTTCATGCCATTGTCAGAGTCTTCCAAGTGGAAGATATCAAAGTAATTTAGCCGCTAGATCTTCAACTATGAATAGTTTTGCAAGTTTGAACATGACTATTCAAGCTCATCCAGCAGCTCTTAATTAGAAATTTAGTCAGATCCAAGGGTCACTACCGGGAACAGGAGCTTTGCCGTGTGCCCTGGGCACACGGCAAAGCCACGAATACACTCGGCAAAGGGTTTGCCGAGTGTAACACTCGGTAAAGGCACTCGGCAAAAAATTCATCGGCAAACTAACTTTGCTGAGTGTTTTTCGTCGGGCACTCGACAAAGACGTTGCTGAGTGCCCAAAAAACACTTGGCAAACATTTTTCGCAAGAAATAAAAAAAATTGCCACCGGCCGCCGCCCACCACGCCGCCACGCTCGCTGCCGCCACACGCCGGACGCCGCCCGCCACCACGCCACCCGCCCGCCACGCCGCACGCCACCCGCCGCCACGCCACCCGCCGGATCCGGGAGAGGGGAGGGGCGGCCGCCGGGACGCCGTAGGATCCGGGAGGGGAGGAGCCGCCGCCGGATCTGGGGAAGGAGTGGAGGGGCGGCGCCGGGGAGAAGGGGAGGGGGAGGCGGCTAGGGGAAGGAGGGGTTGCCGGGCTGCCACCGGATCTGGCTGGGAGGGGAGGGGCCGCCATCGGATCTGGGGAAGGAGTGGAGGGGGCGGCGCCGGGGAGAAGGGGAGGGAGTGGCGGCCGGGGGAAGGAGGGGTGGCCGGGCTGCCGCCAGATCCAGCCGGGAGGGGAGGGGCCGCCGGCTGGGAGAAGGGGAGGGGGCGGCGCGGTGCGTGCGGGGAGAAGGGGAGGGGGCGTGCGGGCGCGGCGCGGGGAGAAGGCGAGGGGGCGTACGGGGAGAAGGGGAGGGGCGGTGGGGGGGCGTGGGTGCGGCCGGGTTATAGTAGGAGTTTTGCTTTGCCGAGTGTCGGATGGGGGGCACTCGGCAAAGCTTGTTTTTTATTTTTTTCCCGCCTCTTTTTTACACGGTAAGTAGTTTTTTTCCTTTGCCGAGTGTCCTAGATCTGGCCACTCGGCAAAGTTTTTTTTCAATTTTTTTTCTTCTCCTTCTTTCCCAGAAAAAAGATTTTATTTCTTTTGTCGAGTGTCCTTGATCTGGGCACTTGGCAAAGTTTTTTTTTTCATTTTTTTTCTTCTCCTTCTTTCCCAGAAAAAAGATTTTATTTCTTTGCCAAGTACAAAAAAGAAAACTCTCGGCAAACCCCCTCTTTGCCGAGTGTTTTTTTTACACTCGGTAAACCTCCTCTTTGCCGAGTGTTTTTTAGAGCAGCACTCGACGAAGAACTTATTTGCCGAGTGCCCGAAAGAATACACTCAGTAAATATAAAAACACTCAGCAAACATCATGAGTGGCCGGAGCAATGCAAGTCCTAACACTACTCTTAATATTACTAGCCTCACTGTGCTGTTCGGCGGCGGCACCACCGTCCGGCTACCGCTCCACGCTCACCCATATTGACTCCCATGGCCGCATCACCAAGGCAGAACTCATGAGCCGAGCTGCACACAGAAGCCGGCACCGAGCGTCCACGATGCTACCGCGTTATTCCACAATGTCTACCAGCTCGAACGCTGGCCCCGCCAGGCTCCGCTCTGGCCAGGCCGAGTACATCATGGAGCTCGCCATCGGGACGCCGCCGGTGCCGTTCGTCGCCCTGGCCGACACCGGCAGCGATCTCACCTGGACGCAGTGCAAGCCGTGCAAGTTCTGCTTCCCGCAGGACACGGCCATCAACGACACCGCCGCCTCGTCAAGCTTCTCCGCCGTGCCGTGCTCCAGCGCCACGTGCCTGCCCATCTGGAGCCGCAACTGCACGGCTAGCTCACCCTGCAGGTACCGATACGCCTACGGCGACGGCGCATACTCCGCCGGTGTCCTGGGCAGGAGACGCTCACGTTCGGCTCTAGCCCTGGTGCGCCTGGAGTCTCCGTCGGCGGCATCGCGTTTGGTTGTGGCATCGACAATGGCGGCCTCTCGTACAACTCCACCGGCACCGTCGGCCTGGGCCGCGGGAGCCTGTCCCTGGTGGCGCAGCTTGGGGTCGGCAAGTTCTCCTACTGCCTCACCGACTTCTTCAACACCAGTCTAGGCAGCCCAGTGTTGTTCGGCTCCCTTGCCGAGCTGACACCCATTGGCAGCGCCGCCGTGAAGTCGACGCCGCTCCTGCAGAGCCCGTTCAGCCCGTCGAGGTACTACGTCTCCCTCGAGGGCATATCGTTCGGCGACGCACGCTTGCCGATCCCGAACGGCACCTTCGACCTGCGCGCCGACGGCTCCAGGGGCATGATCGTGGATTCCGTTACCATCTTCACGAAACTCGTGGAACCTGGTTTCAGGGTGGTGGTCGACCACGTGGCCGGCGTGCTCGGTCAGCCGGTGGTGAACGCCTCCAGCCTGGACAGCCCATGCTTTCCGGCTCCGGCCGGTGAACCGGAGCTCCCGGCCATGCCGAACATGGTGCTGCACTTCGCCGGAGGTGCAGATATGAGGCTGCATAGGGACAACTACATGTACTTTGACCCGGAATCGTCGTCGTTCTGCTTGAGCATTGCAGGGTCCTCGTCGGCTTCTTCTTCCGTTCTGGGCAATTTCCAGCAGCAGAATATACAGATGCTGTTTGACATCACCGTAGGGCAGTTGTCATTCGTGCCCACCGACTGTAGTAAGCTCTGAAATTATGTGACACTATCTTTTGTACATGCATAGCTTTTGTTATGCATCTAGATATACACTATAAGTCGTTTTGGCTTTTTTAAAATACATTGCTTTTGTTGTGCAATTAGATATACACCATTTCTATATGATACAAGAAATGTATCTAGAAAAGCACAAAACATCTGATAATTTGGAATGGGGGGAGTACAATTTAGAACGGAGAAAGTAAATGATAGTCAGCGCATTGCTGTGGGACGAGAGGATAGAAAATCATATCAAGAACCAAATTTGGAGATGGAGTCGTAGTAGTAGGATATATAACTTCTTGCAGTGAGGATGGGCATATATGTTTACTATGGCAATGGCTTGGCATCTAGATCTTACATGATTCCTTGACCATGCAGTGTTCAGTTTTCTCTTGGTTAGGCAAAGGTCACACACTGAAAAATGAGCTATACATGTTGTATAGAATGGCACCAAGATCTAAAAAGATCCCTACAAGTTCGTCGCCCTGGCCGACACCGGCAGCGATCTCACCTGGACGCAGTGCAAGCCGAGCAAGCTCTGCTTCCCGCAGGACACGGCCATCTACGACACAGCCGCCTCGTCAAGCTTCTCCGCCGTGCCGTGCTCCAGCGCCACGTGCCTGCCCATCTGGAGCCGCAACTACACGGCTAGCTCACCCTGCAGGTACCGATACGCCTATGGCGACGGCGCAAACTCCGCCGGTGTCCTGGGCACGGAGACGCTCACGTTCGGCTCTAGCCCTGGTGCGCCCGGACTCTCCGTCGGCGGCATCGCGTTTGGTTGTGGCATCGACAATGGCGGCCTCTCGTACAACTCCACCGGCACCGTCGGCCCGGGACGCGGGAGCCTGTCCCTGGTGGCGCAGCTTGGGGTCGGAAAGTTCTCCCACTGCCTCACCGACTTCTTCAACACCAGTCTAGGCAGCCCAGTGTTGTTCGGCTCCCTTGCCGAGCTGACACCCATTGGCAGCGCCGCCGTGCAGTCGACGCCTCTCCTGCAGAGCCCGTTCAGCCCGTCAAGGTACTACGTCTCCCTCGAGGGCATATCGCTCGGCGACGCACGCTTGCCGATCCCGAACGGCACCTTCGACCTGCGCGCCGACGGCTCCGTGGGCATGATCGTGGATTCCGGCACCATCTTCATGATCCTCGTGGAACCTGCACTACTGGAAATAGTGACTTTGCCGTGTGCCACAGGCACTTGGCAAAGACCAAAAAAAAAAAAAACACTCGGCAAAGGCTTTGCCGAGTGTAACACTCAGCAAACAGCATACGACATCTACAGTGTCGACAAACAACTATTTGCCGAGTGTTTTTTTATCGCGCACTCGACAAATGGTTTGCCGAGTGTCAAATTTGACACTCGGCAAAAAAAGTGGTTTGCCGAGTGTTTTTCCAAAATACACTCGGCAAAGGATTATTGTTTGCCGAGTGTTTTTGAGAATTACACTCGAGAAACCTATTTTCCAAAGAAAAAGTAATAATTTTTTTCTCAGCATACCATTATTGTTTACCGAGTGTTTTTTGGGAATTACACTCGGCAAACCTATTTTTCAAAGAATTTTTTTTTCTTAGCATACCATTATTGTTTGCCGAGTGTTTTTGGGAATTACACTCGGCAAACCTATTTTCCAAAGAAAAAAAATAAATTTTTTCTCAGCATATTTCAGTTTAATAGCTGCCATACAAAACACTCTTAAGTACACCATATCTGCATGCACATCATGCTCCTGGCAACATAATTCTCTTAATAACCACTTGGACATAGAAATGAAGACGACAAATTTAAGAGACTAATGACAGGTATAAGTTCAGAAGAACCAACATCCAGAAAAAATTCAAAAACTATGCTACCAAAATAGTGAAGGTAAAACCATCAGCACCTGGGCGATTGCCAGAACCACCATAATTCAGATGTCTGACCATGTGTTAGAGTCAAAAGATGCAAAGCTGAAAGACAGGGTGTTGAAATGAGTAGCGGTGCGGTCAGTGGTGAGTAATTGACATCTCAACTCGGTTGTTTCCTAAAATGATTTCATCCATGGAGCATAGTTTGGAACGTGAATAATATATGTACTAGATGATAGGGGTTTGAAGCAGCTGCTAATTTTTGACAGTGCATAATGCATATCTTCATTGAGAACGCAACGATATGTAATAATAAAATAAAAACAAAGAATAAGCAAGTCACCATCACCTCCTAGCAAGCTCAAACAGCAAGTCGGTAGATATGCGGAACTCATTCACTAAATGTTATGTCCTGACAAAGCTGAACAGAGACGCCTGATGTCAACAGAGTTCCTCGAAACCCTTCCTCAACCTGTAGCATATCAGCCTTCTGTTCTGAAATTTCATCTGAAACATATAAGCAGCAAACGCTTAAAACCATTAGCATCCTCTCTTTTTTTAAAAAAAAAGGTTTGCCACATCATTTTTTGTTATTATTTACCTGCTATGTCACGATTCTCATAGATTTCAGAGTCTCTGACCCAAAGAATATCCCCAGGAAAAACACCCTTATCAGCAAGAGTAGCAAGGTCATCTTCAATCTCAACAGAGCCTTTGTGAAGTTTCTGGTTCTCCTTAACAATCTAAATGTAACAAGAGCACAGGTAGGCTATTTGTATAATTTGGAGCAGTTGAAAAAAACATGCATGAATAAAAATAGAAAACAAGAAAGCACATCCCATAGCTCGATGAAAAGGCAAAAATGTATGCAAGTCCCTTTTGAGATATGGAGAAGGAAACAAATATAGTACAGATCATGGTTTCAGAGGCAACTAGTACTACTAGAGAATAGACTTTAGAACGATGTCCCAATTTGACATTAGTCTCGGCATTTTTTGCCCTCGGGACTAAAGGTTCCTGCCCAACAGTCGTCCACGGGGCAGGGATCTTTAGTCCCGGCTGGTATTACTTAGTCCCGGTTGGTAATACCAGCCGGGACTAAAGCTTTTAGTCCCGGTTTGGGTGATGCCCCGGGAATAAAGATTAATTTTTAGTCCCGGTTTGGCTCCCTAACCGGGACTAATTATCCCGGCCTATAGAACAACTTATTTTTTCCTCCCCGAGCCCGAGCCATTCCATTCAAACTCACTGCCTCTGTTCTTCAGCTTGCTTTCTTGCTCTCTCCCCCTCCATTGGTGTTGCTCTTCGATATTGAAGGTAACAAACTTAATCCTCTTATGTTTTATCAGTAGCTTATCTTATTTTGCGATGTAGATGCATGTGTAACTTTATATGTTGGACTTTATTATGATTTTATGTCATTTTTAGCTCAAAATCACATGATGATTTGCATATATGTTTGGATAAACAAAAGTTAAATTAGTTCATCAAAATCACTTGATAGTTTAGTATTGCTAGTATATGTAGTACATTTCATGGTTTAGTTAGATAAATAAATATTTTTATTTTTTTAATATATTACTTTAGAAATGAGAAATTTACAATAGTTTGCAAAAATAAGTATAGAAAGTAACTTGATATGGTGGATTTGATTATGATTTCTATGTCATTTTTAGCTCAAAATCACATGATGATTTATAATAGTAAAATCACTTGATAGTTTGGTATTTTACTATTATACATAGTACATATTTCATGGTTTAGTTAGATAAATAAATAATTTTAGTTTTGTTTAAATATATTATTTTAGAAAATGTGAAATTTACACTAGTTTGCAAAAATAAGTATAGAAAGTAGATGACAACTGGTACCGGATCCTCGGCCTCTCGTTCGGTTGCGAAACGACTGAGGCCAGAACTCCCTCTCATTATCTGCGGCAAGTGTAAGCAGAAGATTGTGATGAGTACCGAGTCAAGAGACAGGGACCCAACAAGGGTCGTGTTTTCTACAAGTGCCCGGATCGCGATGTGAGTTTCTTACGCATTTGATTATTATGGCTAATTGACCTGCTTTTCTTGAATATTTTTTACTAAATATTTTTTGGCTTTAATTTCAGTGGGAGGGCAATGGATGAGATGGTTGGTATTGGGAGGAAGATTATGTTATATACATGTAGAATTCGGGTGCGCTTGAGGTAGCGGTTGCTGATGATGAGGCAGTGAGCCAGCAGGAGAAGCTTATTGATATTCAACAGACGAATGATTTGTCTGTTTTAGTTGCGTACAGTCATGAAATAATTATGTTACTGAAGTGCATTGTAGTTTTAGTTTGTTTAGTGATAGTTGGGATTGCTTACGTTGTAGCCAGGCTTAGTTAATTAATCAACCGTGTGTGTGTCATCTATGTTGTGTAATAAAATACTTAATTATGTTCAAGGTTTTCATAATTTGTCGTGTAATACAGATTATGTCACGCCATTGGATGTACAATGCCGATCGCCGCTCCCAAGACTTTATTGAGGGCGTGCACTGTTTCTTAGGTGTGGCCGAGGCAAATAAGCGGGATGGTTTCATGTGCTATCCATGTGCCCTATGTAAGAATTTAAAGGAATATTCAAGCTCAATGAGTCTTCATTCACATTTGCTTAAGTCAGGTTTCATGTCAAACTATATATGTTGGACTAAGCATGGAGAAAGCGGGGTCATGATGGAAGAAGGTGAAGAAGAAGATTTAGACATTGATGACATTATTGCTCAGTATGTTGCCTTTGATGATACTACAATGGGGGAAGATGAAGAATAGGTAGCGGCAGAAGATGATCTCGGTGATGCTCTTGGCGATGCCATTCGTGATGCATAATAAGAATGCGAAAGTGAAAAAGAGAAAGTTAAGTTCGAGCGCATGCTTGAGGATCATAGGAAGTTGCTATACCCGACAGCTGAAGAGGGGCAAAAAAAGCTGGGTACAACACTGGAATTGCTACAGTGGAAGACAAAGAATGGTGTATCCGACAAGGCATTTGGGAATTTATTGAACCTCATAAAGAAGATGCTTCCGAAGCCAAATGAATTGCCCACCACTACGTACGAAGCAAAAAAGGTTGTCTGCCCTTTGGGATTAAAAATCCAGAAGATACATGCATGTCCTAATGACTGCATCCTCTACCATGGCAATGAATACAAGAATTTGGATGAATGCCCGATATGTAAAGCATCGCGGTATAAGATCAGACACGATGATCTTGGTGATGTCGAGGGTGAACAACGTCCTAGAAAGAAAATCCCTGCCAAGGTTATGTGGTATGCTCCTATAATACCACGCTTAAAATGTTTGTTCAGAAATAAAGACCATGCAAAGTTGTTGCGGTGGCATAAAGAAGACTGTAAGGTAGACAATATGCTGAGACACCCAGCTAATGGGTCCCAGTGGAGAGTGATAGACAGGGAATTTCTAGAGTTTGCAAATGAGGCTAGAAACTTAAGGTTCGCCTTAAGTACAGATGGTATGAATCCTTTTGGGGAGCAGGGCACTAGTCATAGCACTTGGCCAGTTACTCTATGTATCTACAATCTTCCTCCATGGTTATGCATGAAGCGGAAGTTCATTATGATGCCGATCCTCATCCAAGGTCTGAGGCAACATGGCAACGACATTGATGTCTATCTGAAGCCATTAGTTGAAGAACTTCTAGTTTTATGGAACAAACCAGGTGTACGTGTCTGGGATGAGTACAAACAAGAACACTTTGACCTACGAGCAATGTTGTTTGTAACAATCAATGATTGGCCTGCTTTAAGTAATCTTTTAGGTCAGACAAACAAAGGATATAATGCATGCACACATTGTTTTGATGACCTTGATAGTATATATTTGAAAAGATGTTGAAAGGTCGTGTACCTTGGCCATCGTCGATTCCTTCCTATGAATCACCAAGTAAGAAAGAAAGGGAAGCATTTTAAAGGTAAACCAGACCACCGAAAGAAGCCTCATAACCGAACCGGGGAAGATGTACTCGCAATGGTCAAGGATGTGAAAGTAGTATTTGGAAAGGGACAAGGCAGTGAATCTATTCCCAAACATGCTAAAAGACACGCACCCATGTGGAAGAAGAAGTCCATCTTTTGGGAGCTACCCTATTGGCAAGTCCTAGAGGTCCGCAACGCAATCGACATGATGCACCTGACAAAGAATCTTTGTGTGAACCTGTTAGGATTCATGTGTGTGTACGGGAAGCCAAAGGATTCACTTGAAGCACGCCAGGACTTGCAGGGCATGAAAGAACGAGACAACCTTCATCTAGAGAAGACAGATGATGGACGTCATTACTTAAGTCCTGCTAGCTACACGCTTAGCAAAGAAGAGAGGGACAACATATTCGAATGTCTAAGCAGCACCAAGGTCCCATCGGGATTCTCCTCCAATATAAAGGGTATAATAAAAGTGCTAAAGAAGAAATTCCTAAACTTAAAGTCCCACGACTGCCATGTGCTTATGACGCAATTGCTTCCAGTTGCTTTAAGAGGAATTCTACCTCCACATGTACGTCTAGCCACCGTGAAGCTATGTGCATTCCTCAATGCAATTTCTCAGAAGGCAATCAATCCAGTGGAACTAGCTACTCTACAGAATGATGTGGTTCAATGTCTTGTCAGCTTTGAGTTGGTGTTCCCTCCATCCTTCTTTAATATCATGACACACCTCCTAGTTCATTTGGTGAAGGAGATTAGTATTCTTGGACCTATGTTCTTACATAACATGTTCCCCTTCGAGAGGTTTTTGGAAGTCTTGAAGAAATATGTGAAAGTCTATTCTAAGCCTGAAGGAAGCATCGCCCAGAGCTATGGAACAGAGGAGGTCATTGAGTTCTGTGTTGACTTTATTCCTGACCTTGCCCCGATTGGCGTTCCCAAATCACGACACGAGGGGAGACTCAGTGGTAAAGGAACTTTAGAGAAGAAAACATATATTGGCATGGAAGACGATTATTTCAATAAAGCATACTACATAGTTCTTTAGAACTCATCATTGGTGCATCTGTACATCGAGATACATAAGGAGTTCTTACGATCCAAGTTTATAGGGAAGACTGAAGCTTGTATTAGGCGTCAGCACATAGAAAGTTTCAGTGGTTGGTTGTGAAAAGAATGTCAAGGCGATGATAATATTGATGAGCAACTGTATTTGTTGGCTAGGCAACCATCATGGCATATCCTCACGTACCAAGGGTACGAGATAAATGGGAATACATTTTACACAGTTGCCCAAGATAAAAGGAGCACCAATCAAAATAGTGGTGTTCGCATAGATGGCATAGATCCAAATGGGAATATACAAACATATTATGGCCGCATAGAAGAGATATGAGAACTAGACTATGCACCTAATTTTAAAGTCCCTTTGTTTCGGTGCCAATGGGTGAAGCTGACCAGAGGAGGGGTAACAGTCGACAAAGAGTATGGAATGACAACAGTGGACCTCAACAATATTGGGTACAAAGACGAACCATTCGTCCTTGCTGCCGATGTGAGTCAGGTGTTCTATGTGAAAGACATGTCTACAAAATCAAAGAGAGGAAAAACGAAGGCATCAACTCAATGATCAATGAGCCAAAGCGCCACATAGTTCTTTCTGGGAAAATAAATATAATGGGAATTGAAGACAAGTCAGACATGTTAGAAGATTATGAAAGAAATGTCCGAATTCCACCCTTCATAGTGAAGAAAGATCCAAGCATCATGTTAAATAATGAAGACACTCTATGGTTATGACAAGATCATAACCAAGGGTCATACGTTAAGAAGAAATTCACTGTTGTGCCCGCATGATTCAAATTTCACAAGTGTGTGACATAGTTTTAGAAAGTCTATATGAGATTCAAGAATTTGTGACTAGTGTTTGATAAAACTTTCTTAAATAGGAAAATGAGCTATGTAACAATTGTAGATCTTGCTGAGATGATCAAACTTGGTATTCAGAGTTTTTCCATCTGATGTCATTTAGTGTCTCATTTGAGCAAGTTTGACCAAGTCAAATTTGGTCAAATAAAAAAACAACACTTTTACTCTAGTATTATGAACTCTAAATGACTTCAAATTGAAAAGTTTTGAATACCAAGTTTGTTAAAATCATCAAGATCTACAATTGTTGTTTTGGTCAACTTTCCATTTGAGATAGTTTGGACGGTTCAAATTTGTGATTTTTAAATTTCGACGCCTACAAACTAGTTTTCGGAACCCTAGATTGTCTCAAATTGAAAAGTTTTGAATACCAAGTTTGTTCAGCTCATAAAGATATACAATTGTTGTTTTGGTCAACTTTCCATTTGAGAAAGTTTAGACGGTTCAAATTTGTGATTTTTAAATTTTAACGCCTACAAACTAGTTTTCGGAACCCTAGATTGTCTTAAATTGAAAAGTTTTGAATACCAAGTTTGTTCAGCTCATCAAGATATACAATCCTTATATAGGACATTTTTTTATTTGAAAAATTTTGAACAAAATGTAGTTCAAAATTTACAAGTGTGTGACATAGTTTTAGAAAGTCTATATGAGATTTAAGAATTTGTGACTAGTATTTGATAAAACTGTCTCAAATGGGAAAATGATCTATGTAACAATTGTACATCTTGCTGAGATGATCAAACTTGGTATTCAGAGTTTTTTCATCTGAGGTCATTTAGTGTCTCATTTGAGCAAGTTTGACCAAGTTAAATTTGGTCAAATGAAAAAACAACACTTTGACTCTAGTATTATAAACTCTAAGTGACTTTAAATTGAAAAGTGTTGAATACCAAGTTTGTTAAACTCATCAAGATCTACGATTGTTGTTTTGGTCAACTTTCCATTTGAGATAGTTTGGATGGTTCAAATTTGTGATTTTTAAATTTCAACGCATACAAACTAATTTTTGGAACCCTAGATTGTCTCAAATTGAAAAGTTTTGAATACCAAGTTTGTTCAGCTCATCAAGATATACAATTGTTGTTTCAACTTTCCATTTGAGAAAGTTTAGATGGTTCAAATTTGTGATTTTTAAATTTTGACGCCTATAAACTAATTTTTGGAACCCTAGATTGTCTCAAATTGAAAAGTTTTGAATACCAAGTTTGTTCAGCTCATCAATATCTACAATCCTTATATAGGACATTTTTTGATTTGAAAAAGTTTGGACAAAATGTAGTTCAAATTTCACAAGTGTGTGACATAGTTTTAGAAAGTCTATATGAGATTCAAGAATTTGTGACTAGTGTTTGATAAAACTGTCTCAAATGGGAAAATGAACTCGGTAACAATTGTACATCTTGCTGAGATGATCAAACTTGGTATTTAGAGTTTTTTCATCTGAGGTCATTTAGTGTCTCATTTGAGCAAGTTTGACCAAGTCAAATTTGGTCAAATGAAAAAACAATACTTTGACTCTAGTATTATGAACTCTAAATCACTTCAAATTGAAAAGTGTTGAATACAAAGTTTGTTAAAATCATCAAGATATACAATTATTATTTTGGTCAACTTTCCATTTGAGATAGTTTGGATGGTTCAAATTTGTGATTTTTAAATTTTGACGCCTACAAACTAGTTTTCGAAACCCTAGATTGTCTCAAATTGAAAAGTTTTGAATACCATGTTTGTTCAGCTCATCAAGATATACAATTGTTGTTTTGGTAAACTTTCCATTTGAGAAAGTTTAGATGGTTCAAATTTATGATTTTTAAATTTAACGCCTACAAACTAGTTTTCGGAACCCTAGATTGTCTCAAATTGAAAAGTTTTGAATACCAAGTTTGTTCAGCTCATCAAGATCTACAATCCTTATATAGGCCGTTTTTTATTTGAAAAAATTGTAGAACAAAAATACTATATTTTCTTTATTTTTATAGGTTCAACAAAAATTTCCTGTCATTTTGGTCAAAAACTGAGAAAAAATTGAAACATTGACGTTACAATAATGTGATAATAAATTTCTTATCGAATAATATTAGTTTTATTAATTTTAAGTTACAAATATATTTTTGAATTAACAAAATACTTAGTATTAGTAACATTTATATTCTATATTCATAAAAGAAATTAAAAACTTTAGGTTACAAAATTTTCCTATTTACAATAAATAATTAGTTAATCAATAGTATTTTTTAAAATAAATATTGCAAAGTATTGAAGTTGCTATAGAATTAATTGATTAACCTAGTATTAAACAAGGGGAACAAAATCAAAATCCCAGGCCTTTCCAATTACTCTAGCGGGCTGCCAAAATTTTCAGGCCTTCAGTCCTGGCCCAGGCCAGGAACCGGGACTAAAGGGTGGGCGGAGTTGCCCGCCCAAAAATACCTTTAGTCCCGGCTGTTAACACCAACCGGGACTAAAGCTCCTTTAGTCCCGGCTGGTAAGCCAAGCCAGGACTAAAAGCGCTTTAGTCCCGGTTGGTGTTACCAGCCGGGACTAAAGGGTCCCGGCATATATATATCGAACGGTTCCTGCCTGTTCATCTTCTACTTTTCAATCTACACGTCGATCTCGTCTCTGCCGTGCCCGGCCGTGTTGAGCTCGTCTCTGCCGCGCCGCCGTCGTCGTCTACCCCTGCCCGGCCGCGCCAATCCGCCCGCATCGCTTCCCGCCCGGCCTCGTCGTCGAGCCCCGCCCGGCGGTCGTCGAGCTCTTGTCTACCGCGCCATGCCGTTGTCATCTCGCCCGGCCGCACGATCTCGCCGTCTCTGAGTCGTACGCCTCGCGCGAGGTGCTCAGCTTGGCCCCATGGCTGGCCAGCACGCCCTGCCCGGCCTGCCATCCGCCCCAGCTAGTTTTTTAGATAGTTTATATAGATAGTTTTTATATAGTTTTTGATATATATGTTAGATTAAAATGTATTAAAATTTAATTAGTAGTTTATTCTTATTTTTAGTTAGTTTTTTAGATAGTTTTTGATATATGTTAATTAGATTTAAATGTATTAAAATTTAATTAGTACTTTATTTAGATAGTTTTTTAGATAGTTTTTATTATAGTTTTTGATATATTTAGTAATTATTATTCTATCTCTCTCTATATATGTGTTAGATTTAATTTTGTTTTAGTAATTGACACATGCATATTTTATTAGTAATTCTATCTCTATATCACATGCATATTTTATTTTAGTAATTCTATCTATATATCACTTAGATATTTTATTAGTAATTCTATCTATATCACATGCATATCTAGAGAGAGATTCTATATGTATACATATGTACTTATTTCCATGTGTTGAGAGAGAGAGAAAATTGTATCTAGAGAGACATTCTATGTGTTATCACATGCATATCTAGAGATATATACATATGCACTTATTTCTATGTGTTGAGAGAGAGAGAAAATTGTATCATTCTATGTGTATATATACATGTACTTATTTTCATGTTTTTGGATCGAAAGTGTTTTTGATTTGATTCCAAATCCTATACCTTATTATTGTTTATCCTTATGAAATATTATGTGTTATTATATTTAATTGGATTTAGTAATTCTATATATGTTATCACATGTACTTATGTTATGTGCTATAGTAATTCTATCTATGTGTTATCTTGAAGATACAAATGGCTGTTCTGGATGATAACTTGAATGATGACATAATGGCGGATATTATCAACGCCGGCACCAATGCGGGTGTAGATGACACGAGTCAGTACTTTGTTGATTATGAGGATATCCTGAATATCCCGGTGGTTGAAGATCAACAAATTGCTGCCCAAGAAAATACTGGCTAGGTATATTCGATTATCTATCATCTCTTATAGATGCATGCGTACGTATATTTGTTGTTAATCATTGTGTTTCTACTCATGTAGCTGGTCTCTGGATCTACATCAACCACCAGCAAGAGTAGGAAAGTCCGAGGGCCAAAAAAGCCATTAGAGGGCCGTTTCATAATATCATAATTCGACACCGACACTAGCAAACCATTGGGACCACATGCTCAGACATATGTCAATCAATGTGGGTTCATTGTAAGGGATAGGATCCCAGTTAGTGCTCATGAATGGAAGTAGAAGATATCCGCTCCTAATGTTAGTTTTGTATCTGATCGTGATAAGAACCTAGCTTGGAGAGATATCACTCAGCATTTCACATTACAAGCAGATGATGCTTTGAAGGAGCTAGTGAGGGATTGGACAATGAAGAAGATGGCAACATTGTTCCAGAGTTGGAAGAAGACATTGTATAAAAAGTTTATCTTGAAGAATGAAACGCCGGATTTCAATGCTAAGGCATTTGTCAAGTTGGAGTCCCATTGGGATGACTTCGTACAATACAAGACATCTCAAGAGAGTGAGGAACGTGTGATGAGGAATCGGCAGAATGCCCGACAGAAGCAATACCATCATCGCATGGGATCAGGTGGTTATAGGAGTGCTATTCCCAAGTGGCAGAACCTAGAAGCAGAGATTACTGCCAAGGGAATCATACCTGAAACAATAGAGAATAACTGGCCTCAGCGCGCGAAGAATTGGTTCTACGCTCATGGGGGAAGCCTAGACCCAGACACTGGCAAGCTAATTTTCGGCCAAAAAATTGAGAGAGCAACACAGAGACTAGATCGTGCTAGGGAAGAAGCTGATAGTGGTGTTTTCAAGCCCAACAGAGAGAAGGATGAATTGACATATGCCCTAGAGAATCCCGAACACGGTGGTCGAACAAGAGGCTATGGGGCGGTTCCGTGGCTACAAGCATTCCCTGTAGACAAGGATACCTACAGAAGCCGCCAGAGAAAGAAGGATGAGGAGGCAGACTGAATCCGTGTATTGTAGCAATTTGTTAATGAGTCACGACAAGCATTGCTCGAATCACATGAACAAGAAAAATCTCTTGAGGTAAGAATGTAGGAGGAGATCAAGAGGCAAGTGCACCTAGCAATGAGTCAAATGCAATCGCAATCAACGCTGGGAGTCACCATTAGCCCTGTTGGTCAGATGAAAAGTAGTTGTGCTTCCACGGAGCTGCCAGTTATTCAAGATGATGTTGGGTTGCGCTTCCCTGTTGATGACATTACCGAGCCTCTAACAACATGTGAGCTGCACATTCCAGATGGTAATAATGCATCAATCATGGTGGCTGTCGGGGTTGTATCTCCAATAGACCGAACGAAGACACCAAGAATCAATGGGTTAGTTATTCAACCTGGATATGCTAGCGTCTCGGTCGATAAAGTGCTCAAAGGTTACAGCAATGTTCCTCTTGACATTGAAGGCGGTGATGGGGAGAAGACACTAGGAGAAGCAGAGAAGACATTTATTCAATGGCGCAAACGCTTCATCATCATTCCCGGGACGCCACCGCTTACCCTACCTCACCCTAGGTACGAATGAAAGTGAATGAAATATTATTTTCCATTAATTTTATATTGGCTTCAAAAATAATTGACTCACAACTTATTTTTGTAGCAGGGTCTCCCCCAGCCTAGCCAATTCATTCATTCCCCATCTCATCACAGCGTCGCAGGGGCGAGATGACTTTATCCCCACAGCGATCTCCAACTCCTACACCGGCCCCATCGCCTCCACAACGATCTCCAACTCCTACACTAGCCCGACCGCCTCCACAACGATCTCCAATGCCTCCACGCCGGTCTCCAACACCGGCCTCATCGCCTCCATGCCGGTCTCCAACACCGCCCCCACCCCCTCCACAGCGACGCACTATAGAGACGTCTAAGGTCCCAGTGGCAAAGAAGACCCCGAAAAAAGAGTTATTTCTCAAGAAATACTTCCTGAAAAGACTGATGAGCAAATAGCAGCTGAAGAAGACAAAAAAGTGAAAGATTTTTTTATAGATATCCAAAAGCAGAGACAAGCGAAGCTTAAGGAGAAGCCGTACTTTTACATACCACGAGATCTGCTGAGGCAGAAGGTCGAAGCTCACAAGAAAAAGATGCTTAAAGTTCGTAAGCCTCTGCCACTATCAGACTATGACCGCTCCCTCATGAAGTCACATGATGCAGATAAGAAAAGGAAAATAGCATCAGGGAAGGATGTCCCACAGCTCAGACAACAGAAGCAACCAATGCAAAATCTTGTTGTTGCTAATGAATATGGTTTCAACATAGAAGTCTATCGACCAGACAACTCTAGAGAAGTGTTGGTTCAAGACCTTAATGCTTTTTTTGAAATACTGGTTTAACCTTGGATCAATTGATGGGCAAAGCTCCAATCCAGAACCTAGAAGTTGATACCTGAAAGACTTATAAATTTGGCAAAAGTCTGTACAACCCTGCGGCTCTGAATGAATTGGGTACGCAAATGTACTTGCTCAACAAGTGGTACATGCAGGCGTGTGGCAGGGGTGAGGAGTGGATCTTTGTCAGATTTAGAGACCATCTTTACTTCCGTGGCGATGACATCTTACATATTAGTTTCGAAGAATTGCATCAACTATACCACATGGACGCTCTGGACAAATCAATCATTAGCTCCTTTTGTTTGTAAGTGATTCGTACTTTTATTTAATAAACTCACTTCCATGTGTATGTGTATATAATTATCCTCACATGTAACTTATATTTATATATAGATTCCAGATGTCAGAGCTCCAAAGAATACAAGACACCAGTGTTGGCTTCATTGATCCTTATATTGTATTCAAAACCGATATTATTGCTAAGGAGCAGTGGGTATCTGAAGCACAGAAGAATATCATGAGGTTTTTCGTGAAGGAGCACAACAAGACAACAATACTTTTGCCGTACAACTTTGAGTAAGTGTTAATAATAATGTAGTCTACACATTTTATGTAATATCAATACAACTTATATGCATGTACGTGTGTGTATAAACCAATGCAGGTTTCACTGGATACTCATTGTCATTGAGTTAAACTCAAGTCGGTTAGTAATCTTGGACTCATTGAGAAAAGAGCGGGCACTATACCAAGATATGATAGACATTATCTAGGGGTAATTTCGATCTCTCGCGCACAACTATTATTGAATAGACTTTGCCATAATTTATTAACGATCGTACATTATTGGTCACACAGGGTTTGGAAAGAGTTTATTCGGCAACACCGCAAGGATTGCAAGGCACCACTTAATGTAGTTGAAATACCAGTAAGTTGTACTATATATACTTCCCCACGTGTTTAATTACTATATCGTACTTCAATTTACATGTGAGATGATGAGAATAATCTTCTTCTCATACAGTGGTGTTTGCGGCAGTAACCGGGTAATAACTTGTGTGGATACTACGTTTGTGAATTTATCACTACACACATAAGAAGAACTCCTGAAGATGTCCTCAGAGTACGTATATATCAAATTTTTATTTATTTTTAAATGAATATATATATATGTATTAATACTTTTCCTTTTATTTCAAATGCAAGACTGAATGGTTGAAACAAAGGGTCATGCAAAAAGATCATCTGAAAGTAGTTCAAGAGTCAATAGCAGGATTTCTTCTAGAAAAAGTGCTAAATCCCAACGGCGAGTTCTACTTTGATCCTAAGGAATAAATGATGTAAATTAAATGTTTATTGATATCGTTATTTTCGAGAACAAGATTATGAAAGTGTTGTATATATACATATATATATATAATATATATAGTTTCATACTTTATTCGAATATAATAATGCTCGAGATGAGAATTAGATATAATTATATGCGTGCGTGTATTTATATTAGCAGTGTAGAATACGTACATAAAAACATATTATATATTAAACAAATATGTGTAACTGAACTGAAAACAAATTAAACAAAAAAAAAGAAAAAGAAAAGGAACCTTTAGTCCCGGTTGGGGTTACCAACCGGGACTAAAGGGTGCGGCCACGTTTCCTCGGCTGGAGGGCCTTTAGTCCCGGTTGGTAACACCAACCGGGACTAAAGGTCCCTCTTTAGTCCCGGCTCGATGATCCGGGACTGAAGGTTCCACCTTTAGTCCTGGGATCGTTGTCCTGGCGCGGTAACCGGGACAACAAGGCCATCCTGTAGTAGTGTAGGAATCCAGGCGAGAGCTAGGTGTGACAAGGCGCCACTTTTCCCAAGGTGACCTGGCCACTTGGCAAAGAATATGACAATCGGCAAAGCCTTCGATTCTGGTAGTGCTAGGACGTGATTCACTGGTGACACACATGATCACAGACTATTGCTACACTGATTTGCCATACCACCTATATTAGTTCTGAAATGAAAAAAAAAATCAAGTCAAGTCGAAGCATGAATTCTATGAAAAACTGATAATGTTAAATCAAAGCATGAATACTATAGAAATAAAGCACCACCAACTCAGACTTTTCAAATGTTAGTATTAGTATCATAGTATGCTTTGCATTGTTTCTAAGAAAAACTGATAATGAATTTGCAATGTGTCACAATACTAAATAACAATTGTGTAGGGTCCTATCTCATATTCTGCATATAACACCAGATAATAATGACCCCACCTTTTGTATATCAGATTATCACCCAAAGGTGTCCGGTGACAATACTCTCTGTTTTTCCCTTCCCCATAATGCTCTCAACAAGAAAAAACAATATGAAACTGAGGCATTATTAGGTTGAGCAGGAAAAAAAGAGAATTGGATCGGCTTTTAGCAGTAAAAGAAAAATAATTAACATTCCATAAGAACATGTATTATGCAACCTATCAAGCAGCACTATTTTTTCACTTTCAACATTTAAAGCAACAAATCCATACGACTATATGAAAAGAACATTGGCAACCAAAAGCTAGTGTACATTCATGTTTAACTCTGAACATCAAGCAAGTTCTTAACCAGGATAAATTCTAAAATTCTTTTGTTGCAGTTTGAACCGTCACTGAACTATGAACTAAGAACCAGTTTTCAGCTTTTTAACACTATATAATTTAGAGGCACTCATATGTATATTTTTCTCAAAAATCCTAACTAAAGATAGCAACTTTAGTAATCCTCCCCACTCCAAGCGATTAATTTTTCAGAAAACTAGGTACTCCGTCTGCTAGCTGCAATCAATTTAACCAACAGGTATGACAACCTAAAAGAAATTGGATCATAACTAAGTAGTAAAAAGAATTCATAATAATTGTAGTATACCTCAGTCTGATGTTCACTACAATTAACTATTTGCCTAAAATAAGGAAGCATTGAGCAATTAAAAGGATACAGATTAAAGATCTAGGAAATTAACTAAACAGAAATCAAACATTTTTTAGATACACGAGTTTCTAATTCCAATTAGAACAAGAATCCTCTAGATCCATAACCCTAGAACAAATTGCCTCCAGAAGACAGTGACATTACCATAGTTGAGGCAGCAGCTGACTGAATTCGATCTTGTTAGAGATGGGCAACAACGCAAGCAGCGTGTATGGACGTGCTATGGCCTATGGGGAAGTGCATAGATTATACCTGGGTGGGAGGAGGCGATAGGGCAGTGTCAGTGGAGGCGGGGGTCCTGATGCGGAGGACACCGTCGGCCGCGGCGGCGGAGGGTTTGGATCCTGATGCCGACGACGGCCACAGCGGAGGTCGGGGATCCCGGCGTGGAGGACATCGGGAGCCACCACCACGCCTCCCGCCGACACCACGCCACCACCACCACCACCATGCCTCCCGCCGACGCCACACCGCCACCGAGAGAGAGAGGTGGAGCGGCGGCGGCCGGATCCAGGGAGGGGCGGCGCCCGAATCCGGAGAGGGAGGGGAGGGCGGGGCCGCGCCAGAGGACGGGAGGGAGGGGAGCGCCGCGGCGGCGCCGGAGAGAGGGCGCGGGTGGGCGGATCTGGGGAGGAGGCAGGGGAGGAGGGGAGGGAGGGGAGGGTGGGGCCGCGCTGGCGCTGGGGAGGGAGGAGGAGAGGGAGGGGAGGGGGCGTGGTGGAGAGAGAGGGGAGGGCGGGGCCACGCCGGCGCCGGAGAGGGAGGAGGGGAGGAAGGGAGGGGGCGGCGACCGGGGAAGGAGGGGGTGGCGCCGGCAGGAGGAGGGGAGGGGCGCGGAGGCCGCTGGGAGAGGGGAAGGGCGGGCACGGAGAGGGGAGCGGGGAGCGAGGGAAGGGAAGGAGGGGGTGTGTGTGCGTGTTAAGTGTGCGGCGGGCCGGGTTTATTTCGAGTGCCCTGGATCTGGCACTCGACAAAACAGTGTTTGCCGAGTGTCCTACATCTGACACTCGGCAAAAGATTTTTTTTTCTCTTTCCATGGAGAGACACGTGGCGCGATGTTTGCCGAGTGCCATAATTTGCCGAGTGTTTTTCCCATATTTGCCGAGTACCGGAGTTTGCCGAGTGTTTTTCAATATAATTGCCGAGTGTTAGAATGTTTGCCGAGTGTTTTTAATTTGGCACTCGGCAAAGAGATTGTTTGCCGAGTGTCCGATAAAAGGTCACACACTGAAAACTGAGCTATACATGTTGTATAGAATGGCACCAAGATCTAAAAAGATCCCTACAAGTTAGTTATCTCAGCTTTTCCTCCTTGCTGCTAGATATATCTGCATATATATTCAGGCACTAAAAACGATTATATAGAAAAATAAAATGGCAAAAACGAATTGTACAGTATCACTCTGCTCTCCATATTTTCGAATCAAGAAACTAGGAATAGTGGATGGCAATATTTGGATATTAGTCAAAGATATCAGTGAATTTTTCCACCGGAATCTTTATTTCTATCAATATGGAAGGATGTAAAGAGACTCTTGGAGTATGTTCTATGTAATTTGGGCTATGCAAAGGTACGCTAGTGGAGGGAGAATTCAAAACAAGGCACCTTCCTGAACAGTTCATTTTGTCTTCGTCCAGATTCTTTCATGTATCTTACAACAACTACAACAAATGGTGGTACCAAAGGTTTAGAGGCTGGAGCAGCGCCAAGAAGTTGGGGTTGGGCACTTAGAACCAATTACATTACATTACTAATGGGTAGCCCACTCCACTGAATTGGTTTTTCTGCTCCTGATGAAGACATCTGCGTCTATATGCTCAAGATTGATAACGTGATGTGTCTGATTAGATTTCTAAATATTTTGTGCTATCGCATTCTGACAAGTTTTTTCAGGGCCCAGTAGTTCCTGTTGTCATTTAGTTTGTGTTATCTTGCGATTGTCAGAATGTCTCTATCTCATTCTCTGTATATGGTGACGATCCTGATCGATGATTATATAACAGAATGATGACGATCCTGATGACCATATATGTCAATGTCTGTATGTGCTCAAGGTCGATGCATATAACAGAATGTGTTTGGTAGAGCTAAATATATATTGTGCACATCGCTTTCCATAAGCAGCTGATGACAATCTACAAGTAGTACTTACTGTTGTCATTTATTCTATGTGTTCATGCCATTGTCAGAGTCTTCCAAGTGGAAGATATCAAAGTAATTTAGCCGCTAGATCTTCAACTATAAATAGTTTTGCAAGTTTGAACATGACTATTCAAGCTCATGCAGCAGCTCTTAATTAGAAATTTACTCAGGCTATGCATTGGTTATCCGTGCTCAGGCTCAGATCCAAGGGTGCAATGCAAGTCCTAACATTACTCTTAATATTACTAGCCTCACTGTGCTGTTCGGCGGCGTCACCACCGTCCGGCTACCGCTCCACGCTCTCCCATATTGACTCCCATGGCGTCATCACCAAGGCAGAACTCATGAGCCGAGCTGCACACAGAAGCCGGCACCGAGCGTCCACGATGCTACCGCGTTATTCCACAATGTCTACCAGCTCGAACGCTGGCCCCGCCAGGCTCCGCTCCGGCCAGGCCGAGTACCTCATGGAGCTCGCCATCGGGACGCCGCCGGTGCCGTTCGTCGCCCTGGCCGACACCGGCAGCGATCTCACCTGGACGCAGTGCAAGCCGTGCAAGCTCTGCTTCCCGCAGGACACGGCCATCTACGACACCGCCGCCTCGTCAAGCTTCTCCGCCGTGCCGTGCTCCAGCGCCACGTGCCTGCCCATCTGGAGCCGCAACTGCACGGCTAGCTCACCCTGCAGGTACCGATACGCCTACGGCGACGGCGCATACTCCGCCGGTGTCCTGGGCACGGAGACGCTCACGTTCGGCTCTAGCCCTGGTGCGCCTGGAGTCTCCGTTGGCGGCATCGCGTTTGGTTGTGGCATCGACAATGGCGGCCTCTCGTACAACTCCACCGGCACCGTCGGCCTGGGCCGCGGGAGCCTGTCCCTGGTGGCGCAGCTTGGGGTCGGCAAGTTCTCCTACTGCCTCACCGACTTCTTCAACACCAGTCTAGGCAGCCCAGTGTTGTTCGGCTCCCTTGCCGAGCTGACACCCATTGGCAGCGCCGCCGTGAAGTCGACGCCGCTCCTGCAGAGCCCGTTCAGCCCGTCGAGGTACTACGTCTCCCTCGAGGGCATATCGTTCGGCGACGCACGCTTGCCGATCCCGAACGGCACCTTCGACCTGCGCGCCGACGGCTCCAGGGGCATGATCGTGGATTCCGGCACCATCTTCACGAAACTCGTGGAACCTGGTTTCAGGGTGGTGGTCGACCACGTGGCCGGCGTTCTCGGCCAGCCGGTGGTGAACGCCTCCAGCCTGGACAGCCCATGCTTTCCGGCTCCGGCCGGTGAACCGGAGCTCCCGGCCATGCCGAACATGGTGCTGCACTTCGCCGGAGGTGCAGATATGAGGCTGCATAGGGACAACTACATGTACTTTGACCCGGAATCGTCGTCGTTCTGCTTGAGCATTGCAGGGTCCTCGTCGGCTTCTTCTTCCGTTCTGGGCAATTTCCAGCAGCAGAATATACAGATGCTGTTTGACATCACCGTAGGGCAGTTGTCATTCGTGCCCACCGACTGTAGTAAGCTCTGAAATTATGTGACACTATCTTTTGTACATGCATAGCTTTTGTTATGCATCTAGATATACACTATAAGTCGTTTTGGCTTTTTTAAAATAAATTGCTTTTGTTGTGCAATTAGATATACACCATTTCTATATGATACAAGAAATGTATCTAGAAAAGCACAAAACATCTGATAATTTGGAATGGAGGGAGTACAATTTAGAACGAAGAAAGTAAATGATAGTCAGCGCATTGCTGTGGGACGAGAGGATAGAAAATCATATCAAGAACCAAATTTGGAGATGGAGTCGTAGTAGTAGGATATATAACTTCTTGCAGTGAGGATGGGCATATATGTTTACTATGGCAATGGCTTGGCATCTAGATCTTACATGATTCCTTGACCATGCAGTGTTCAGTTTTCTCTTGGTTAGGCAAAGGTCACACACTGAAAAATGAGCTATACATGTTGTATAGAATGGCACCAAGATCTAAAAAGATCCCTATACAAGTTAGTTATCTCAGCGTTTCCTCCTTGCCGCTAAATATATCTGCATATATATTCAGGCACTAAAAACGATTATATAGAAAAATAAAATGGCAAAAACGAATTGTACAGTATCACCCTACTAGGTGAAAATGGAGTCTCCCGGTCTAGAGTTGCAATCTGGATATAAAGCTGCATTTAATATTTCTAATTTCAAATGTTATGTTCATACGTACACTGACCTGCAATATATTTTTAACAGTTGTCTATATGAGAAGATCATAACCTTTGGGCTTCCCGCCCCCGAGGTGCTCCTCACACACAGGGCAACAGGGGTGCAACCCAATACCTAGCCCCGCCACACATCATCCTGGCCGCGTCACTGCCAGAGCATCGTGCGAAAGCTAGGATGGCGGCGGTGTGGCTATATCTACTTTGTCATGGGGCTTTCTCTTTCTTGATGTCTCTAGAGAATTCATCCCCGTTCTTGTAGTCTTCGGTGGCAGCGGCTCCCAGGCCGGCCTATGCGGGCGGCAGCCGGATTCAGCACCAACATGCTTAAATCCAGTGCTTCCAGTATTTGTGGTGGTTTACGTGCAGATCTGCCTGGGGGCATCACGGGAACGGCAAATAAGAGGTGCAAGTGATTCATGTATTCCTCGTGCGGGCATATGGTGTTAACTCTTCAAAGGAAGCTATAGCGTCTTTATGTCTCCCATGCCGTGCAACATCGATGTATTTTGGGGAGGCGGTGCTAGGGCAACTCTGATTTGATGCATTTCGTGATCAGTTGGTGTAGGATCTGATGTGTGTCCACCGCTAGATTGACCGCCCTGCCCAGCCATATGTGTCAGATGGAGGTGGAGCCAGTCATGGGGTAGTCTGATCCAAAGTTCCTGAGCTCAGATATGCTTTTTTTGAGGAAAAGCTCAGATATGCTTGGTGGTGGTGATCTGCTCATTGGTGATGCATAAGTGTCACGTGATGGCTTCGGCGGGAGTTATCATTACCGGAGACGGCTTTTTTGTCGAGTGTCCCAGACTTTGCCGAGTGCTTTTTATCGGGCACTCTGTAAAGATGTTGTTTGCCGAGTGCCAAAGAGAAATCACTCGGCAAACAACTAGCACTCGGCAAAAAGGTGGTTTGCCAAGTGCCAAACACTTGGCAAAGAATAACACTCGGCAAAGACAAGGTTTGTCGAGTGTCAAACAATAACACTCGGCAAAGGGCCGCCACCGTTAACGGCCGACAGCCAACGTTAATCCTTTGCCGAGTGTCTTCTCCCGACACTCGGCAAACCATATTTTTTTTCACTTTTGACCTCCAAACTTTTTCTGCAGTCCTCAGACAATATCTGGTACTCCATGTTCCAATGTGGCACATTTCTCAGACTTTTTCTATATTTCTTTAATTTATTTCATTTAATTGAATTTTCCTGGATAATTCAAATTATAACAGCTAGTCATTCGAATAATGAAAAAATGATATTCATGTTATTTAGTATAATGTGAGGCCGTATCTAGGAACAGACCACCAATTTTGAACATCTTGTTCACGAAACATGACCACGAACTTGTGGTTGAGTTGTTTTTAAATTCTATAAAAAGCAAACGAAGTCTGAAAATCATGAAACTTGTCAAGATGTCAAGATATCATATGTGGAGGCTGTGATAAAAAGTTGAGGAGGTTTTGCGCAAGTTGTCACGTACGATGTCGACTTCGGTTTGCAAGTCTTCACGAAATTGATTTCGTGAAGAGGCCGACTTTGGTTTGCAAGCATCGTACGTGACAACTTGCGCGAAACCTCCTCAAATTTTTATTACAGACTCCACATATGATATGTTGACATCTTGACAAGTTTCATGATTTTCGAACTTCGTTTGTTTTTTATAGAATTTAAAAACAAGTCGACCGCAAGTTCGTGGTCATGTTTCGTGAACAAGATGTTCAAAATTGGTGGCATGTTCCTGAATATGGCCTCACATTATACTAAATAACATGAATATCATTTTTTCATTCATTTTTTCATTATTCGAATGACTAGCGGTTATAATTTGAATTATCCAAGAAAATTCAATTAAATGAAATAAAATAAAGAAATATAGAAAAAGTTCGAGAAATGTGCCACATTGGAACATGGAGTACCAGGTATTGTCTGAGGACTGCAGAAAAACTTTGGAGGTCAAAAGTTAAAAAAATATGGTTCGCCGAGTGTCATTTTTTGACACTCGGCAAATGAGCCTCTTTGTCGAGTGTCAGGAGAAGACACTCGGCAAAGGAGCCTCTTTGCTGTGTGTTAGGACCTATGGAACTCGGCAAAGAATTTTTTTAAAAAAAATTGAAAAAACCCCTCTTTGCTGAGTGCCAGTCCGGGTGGTACTCGACAAAGAATTTTAAAAAAAATAAAAACCCCTCTTTGCCGAGTGCCAGTCCGGGTGGCATTCGGTAAAGAATTTAAAAAAATTAAGTTTTTTTTAAAAACCCTCTTTGCCGAGTGCCTGCCAGGTGGCACTCGGCAAAGTATTAAAAAAAAAATAAAAAACATTGCCGAGTGCCAGATCGGGGGCACTCGGCAAAGAGGGGATTTAACCTCCCGGCAAAGCTGGCTCACACACACCGCACTCCGCACACATGCACGCCCGCGCCAACGCCGCCGCCGCCCTGGCCCGCGCCCGCTCCGCCCGCGCCAGCCCTACCGCCGCCCCCGCCCGCGCCAGCGGCGGCCGTGCCCGCACTGCCAGAGGAGGAGGACAAAGAGAGGAGGAGGAGGAGAGGAGAGGAGGAAGAAGGAGGAAGAGAAGGAGGTGGAGGAAGAAGGAGGAAGGAGGAAGAAGAAGGAGGTGCCAGCCCCGCCGCTGGCCCCGCCCGCGCCAGCGCTGGCCGCACCCGCGTCGCCACTGCCCCCGCCCGCACCCACGTCGTCCCCGGTGCTTCCCCAGCCGTCGCCTTGTCCACCGGCGCCCTAGCCCCTTCACCACCGCCACCCTACGACGCCCACTAGGTATGCCCTACCGTCGTCGTCGTCGTAGTATTACTAGTAGTTACGGTAGTAGTAGTAGTGGTAGAGTAGCAGTGGTGGTAGTCGTAGGAGAGGTTGTGACATTGTTATATATATGTGGTTGGATATAGTCTTGTGCATGTCGGCCGTCATGCCATTCATATATATGTGCATGTCGGCCATCATGATGTTGGTTCTCTTGCAGGTTTTGGAAACCTCACCGTGTAGGGGAGGTGCTGCCGAAATTTTATATTGATAGTTTTATGTTTTTTTGGTAGAGCAGAGCCCATCAGAGCGGAGCCAGAGTACCTCGGCGACCCCGATCGCCTTCCTCACCGCTGCGGGTCTACTTGCATCGCGTCGCCTCACCACTACACCGACCTGCCATGGCCCCGCTAGCCTGACTCCACCGCCACCCTAGGTATAACCCCTCTTTCCATATCATGGTTGTAGATCACATAACCCAGTTAGGCGTCTCCCGTTCGAAAGAGATACGGTTCGAAATATGCAGATATTTCCATATCTAAAACCGTATCTATTTCAAATTGTCCACGTTTTTTGGATAGCCCGCGGATGCATAGGTGGGGTTAGTTTCCATGGTCTGCTCTGATCTAAGACAGTGTTTCAGCATCATCTCCCTGTTATTCTCTGGATACACACTCTCCCTTTCAGGACGTGTATTTGGAGAACAGCGGGGAGGTGCTGCCGAAATTCTGTCTCGGATAGGAGTAGAGCATGGAAACTAACCCCACCTATGCATCCTCGCATGAGATTAGGACCTATCCTCACCTATTAGATAGTAGGAACATCGTGTAGATGCAATTGATGTTTATATTACTCGCCACTATATATGTTAGAGGATGGAGGACCGTGAGTGGATGTACACGGGCCGCGCAAGTCAGGGTTAGGTCACCAATGAATGGATCAACAAGACCGATGCTTTCTTGGAATGGGCATTTGGCATGGCTGCTAAAGGAGTGAGTAAAATTTGCTGTCCCTATAGCAAATGTGCAAACAGGAAAAGACAAATGAAGAAGGTCATGGGGGAACATCTTTGGAAGAATGGATTTACGGCAGACTATACAAGGTGGGTCTACCATGGTGAAGCCCATCATATGAGAGAGGAGGTGGTGAGACCACGCGTCAAGGATTATGATGCTAATGCGGGGTAGCAGAATGTTAAATGACTATCATGAGGCATAGTTCGCTGAAGGACGTACGGAGGAGGAGCCAGAGGCAACCGCAAAGGTGTTCTATGACATGTTTGCCGTGGCACAGAAACCCCTTCATGGCTAGACAAAGGTTTCTCAACTGGATGCCATTGGACACATAATGGCGTTAAAGTCCTAGTATAGCCTGAGTCGAGATGCCTTCGATGGTATGTTGACAGTTATTAGCAGCCTGCTTTTGGAGGGTCACCTTCTGCCAAAGAGCATGCACGAGTCACAGAAACTCCTTCGTGCACTTAAGATGTCGTATGAGCAGATACATGCTTGCCTGAAGGGGTGCGTCCTATTTAGGAAAGAATACGTGGAAGCAAAGTACTGTCCAAAGTGTAAATCCTCTAGGTTCCTGGAGGTAGATTCTGGTGATGGCCGGAAGAGGCAGCTTGACATTCCTGTGACAATCCTATGGCACCTTCTGTTCATACCGAGGATCCAACGGCTATACATAACCGAGGAATCCACGAAACAGATGACATGGCACAAAAATGGCAAACGATACAATCCTAACAGGATGGTACATGCATCCGATGGTGAAGCATGGACCCACTTTGATGGCATTCATCATGAGAAAGCTAAAGAGGCTCGTAATGTACATGTTACGCTGGCAACAGATGGGTTCAATCCTTATGGAATGATGGCTGCCCCATACACATGTTGGCCCATGTTTGTTATCCCACTCAATCTCACCCCCCCCCCCCCCGGCGTATGCTTTCAACGACAGAACGTATTCTTGTCGTTGATAATTCTTAGACACCCAGGAAATAATATGGGTGTGTTCATGGAGCCTGTGATTGATGAATTAGTCCATGCTTGGGAGGAAGGGGTATGGACATATGACCGAGCTACAAAGAAATACTTCAAAATGCATGTTTGGTACCACTACTCCCTACATGACTTTCTGGCGTATGGGATATTCTGTGCCTGGTGTGTTCACGGGAAGTTTCCATGTCTAGTATGCAAGGAAGGTCTGAGGTTCATTTGGTTGCAGAAGGGTGGTAATTATTCATCATTTGACAAACATTGGCAATTCCTCCCTCTTGACCATGCATTCAGACGAGACATCAAAAACTTTACGAAAGATGTCATAGTGACAGACCCTGCAGCACCGATAATGACTGGTGCCGCGGTTCATGAATAGATAGGTGGTCTCGTGGTTGATCTAGAAGGTGGTTTTGTGGGATATGGAGAGCAACATATGTGGACTCATAAGTCAGGCTTGACTCGGCTCCCCTAATTTGATGACCTTCTCCTTCCACACAACATTGATGTAATGCACACTGAAAAGAATGTCGCCGAGGCACTTTGGGCAACAATCATGGACATTCCTGAGAAGTCAAAGGACAACGTTAAGGCTAGAGTAGATCTAGCAACGTTATGCGATAGACCAAACCAACATATGAAGCCTCCTAGTCGTGGCAAGACATGGAGAAGGCCTATGGCCCAACCCCCTTGTTTCTCGTTGGTACAGCGAATTTCTTCATGAATTCTAGCGTCAATCAAGGGATCCTACCCCGCAGCAGGTAGACACCCTTCTTAGACAGGGTGCGGGAAATGGAATATCCGATTTCATTTCTTGGTTCAAACGGAAGGTACCATCCAATTTAGCTCATACTTAGTTTGACATTCCAAGTTAATTGTACGTGCGAATAATATAACGATGTATCCTGCTTGAGCTTGTAGGGCCAGAGGGATGCGTCTATGCTTGCCGAGTTGAAACAGGTTGCCAATGGCTGTGCCTATAGGGCTAGGTCATTTTCTGGTTATGACATGAATGGATATCGCTTTCGCACAACAAGCTACGAGCAGAGTCAGCCCAATCGAAGAACCACAAGTTCCGGAGTTTTTACGCCCGGCGTTGATGAGGTCGAGTATTATGGAAGAATTGAAGAAATATACGAACTCAAGTTTCATGGTTCCAAACCTTTTAATCCCATCATATTCAAATGCCATTGGTTTGATCCTGAAGTAACGAGACGGACATATAATAATCTTGGGCTAGTCGAAATTCAACATGATTTCGTCTTACCAAGAGACGATGTCTATATTGTGGCCCAATGGGCCACGCAAGTTTATTATCTCCCATATGCATGTCAAACAATAAGGCATCTTAAGGGTAGGAATATTGTGCACAAGGTATCACCACATGGTAAAGTGCCTGTCCCAAATGATGAAGATTACAACTTAGACCCAAACACATATGACAGAGAGTTCTTTCAAGAAGAGGGACTAGAAGGGAGGTTTGAGATAGACTTAACCAAAGCGATCAGAATGGAAGTAAACAATGAAACGGTTATTGAAGAGGACGCTGGAGATGAGGTGCAAAATGTGAAGGACTTACAAATGCTTGAGCGATTACATTTAGACAATGACAATGACAACATTGCTCATTCGGATAGTGTTGATTATTTCAACATGATTGATAGTGATGATGAGACTTATGATCTAGCTAATCCTGATCATGAAGGTTATTTCTAATACATGTAATACTATGTTATTTTGTAATTATGTTTTATCTAAGTACTTCTTGTTTATCTGTGCTTATTGGTTTACTCTTTTTAATTGCAGGTGATTGAACAAAGATGGTGGGTGGTGGGATGAGGAAGCTAACGTCCTTGTATCGAAGGACAAGGATCGTTGCACTGGGGTAAAGTAGGAGGAGGAGCAGCCGCAGGAGGGAGTCATCGCCTACCACCCTGTCGCGTGAGGAGGAGGAGGACCAGGTGCCCCAGGAAGACACCGAGGAGGCGCAAGAGGACGAGGAGGAGGCACAGGAGGACGCGCAGGAGGACGACGAGGACGAGGCGACAGCGGGGGGTTCTGCTTCCTCTAGTTCATTGAGCGTCTACTTGCGAGGTCCTGCGAGCCTCCCTCAGCGACCGATACCTCATGAGAGACGCCCGCTGATTCGACCTGAGGGGAAAAAGTAAGTAACTTTAGATGTTATCACTACTTTATATGATATGTTGAAAATCAAAATAGAAATTAATATTTTTTCTTAATCACTTGGGTAGGAACTAGACGATTGTGGCGAGTGGAGGTGGTCACACACACCAAGTCAATGGCATCCTCAGTCTTCTATGCAAGGAGCACTTCCCTAGCCTGGTTGAGTATGCTGGAGTGACGGGGCTGGCCTACTCATTTGACCACTACGCCACTGCCCCCGATGCTGTAGATCGGGCCCGCAGGGTATTCAACAACAAGGCGGAGCGGGTGAAGCAAGAGCTGTGGGTAAGTCTTCCTCGCACTACATTGCTCAATACATTCTTGAAATAATGAATGGATACATCATGTTTGTATGCAGGATTTCTTTGGATGCCAGGATGGACATGAGGCCAGGGCAGATGTGGTGGCTACCAAATGCTACAAAAAACTCGTCGTGGACATGCATTACGAGGCGCGCATCTAGGCCGTCATAACTTACCACGGGACCATCCTTAGAACGAAGGTCGCCAAAAGGGACGCAAGATCCATGACGCTGACCCGGGACCAGTACCTGTAGGAATATATAGAACATTAATACTAATTCCTTTTGAGATTAAGTAGGCTTAATTTCATCTTCTGATATGTCATGTACTTGATGGCCCATAGATGATTCCTTATTGGTGCGCCATGCAGCCTCAGTGCTGGGAATAGATAGTGGACAGGTGGTGCTCACGCGAGTGGGAGGAGACGCACAACTTGTGCCAGGAGCGGTGTTTGATGATGCCAGGTGTAGCACACCATCAAGGCAGCCACATCCTTAGCGGATACGCAGAAACATGGGTACGCAAATTCATTTATTTATTCTAACGCTTAATTCTGTATGATTTTTAATCATCTTGCATTTTTTCTCACAGTCGGCGTCACATGGTGGCAGCCTTGCTCCATCTTCAAGGCATTTGCTATGGCCCACAAGGGCAAGGCGACGTCCGATGTCGACTACAACCCAGAGGACGGGCCCGAGGCGTACAGCAATGCGACCATCCACAACCGCCTTAGTGAGTACACATCAATGGCAAGGGAGGTCCATGGGTCAGAGTACGATCCGAGCACCGAGAACCTTGATGGAGAAGTCATCATGAGGGTGGGAGGAGGCAAGAAGCATGGGCGGTACTGGATTGGCGACGGCGCAATCGACTCGGCCGCTACTCCCAGTCTCTCCTAGATTCGAGCAAGCAACATGAGTAGGAGCCCCGCCATACGACCTTGGCAGGACACTTCACACCACTGGGTGGAGGCACTTGAGGTTATTCCTAGTTTATTCGTCGTTCATTGGTTTTTTCATACCTTTCCTTTGCATTATTGTAACATTGGGGTGAATATATTGTAGGCCTAGCTGGCACAAGAGAGGAGGATACGGGAGCAGATGCAGGCGAAGATGGAGAGGGTGGAGGCCGAGCGAGAGGCCAAGCAGCGGAGGATGGCGGAGATTCTTCAGTACATGCAAAGTCTTGGCTCCGCTACGGGTGTAGCTCTGCCACCTTCGCTATTCGCTCCACCTCCACCTCCACCTCCTCACTATTCTACTCCTATGAGTATAAATGTTTTAGTTTATATGTTCATGCTTACGGTCAAACCTAGTGGAGTATGAAAGTTTTATTCATGTATGGTATATATTTATCTTGTCTCACACATGCAATCTCTTCTCCTTTGTGCAGAATCAATCGACGGCATCGAACGATCCTCATGCTTCAGTGAATCCTTCACCAAATCAGTGATGATACTTGTGGTTGTTAATGATACTTCTATTTGCAATTGTGGTTGAAGATGATGGAGCACTTGGATTACTTGTGAACTTATTTGTGATATATTGTGAGACATGAGACGTTTGTGATATATATGTGACGTTTGTGATATATATGTGGTGTTGGTGATATATATGTGCTATTGATGATATATATGTGATGTTGGTGATGTTTGTTATATATCTTCTGTTTGTTTGGATGGGATGTAAAAAACAAATAAAAAGGCTATTTTCAGTCACTTTGCCGAGTGCAATAGCCATGACACTTGACAAAGTGACCTGGGAACTATCTGGGAACATGCTTTGCCGAGTGCAAATGCCGTTGCACTCGGCAAACATTAGAGATTTGCCGAGTGCCACGGAACAGGCACTCGGCAAAAATTACATACTTTGCCGAGTGTCTTGCCGGCGGCACTCAACAAAGTGACCACCTTTGCCAAGTGTCTAAGTCAACGACACTTGGCAAAGCGAGGACCTTTGCCGAGTGCTTGACCTTGGCACTCGGCAAAGCTGCCGTCATGGTGGCGCTCGCCGTCATGACCACTTTTCTTTGCCGAGTGTCGGATTGGCACTCAGCAAAGTCTTTGCCGAGTGCCCGATAAAGTGCACTCGGCAAAGAGGTCTTTGCCGATAAATTGTTTACCGAGCGCCCTTTGCTGAGTGTAACACTCGGCAAAGGATTTGCCGAGTGTATATCGGCCTGAGGCACTCGACAAAGAAGCTGTCTCCAGTAGTGTATGGACAAGGTGCAACACTGTTTCTATGCGTGGATACGTGGTGGGCTGCTGTGGAGGTGCTAGCGAAAGCCTTGATGTTGTTCCTACTTCCTACCAGAATCGACAGTGGCAATTCCTTCGGGTGTTGTTTTCCTTCTTAGAGGTGTTATGATGGCACTGCAAAGCTCTCCTATGCACAGATGTCCACGTGAAAACCTGGCCTCGTATTTTCAGGTGGGCAACATCGGTGACTCTCATCATTTTCCTACATGGGGTCATCCACCTTAGAGGTCCATCTTCACGAAAAGTTGATCGACGGATCGTCAAGCTTGGAACTTGTGCAAGATATTTTGCATGTGGTCTTCACTCGGAGAAGACATTCGCTTGTAGGAGGCTGTCAGAAACCCAAATCAGATTCTCTCACAAATCGAAATTACAGCAATAATCAAAGTAGCTAGTAGCTTCTAGAAGGTTCTGGATACAACTTTGAGGTACTGGGAGAGGGAGGAAGGAAGGAAGGAAGACGAAAGATAAATCGAGTCAGAGACTCGCCTCGAGCAGATGCCCGCCTCGAGCGTGTGCTCGCCGCTGGGTTCCTGATCTGTTCTTCGATGACTCCTCCACTTGACCTGCTTCTGTATTTGTTTGTGCTGCCGTGGCTTCCTTCTTGGGCCAGGACAAGTCTGGTGCTAGAGCCCACTCACTTCTCCAGCCTGCTAGCCGGCCCAGCCAGCCCATGAGGTCCCTGACATACTTCCCTCCTTGAAACACGGCTTGGGGACAAGCCGTGGTAGAAATATCCAAAACAAACTCAAAACCACCAGGATCCCATGGCACTTGCAAGTCATTGGTGTTTAGTGTCAATCTGACATCATTCCAGACCGGTATATGTGACGTGCTTCCCTCCTTGTAACACGGCTTGTCCCAAAGCCGTCTCAAAAATAGCAAGCAGATGTGTTCCAAATCTCCAGGATCCCAAACCCAAACTGATGTCGAAAACGAAACAATATTGAGATGGTGACCACCTGGATCCCAAAGCACTTGGATATCTAGCCAGTCATCCTTGCTCATCAGTAAGCCATGCTGATACTGGGCAATGATCTGAATTTTAGGGAACTGCACATCTATCTGAAACACCAACTTGCATTTTGTATCCTCAGCAAGAAGATTTTGGTGATTCTCTGCATATGGCGCAAGCCACAATTGGAAGTGAAACCAATGCAGACTAGAGTTGTGAATGGTGCACTTGTTCAGCACATTCAGTAGCATCCAATTCCACATATACACTATTGTTTCTACATGCAACCTGAGAGCAAACCATGTTGTCACTCCGAGCAGCATTCCATCAATCAGTGATACTTGCTCACACCATTTCCCATCCTCTACAATATATAATAATCTCTTCATGTCATATATAACCCATTGGCTTGCTCTTCCACATAGCTTTTGCTTCTCTCCATCTGATAGAAAATAATCTGGAAATCACTGCCTTCTCAGATTGATATATAGGGAACTATCAAGAAATATGCAGGCTCCTACCCTTGTGATACATCCAGATAATAACCAAGTAGATATGCATTCCACAAATTGTGAATACATGCAGGAGCCTCCAACATTAAACAATCTCCTATTAACATATGATGCTTCTAAGCGTGAACCCTTCCAACTGCGTGCTGCCATAGTTTGCATCATATCTGATTTTCTAGGTCTAGGTTATTTGGTGGCATGTGTCACTTCTGGCAAAGTTGCTTGTCCTGAATGCCAATTAGATATATGTTCTTTCCAACTAAAAAAGGGAGGCAAGTGTGTCTACATGGGCCATCGTAGATTCTTAGATGCCGAACACAAGTTTCGGTTTGATGCAGATTCATTTGATGGTACCACAGAACTTAGGCCAGCACCTAGACCTCTTAGTGGAGAGGAAATATTGAAGCTGACAGCCAATATATGCACAACCTTCGGAAAGGACCCAGTAACCAAGAAGCCAGCCAAGCATCAGCGCAATCCAACTACAGAGGAGGCATCCAAGCGAAAACACAAGAAAGTTAATGAGCCACCAACTGTTTGGAAAAGAAAATCCATTTGGTTTAAGTTGCCATATTGGAAAGACCTACTTCTACGACATAATTTTGATGTTATGCACATAGAAAAGAACGTGTGTCAGAATATTATTGACACACTTTTGGACACCAATGGAAAATCCAAGGATAACTTAAATGCTCGCTTGGACATCCAGAAACTTGGCATTAGAAGTGATCTTCATCCTGTTACTATAGAAGATAACTTTTATTTATGTCCAGCACAGTTTACAATGAGTCCTGATGATAGGGAAGCATTTTGCCAACTATTGAAGGATGTGAAGTTCCCAGACGGTTATGCATCTGATATGCGTCATAATGTGCAAGTTAAGGAGAAGAAGATAATTGGATTAAAGAGCCATGACAACCACATATTATTGCAGCACTTACTTCCTATTGCTGTTTGGAATATACTGCCAGAAAGAGTAAGTGCAGCACTAATTTGTGTGAGCAATTTCTTCAAGAAGATCTACTCATCCACTATTCATATCAGTGATATGCAAAAACTAGAGGCTGAAATAGTTGAGACACTAAGTGTCCTTGAGACTATATTTCTGCCATCTTTTTTTGATATCATGGTTCATTTGATGGTGCATCTGCCTGCTCAAGCAAGACTTGCTGGTCCTATACACTATCGTAGCATGTAGGCAGTAGAGAGGTACCAAACTATTTTCAATTGCTATTGAACATATTTGTAGTTAGATTCCACGCTAAAACTGTTACTTCATAGGTGTTTGATGAAGTTGAAGGGCTCTGTTCGTCCTAGAAGTCATCCAGAGGGATCAATTTGTGAGGCCTACAAATTTGATGAGAGTCTTACTTTCCGCTCCAAATTTTTGAAAGGCTGTGAGACTGGACAAGTAGGAAATGGTGAAAGTATGGACTGTGAAATTTGTACTACACCATTCTTCCAAAGCACAGGGCAAGCTTTGAGTGGCAAGTGCACTGTATCCATAGAATACAAGACTTGCGTTCAAGCACATAGATATGTATTGTTCAACTATGATAAGATAGAACCATACTTGAAGTAAGCAATCCACACAACTTGACACATTGCATTTCTCGTGTTCTTATCTATACATTTCTCAATGGGTACCACACCTTTACAGCAAACATGTGGAGTACCTTTCCTCGATTGGTCGCCACAATCAGCGACAAATGACTCGTATCCATCATGAAACGTTTCATGATTGGTTTAGAAAGCATGTAAGTAAAGGCGTGATTAACATGTTCTGTTCAGATCTAATATAGTTAAATTAACTAGACATAATGTGATATTTATAGGTGGAAGGGTTAGTTCAAAGTGGTGTAGAAGTACCAGAAGAGATACATATTTTGGCAAATGAACCTTTCTTGATTGCAACAACATACAATAGTTATGCAATTAATGGATTTAAATTCCATACGTCCTCCTATGATGAGGGTAGACCAGTTCAAGGTAGTGGAGTAGCTTTGGTTGCCCAGATGGACCTCTTGCTTTGAAAATGGAAACAATGTGGACCTAGTTATGAGAAACAAGATATACTATGGCATCATCAAAGAAATAATTGAGTTAAACTATCGCAACAAAGGAAACATAGTTTTCTTTAAATGTGATTGGGTGGACAATCGCATTCAAGATAAATGGGTAAAAAAAGATCAATTTGGGGTTACAAGTGTTAATTTAAAGCATTTATTCAATACTGGAGAAAATATGTTAGATGAACCTTTTATCTTGGCATCACAAGCTGTACAGGTTTACTATGTTAAGGAAGGTCCTGAATCAGATTGGTATGTTGTTGCCCAGTCAAAACCACGCGATCTTTATGATATGGCGGTTGATAATGAAATACGTAACCCAATGCCTGATTTGGATGCAAATGTTGATCTCAGTCATCTTTTTGGAGATGTTATACATGTAAGGACTGATATAGATAGGGTCATTGTTGCTGAAAGAAAGAGGAAGTAAGTTTCAAACACCATCAATTGTTGCTGGTGCTATGCAGATTTTTCTTTGACATAATTGCTTTGTTGGTCTGAACTAATTGTTGATTGCTTACATACTTGCACTACTATTTTATGATAATCCTGTACTAATTCATTTTTGTTTTTTCGGATAAACAATGTCAAAAGTAGGGGGAAAAAGAAAATCCGTGGAGCCAACTGATTATGAAAATGGTGTGGAGCCAAATGTTTATGAATCTGAAAGGAATGAAAACATCAGGCAAAGGGTGCAGAAAATGCAAGAACTGAATATTCAAGCTACCGCACAACCACTTAGCTCAATGCATCAAACAAACAAAAATAAAAAGTTATGTATTCCCATGAATCTGAAATATATGTTCTCAAAGAATTCTGTGAAGTCTCTATGGAAATCTGAACTAATTGTGTCCCCAAATGTAGACCCAAACTCATGTTGACGCTACTGGACGTAACTTACGATCTAGCTCTAGAATAAGTGACGCACAGGTTGATATGCAAGCTATGAATGAACATCCTGAGAATCGACTTAATGAAGGTATTCGTCTCTATGTTGTGACAACTAATAATGCAATGCATCATGCATACTTAAGTTGGGTGTACTATGATGTATTTGTTTTCCAGATGTTCCCGAACAGCCCAAAAAAATGTTCGAGGACCTACTACAAAGGCTGATATCTATGCAAGGCAAAATAAGCCTAAACTCCAATTGGATGTCAATGCATGTGGTCAACCTTGCGGACCAGCAGGCACAAAATTTGCTAACTTCATTTGAACACTTGTGAGAACAAAGGGTTTCCCAATTGCACATGATGATTGGAGGAAGGTCTGTCCACGCAAAAAAGTATAAGCTTTGGACAGATGCACAGGTAGTGAAATTGGTTGCAAATCTACCTACTGCAGTCAGGTGATTGAGTCCTAACTTATTATTTGTGTGTTGTACAGCTATATTGGCAAGTAGACAACTGTGTCTTCAATTGGTTTATGAAGACAACAGCTACGAAGTGGAAGGAGTTTAAAGCAGAATTGAAAAAGGTGTATGATGATGACATGGAAGATGATGAACTATTTGCTCCGTGCGATGACAAAGTTCATATGGATGACTGGAAGTGGCTAGTTAATCATTGGATGTCTCCGGAGGCAGCTGCAAGTTACAAATTACACGCTCATTTTCATAATGTATGTGGCACAGAATTATAAACATGAAATAATTTGGTAGGACCGTTCTTTGAGGGGGAAAGCAAACCGTTCAAAGCTGACCCAAAACCATACAACTGGGAGTAAGAGTCATGCACGTGTTGGTACTAAAATAGTATGCAACATCTATTTTTAGTTTGTTTTCCCTTTCTTCGTATCCTGTAACTACAATAACATATATATGGTTTAGGGTGAGGAGCTAGGGCGTCCCCCTCGTAGAGATGAATTGTTTATCAAAACTCACACACACAAGAATGGAGTACCTCATAAAGGAGCTGCAACAACAATTGTAAGTGTGATAAACACAACAATTTCTTATGCCATCATATTTTACTAATTTTTTTGCTTGCTACAGAATGCACTTCAAGATGCAATTAGAGATAATCCTGTATTGAGAGACAAGAGTATCCAGGAAGGTGATGCTTATTCCTATGTTTGTGGGGCAGAGAAGAATGGATATGTTCGTGTTGTGGGTTTGGGGCCAAGTCTAGTAGATTTGGAAATGCCTGGAGCTAGAAAATACACATCAACAAGGCTTCAAATGGAGATAGAAGCTTGTCGGCAATCTGATAAGAGAGTGGAAGATCTAACAAATCGTCTGGACACAATTCAAGAAACTCTAGATAGATTGATGCAGCAACAGAATGCCAATAGCACTCCCCATGGATCTAATAATGCACCACAGGTGGTAATTGTTAACCTTTATCTCTTACATTTTTCTCTTTGTCAGAGCAATAATTGTTCAATGGTTTTTACTTTGATTTAGAGCTTGAGGGCTGCACCAACCTATCATGATGAAGAAGTACATGAAGAAGAAAAAGAACAAGATGCTAGATCATATGCAGGGGATGATATGGCTGATATGCACTTATATGATGATGATGACTTTCTGAGTAGACGAGTGGTCCTTCGAGAGGAGCAACATAATGAGGTAATTTCCTTTGTGTTCTTGCTATGCCTTTAAGCTGAATCAGACCATATTGATTAGTATTAGTATTTTTACCCTACTAAAATATATTTTATGCTTTAGGGTGGTAGAGATGTGATACTATATAATGTAGTAAGGCCCTATGAAGTTGCTATGGCAAAGGCTACCGTTCAAATAAAGAACCCAAGGGCTATTGTTGGGGATACTGCTCTTGGCGTGCAGTTCTGTGAAGTGGTTGTTAACCATGTGTTTATGAGGAACGTTGTACTGCCCCATCCATATGAAGGGGTCACCACCATTCTAGAGGCTCGTGGGAGATGCATTGCTTGGCCACATGACAGAGTAATGGTCTAACCTCTTTATGTTCTTGAAAAAACGATCATTATATTTTGCTGATTAGGAATATATTTGTTTTCTACTAGATGAAGGATGACAAGAAGTCATTGCAGCAGTCAAAAGGTGGTGGCACAGCTTGAAGGTATTTTACTTGAACATTTTGATGTATATATTTAGCTAGCAACAACACTTATATTCACTTTCAGATTAGACCAAAGGTGTGCTATTATTCTTTTGACCACTAAATTAGGAGATTGTTGTGATAGCTAGATCCATCAGTGCAATCCAATGAAGCGGAGGAAGCCATAACTATTTCTTAATTGCATTGGTTGGTGTGAATTCTGAGTTTTTAGATAAGTGAAAACTCTACAGTAATTGTAGTTCCTCTGCTATCCTCGTCCATGTCTTTTTGCATAGGGTGATCATGATTCTGCAAATTGCATTGGGTTCTTTGTTTACCTGTTGATTCTTGTTTTGATCTGCTTGGAGAAGAAATTTACTTATTTCTTGCAGTTATGCACTACTTTGGGAATGCTAGACGTATTCTGAATCTTGATAATGTGTACGAAGCTATTATACCAGTGCCATGTAGCATTGTAGCCACTGCTGTACAGCTCTTGTGGAAAGACAAACTTTGACATCAGTGGCATAACTTGCTTGGCATTTTATGATTTCCAACATTGTCCCACTACCATACTTGTTGGTAGCTGATCTGAAATGTATGCTGCATGGATGTTTGTGTTTATCTTTCAGCCACATCTTCTATTATTCTATAGAAAATGTGCCCTACAGATAGTTTACCACAAAGCATGGGGCATGCATATTGGCCAGTATTTAGTTCTAAATATGAATTATCATTGTTGTAAATCTCTAAAGAGAGTTGTCTTCTTTTTTTTATACTCTCCTGTGTCCTTTCAGCTAACTGATAATTTGGTTGCATCCTTCTTCATGCCAACATCTAACACTTCTATAGTTTTGTGGTGTATGTCACCTACTCACCTAGAGCACGGTTAGCAAGCCTTATGATATTGAAAATCTGTGTCTTGTACCCTCATTTGTTTCTGTACCGTATAGTTGAACATAAAATAATCAAGGGAACTCATGCATAGATGCTGCATTTCAGTTTTGGCATTCTTTCCGAAAACAAGCAGCCCCACAAGACCTTGTGTATTTGCTTCTCCAATATGAATGAAAAATGATGTTCTATGATTGACTGAAATAGATCAACGTTGCAAGAGTTAATGTACAGAGCACATTGCACTGATATTTCACATTTTTTCATGTTAGGTACTATGTGGTGTTGCTAGTATTTTGGATTGGCAACCTTTTGAGGTTCGATCAAAGAGCTGTTACATGTTCTGTAGAGTGGCAGCAACCATATGTGCATGAAGCTGGTGTTCAAGTATTTTGGAGTGGCAGCAACCATATGTGCACGAAGTTGGTGTTCAAGTATTTTGGAGTGGCAATAAGTGTCTAAGAATTGCTGCAGGACGACATGAATTGCAGTTTTGTTCTTTTGTTTGCACCTACTATCGTGTATAGGACAAAGACAAGGAACTGTTGAATGTCACTTTTGTGCCCAAGTCCTGATCTATTGATCTCTTAGCTTTAGTCATAACCAACTAATACAAGACTTGTAGTATGTCTATACATGTCTGTAACTGACTAATCTATATCTTGGACCTATATGGCTCTATGTACTATGATCATCACTTGACCTGCTATATATATATATCAAGTTGGTGTATGTATGGAAGATCTAATATATTATTTATACAAAAATCAAGTGAATTTGTTCAATGTGATGCCATCTATATGAGCAAAAGTGGATTTGTCAAATTATTTTAATTGTAATTATATCTATGCAGTTTTGTCGATAGTTTTTTTGGGCAGGGTATGGTTTGTAAAATACCTTGGAAATGGTTTGGCCAACATATAAACTATCGACAAAGGTCTTAACTGTTGGCATAGGTCTTAACTATCGGCAAAGGGTTAACTGTCGGCAAAGGTTTCAAATGTCGGCGTAGGTAGACCGTTTGCCTACACATAAAGTGTCGGGGATTCTGTTAACTGTCGGCCAAAGTTTCACCGACGGATTCTAGCACGACTGTTTCTAGCACGACTGTTTCTAAACTGTCGGCAAAACTTTTTGCGGGAGGATATCTATCGGCAAAGGTGCCCTTTGCCTACAATAGAAAGTGTCGGCAAAGTATATTGTGTTATAGTGAATGTTTCCATCTTGCCGCCTTGTTGATCAAGGTGTCTATCCTAGGCAATGGAAACGAGTCTTTCTTGCATGCTTTGTTTAGATCTGTGAAGTCTATGCATATTCTCATCTTTCCATTTTTCTTCGGTACTAGTACTACATTTGCTAGCCATTCTGAGTACTTGATTGCTCTGATGATGTTTGCGTCTAACTGCCTCTAAACTTTGGCTTTTGCTGCTAAGATTCTATCCTTTGACATTTTCCTTTATCACTGCTTCTTTGGCTTCATTCTAGGGTTGATGCCAAGGGAGTGCTGTATAATATCCCTGCTGACTCCATTCAGGTCGAAGGCTAATAAGGCAAAGACGTCTTTGTTCTTGGCTAAGGTTTCTATGAGTTCTACTTCTTCTTTCGATAGGTTGCCTCTGATACTGACCTTTCTGTCTAGGACTGCATCTTCCAATGGGACAGACTTTGTTTCTTCTTGATCCTTGAGATCTATTTTTCCCTTTTGGCATGTTTGGAGGCTCCGATAAGTTGGTTTTGGCTACTTCGACAGAGTTGATTTTGCGCTGTGATTTGTAGATGGCTTTTTCTATGTTTCTTGCCTCCTTCTCACTGCCATGGACTATAATTGTTCTATGCAAGGCTGGCATTTTCATACACAGATAGCCCATATTGATGGCTACATTAAACTTGTTTGCGAACCCTCTTCCGAAAATGGCATTATAGGGTAGTAGAGATCTACTATGTCGAAGGTCACATATTTTGTTCTTGCATTTTCTAGACCTCCGAAGGAGACTGGCAGGGATATTTTTCCTAATGCATCGATCCTCTTTCCTCCGAAACCAATTAATAGTGAGTCCGAAGGCTGCAACTAACTCCTGCTTAGCTTCATCTAGTCGAAGGCATTGACAAAGATAATATCAGTAGAACTTCCAGAGTCTATGAGAACCCTATTGATTTCCCATCCTGCGATGTTAGCCTTGATTACCATGGCGTCAGTATGAGGGTAGCTTTCTAAGTGCAAATCTTGTTCTGAGAAGGTGATTGGCGTCTTCGACCAATCTATGTACCACACGGGGCCTTGAACTACTATGTTGTTCATCAACCTATGGTGATCTTTCTTATCCTTTTTTGTCTAGAACTCCATCGAGAAGCCTTTGGCTATATGTAATATCATGCCAATGGTGGGTAGGGGTGTGTGATGTAACACCCTAGTGTTAAACATTGCATTTGGCATTTTCATTTCATGAGCACAAGCATCATCCAAGCATTCATGAGCATGAGCATATGAAGTTTCATTTCATTTACCTTCTCTTTATCACATGTGATGTTGCTCATATACTTAATTATACTTGTGATCATATGTGACCAATGCATGAGATGGTTGTGAGGTCACCAAAATACCTTAGACACATCTAGAATGATATTTGGAACAATGTTTATATTCATGACTTAAGCCAATTTTGCTTCTAAGTGTTGGTTTACTTTGTAATGCCATTTTCATGATGCTAGTTTGACCAAAGTTGAACAGTAGCTTAGCATGTTTGCATGGCTTTGTAACCTAAATAAAAGTTGTAGTTCACATCATGGGTAACAAACTTTATTTAAGGGTCATGAGCTAATTCAGTGTCTAACAAGGTCAAATAGAGCTCACAATTTCCAACAAAATGCTGTTTTGTGACTTCAAAATTTTCAAAGTGTAGAATGCTGATTTTAGTTTCAAAGTAACTCACTTTAGAGCTTTGTAGTTTGAAAACCATTACAAATTAGACAAAACTATTTGAATCAATCTTGTAGCTTTCACGTAGCTCTACAATGTTTATTAAGGAAATTTTTGCTAAAGCGCCATAGACTGGGAGTAGTAATCGCTTGAAGATGCTCTGTCAGTTGGCCTGATGGCCGATTTAGAGCAGCACCGTACCGACTGTCGTGGCCGACCGACCATTGGCCATGGCCGCTGCATGGCATGCACATACTAGGGCTAGGCCACGTCGTGGCCGGGCACGTGCTGAAGAGGCTGCCTCGTGTCCCTACCCTCATTCGCTCTGTCTGTCTCGCTCTTGCGACCGTGGCAGCAAAGTCGAGCGCCGCCGTCACCATTGTCGAGCTCCACCGAGCTCGCTCGCTGCCACCATAGCACCATTGTCTGATTGTTTGCGCACATTGCTCTACCATCGCCCCTCCACCTTCCTGAGCCGCTAGCCGTGCCAACCATGCTTAGGTAAAGCCGCTGTTTGAGTTCACCACCGTCATGCCATCATCGGAGCTCTGTCGAGCTCACGTTCACCGTGGCCGTGCTCCACCAAGCCATCTCGTGCATGCCTTTCTCTTATTAGGGTTAGCCTAGGGTCAGGTCTAGGTCACACCGCTAGCCATTGACCCAATGCTGGCACACCAGCGCCGGAATGTAGCTGCGCACTGCTGTGCTTTCGCCGCCACCATGCCATGCACGTGACCAAGCCACACTGCCGCTTCACAGTGTCTTGATCCATGCTGTAGAGCTTTGCTAGGGATCATGGATGTTGTAGCAATGTTTGCTTGGCCCTGCCAACACCAGAGATGGCTAGAGCACCACCACGCACCGCCACCGAGTTACCATGCCCACCGGCGAGGTAGCTTCGGTGATCCTTCGAGCAAACCTAGCGTATGAGTAGATACACGTGATGATGGGGAACACGTCCATGGTGACCTTGCCGTCGGTGAGTTCTCATTGGTCAAAGCATCGCCTCTGTTCTGTTTCGCTATCATGTGGGGCCGAGTGTACTATGGGACCCACACGTCAGTCACAGCAGGGTGTATAGACTGGGTGCACCTAGCATTTAGGGTTTAGTTGTTTTTGTTTATTTTTCATAGATTTGAATACTAACTTGCAAAAATTATATCTAGAGCTAGGAGTATCCAAATGAGGCGAACCAAATTTTGTTGGATTCATCATAAAGAGTAATATTTGATAAAAATATGAAATCCACTTCTTAGGGTATTTTTTCTAGGAGAATTAAATCGAACAAAATAAGTGCTTTTAAAGTAGTTTATATCTTGGAAAATGCATAACTTGAGCTAGGAAAGTGATAAAATTATGATTTCAATTTTGTTGGTCTTGTATTGATATGCCCTAGCTAGGAAAAATACTAAACCTATAGTAGACATACTTGTAATATGGTCTTCCTATTTAAACTTAATTAATTACTAGATTCTAGTGAAATTAATTGGGGTACAAATACATAACGTATGATCATACAAATTTTTACACAGTATTCTCATGCTAGGAGGAAAGTAAGAAAAATATTAAATCTATTGCTTGACATGTTTCACTATGCTAAACTATTTTTGTTAAAATAAGTATATGTAACTTATCATTTTTGTAGAGGTAGCTACTTATTCAAATGGCATGAAATTTGTACAGTAGACTATTAGGGTCATGTGTAGCTTACTATAATTTTATCGGAATTTATTGAACACTAGAAATATTTACTCTGTAAATCACCTTATTATCTAAGGAAATTAATAAATGAATATAAATAAATTAGTTATGTTTAACCATGATGTTTTGTGTGGTGCTTGTGATGCATATGATCTGTTGATGTTATTAGTTAGGCTTAGAAGTAATTGGTTGTATGCAACTAGTTAATTATTGCTTTATAATTCAACTAGATGGCTGCTTGTATAGTTTCTGTTGTGGTGATAATTTCATAATGATAATGATCTTTTCTATAAAGATATTTAATAACAAAGTTGTAGATAACTTACTTATGTACCTTGTGTTAAATTTTCATAGTCATTGTCCTTATGGTTTGAGAATTATGGTGGTTGGAAGTCTGCTATCTGAAATGCTTGCTCTTTGGACAGATCTGAAAGATCGAATTGTTTGACCTAGATAACTACTGAATCACATTAAGATGATTAAAATAAAGTTGTAGGCAATTTCATAAGATTTTTAGAATGTCCACAACCATATTATTTTGATGTGTACAACTCCAGTTATGGTCAAAACAATTGGCTGATATCTTGTAGTCCAGAAAATGATTTACATAAGTATTTGTTTAAGTTACTAGAGAAGAGATATGCAGCTACTCAGTAAAAGAAAGTGTAACTTCTTGTCACCTTAATGGAATGCTGCTGAGAACACTTATGAGGATGCATTCATCACATCATATCATATTGTACTTGTCATTATATATGCATCATGATATCTTATTTCTTGCTCATACATATAGGATTGTCTGAGGGGATAACTATATTGGAGTTCGACGAAGAGCCAGAGGAACAACAGGAGGCACCCCAGCCCATAGCTCCAAAAGGCAAGGAGCAAGCTCTTGAGGACCTACCCGAGTGCTCGGACCATAGGCCAACTTCTTTTATCAAAGGCAAGCCCCGGAGCATTCTAAGTCTTCCATATTTTAGAAAATATCACTTGAGTCTTTTATGTTTGATAAATTAGTTTATAAGAGTTGGTTGGAAACACTTGATGCATAGAACTACCTTATCTAGATATATACCATTAACCCTATGTAGGTCCAGGATTGAATATATGCTTAGCTATGCTTAGACCAGTAGAAGTCAGGTGATTTCTTGTCACCTGTGAGATATAGGTGGGCACTGAACCACAGTTGGCTATATTTGCTATTGTGTAAAAGAACCATGGATGTGGTAAATTGAGGTCAAACAGAGTCTATGTTGTAGGTTGACTCATGTGATTCCATTTATGCCGATTAAGGACCGTACTGTTGTTGGTCCTCGATCATTTGGAATGCATGCGTCTCACTTAGCTGGCCGGATAACTCGTTCCGACCACAAAGTTGAGTAGCTTAACTTAGGCTAGGCCCCGTTCTTTAAAAGTGTGCACTCTAGATGGTAGTAAGGATGTGTGAGGAGCTAGACATGAGCCTAAGGGTAGGCCAGGCCATAACGTCCTGGCAGCTGGTCGTCCCTGACTATGCGGTGCTGATCGAACCCGCAAAATATGGACCTAAGTTGTACCAAAGGTGACCTAAGGTGACCATTGATCTGGTTTGCCTAGGTTTGTGTTAGAAATAAATTTCCAGCTAGTTGAAATCGATTTGAATCGCCGTCTCTCCCAGATAGTGAGAAACTTGACTGAGCTTCCTTCTATCATAGTGTTAATGGCAAGTGGAATGGTTCTGAGAATGAAATATTAAATGGCTATGGTTATTATTGTGCTGTCATTAACAATATACTACATGTTTGGCATATGTTAGTCGCTAATCTAGAGATGAATATCTATAATTAACTAGATGACCGAATTATAAAAGGTATAGTTGAATTAGTGGCTTTTTATGCAAAATGTTATCAAGCTAACTCCACTTATAAAGCCTTGCATGATCCATGGAGTCACTTTATTTTTGGTTTACGACAGGTAAGCCCAGCTGAGTACCTTCTCATACTTAGGGTTTATTCCCATTGTTGCAGATAATATGATGTATCATGTTTACTGTAAGAACTGCTTCTGTCCTACCGTGTACTAGGAGTAGGGCCCTGGGCCAGGCATTTCTCATTAATCCCTCTCTTATGCTTTTGTGGAATTATGATCATGAGCTGGCATCGTATTTGAACAATGATGGAGACTTTGGTTTCAAACTCTATTTGCTTCCGCTACTATTTTACCTAAACTTGGTTTGTAATAACTATTAATCGTACTCTGATGTATGGAACTATGTTTGTGAACTTTATGTAACGTGTGATATGTATGTTGAATCATGTACGATCTTGGTTGTACGTTGGTTGAATCGAGACCCTTCGTGGTACTCGACGGACTACCAGGTTTATATGGGCTCAAGTATGATAGTGTGACCGCTTGTAGGCTGCCATTGTACTTGTGCTCTTATAAATTGGACGGTTCTGCTACAGCTAACATCAGAGCAAGATTCAACATTAATTGCCATATGTGTATTTAAAACAAAGGTTTTTGTTTCCAAAACCAGTTTTTAGCAACTTATAGCTATATATATATATAGGTGTTTAAAAAGTAAAGTTTGAATCTAGAGTGTGTCAGTGATCACTTCCTTTATGCCTAGTTAAGGAATTAAGTTGGCTAATTAAGTACTAACTTGGGGGTTTTTATTTTCGTCATCAATACGGGAGGCTATTGTATGGATGTCATTCACTTGAGTGGTAATATATGGATCAAATGCCTCTACGCCCAAGGTAAGATGATGAGTGGCACGACCGCAAGATGTGAGCGTAAGGTCTAATGGGAGAGTTAGCTTTGATACTAAAGTATATATATGTCTCATATATATCGGGAGGTATTTAATTGTGAGTTAGCTTTGATATGGTTGTATATGCATATTTATATGTATATATAGGACGTATTTACTTTTGGGTAGCTTTGATATGAAAGTATTTATATGGGCATATATATATGAAAGTATTTAGCTTACAACCTAGAGCCCATATTTTTATTTCTGCATATATAAATATGGGGTTGGGCTGAAATAAAATTCTTGTGTAGGTACGCTAACAACAAAACGTATAGCCTAACTAGCTATGTTATATATGACAGAACGCATGTATGCCTCCGTGTATGCCGTTAGAAGTTTAATTCTCCTAAGTTTGTGAGGACATACGAAATGTACATGCATCATGATCAATCATTCATTACACACTTGCATTGTTCCTCCCATTATAAGTGTCTTATTTGGTTAAGTAACTCTTTTCTATTATAACATTGTTCTCATAAGAGTTGCACCATTTTGTTGGTAAAGATGGCAGCACCAGCAAGTAGCGAGACTTTCCTAGAGTTGTTTGGTACCCCTGCCCTACTTCGAAGGGTCTTGCATTATGCGGGATATACCGAACCGCCTCTCTATTCCTAGAATGAGGTATACCTAGATGGACAACTATGGTATGAGATGCAGCTAACCATACCAGCTCGTACCCAAGCACTCCTATGGTAGGAGTGGAAGGCAGAATCTGAAGGTGCCCAGGTAGTTGCTTTTGAGGTGCTGAGCCAGATATATCAGCAACACGGGGATGAGCTTATCGGCAGTGCCACTGGTACTTTTCTTTGGGTAGATCCATCTACAGCAGTATGGGCACAACACAACCACAATGTGTTGATCCCACATCGGGATGAGCAAACCGATAGTTCTAGTTCCACCATGAGTGCAATGTTTGCAGTGATGAAGATGTTCTATACTCGTTAGGATACCCGGGACTTCTGGCAGGCGTCCTATACCACTTGCATGGATAGGCTCATGAGGGCCGAAGCTACACAACGTAAGCTAAGGAAGCATGTGCGCAAGCACAAAAAGGTAGCAAGTGAGGCTCATTGGGACTCCATTCAATGTTATGTAGCATTGGGAAATCTCCACACTCAGATGGAGCAAGTTGATCAGCAAAGAGCTGCCACCCAAGAGGCAAGAGATGATGATCAGGCAGTGCTAGTAGGACTCCAGGAGCAGCTAGAGGCTGCTCGCACCGAGGCACTCACCGCTACATGCCAGCGGATCCAAGCAAACAACCATGCAGCAATGGCAGAAGCAGCATGAAACAATGCCTTAGCCTTAGCCACATAGCAGGACCATGTCGAAAGGGACTTGTGCCAGCAGCTTGCACAGACCCAGAATATGGTGATTGATCTTCAGCATGAGGTGCATCATCTGAACAACCAACTACACCCGCTCCTTGAGTAGGAAGAAGAAGATCCAGAAATGATGGTCAAAGATGACGGTTGGAAGGAAGGAGTGGAGCTAGAGGATGAGGATGATGCTATCTTCCAGCGAGCACGTTGAAGTGTAGAGTCATCTAGGCACTAGTCAATGCGCTAGTTCCATCCCTGCTATCTGTGTAATGGACTTGTAGTTTGAATTTTAGTATTCATGACTTAATTTCGGTGTAATATTGGCACTTTGCATGTTGTGTCATTATGGATGGATCTTTGATAAAATTCTAGTTTCATTTTACTAGTGAAATAGGACATGCATGTTAACGCGTTGCAAGTACAATAAGTGATCTAATTGGTGATATTATGTTGCGAGAATAAATTATTATGCCTCTGTTTTATTGCATGAATTTAAGATTCTCTCTAGTAATTTTAGTTTGGCATGATTACACAATTCATCTACAGTCTCCTAACATCAACCAATAATCACTTACAGTTGCAATTTTGCAGATGACTCACACCCTTGATGGGGTAGGCACCAGCCAAGGTGGCAACGACAGTGACTTACTACCACTGCCATCACCATCTGCGAATGAATTCTTCGCACAGTTCCTGCATAATCAGAGAGCCATGGAGGATACACTGCACCTCATTGTGCAGAACACCACTCACGCCCATCAGCAACATCAAAGACCTGAACCAAATCAATATAGCTTATTCAAAGATTTCCAAGACACCAAGCCTCCTATCTTCAAAGAGGCCAAAGAACCACTTCAGGCGGATGAGTGGTTGAACACAATAGAGCAAAAGTTTCGTCTATTAAGGGTAACGAAGCATCAGAAGGCTGAGTATGCTCTCATCAACTGTAGGGACTGATAGGGATATGGTGGACTCATTTCCTATCCTCTCTACCTACCAATGTATGGGTCTCCTAGGAACAATTCAAGTTAGCCTTTAGGGGACATTACATTCCCCCAGGGCTAATGCGCATAAAAGCCGCCGAGTTCATGAGACTAACTAAAGGGGCCAAAACCCTTACCGAGTATATGCATGCCTTCAACAATCTGTCTAGATATGCCCTAGAGTTTGTCAACATAGAGAAGAAGAAAATAGAAAGTTTCAAGAGAGGCCTTATCACTAAGTTAGTGAAGACTATGGCCAACTCAAGGTGTACCACATATAACGAGTTTGTCAGTGATGCCTTAACCCAGGAGAACCAGAACAACTTGCATGCAACAGCAAAGGGCCACAAAAGAGCAGCTGAGGCAGGTGCCACAAGATCATCTCAGGCTAGAGCTCTAGTGGCAGCTAGGCCACAATTTCGTCCACCAGCGCCTAAGTATTGGCCACCTCAGCCAAAAGATCAGGCTAATCGCCCCTAGAAGACATTTCGTAGGGCATTCATCACCACCGATAGCCCCGATAACAATTGGAAGGAACACCATCAGCATGACATGGTAGTCATGTGTGTTGAAGCTAGTTAGTGTGAGGTCCTTCATCGAGACAAGGTTGTAAGGGAAACCGGTTGGCACCTTGACACCCTAAGCCACTAGCACACGACCCTCTTCTCATCTCTTGTCAGGTTGTAGCTCACACCCGGAAGGTCGACTTTCCTGCTCTATGTCGCTGGTGTCGGGTGAATTTTGGACCTGATGTTCTGGTTGACAATATCCATCTATGACTTCAAAACATCCTTTGTCTTAGTCTTGATGTCTAGCAGTACACCAATGGTGTTTTTGAAGGCATTCTTCTTGAGGTGCACGCAGTCTATGGCATGGGGAGTATCTAGCTCCTTCCAGTATGACAATTACTTGAAGAAACATGACTGCTTCTTGAAAGGAACGGGTGACAGGTGGTTCCTCCATCTTATCCCGCTTCCTCTTCCTTGTCGTGGTCCCATCTTCCTCTTTCTTCTTCCCGAACTCAATGTCTATGCCCTTCACCATGTCAAACACCTTTTGCCCGTACCTCGTCCTTTTCGGCTCTTTAGTTTCAGGCTCATCCAAGTTGTCGAAGTACTTATTCATCATAGCTGCTTGGTACCTGTGCTTTTTGATGATGAATCGCCTATGTCTCATGTACACCATCTTCTTGGATGCACTAAGGTAAGTGTAGCAGGTACCGTCAATACAAACTACGTAACCTGACTTACCTTTGATCTGCTCTGATAGTGAAAAAAGACTAGGGTAATCGGTGATGGTGACAAAGATGATGGCTTTTAGAGTGAACTCCTTTTGGGACACATCTACCATCTTGACCCCATCTTCCCATAGTATCTTCATGTCCTCCATGAGCGGCTCTAGGATCACATCTATATCATTGCTTGGCTGCCTAGGTCCAAAAATAATCATGGTTAATAAAAGATACCTGCGCTTCTAACATAGCCAGGGAGGTAGGTTGTAGATGGTGAGGATGACCGGCCAAATGCTATGCGAACTGCTGAAGTCACCGAACGGATTCATCCCATCAGTACTCAGCACGTGCGAACCTGACATTGCTCGCCTCGTCACCAAACTTCCAGAACTTGACATTGAAATGCTTCCATGGCTTGCCATCGGAAGGGTGCCGTAGCTTGACATCATCCTTCGTGCGCTCATCAAATGCATGCCAGGACATCAGCTAGGCATCCTCAGGGTTCCCGAATATAGCACGTAGGCGATCGATCACAGGCAGGTACCACATCGACAGGACCGAACTTTTCCTCTGCGTGTAACCCTCTTCTTCCGCGTCTTCAGGAGATGGGATCTGCTACTTCGCAGTACTCTTCTTGGACATCTTCTTCTTCAACCCTCTCTCATTGTTTGCATCTGCACAATAACTGACATTCCTCTTGTACCGACTCGCGCCATAGTGCAGACAGCTCTGCAAGTTCTCATACTTGCCCCTATATAGGATACAGTAGTTAAGGCAGGCATGGAACTTTTGAAGCTTCATCGCCACTGGCCAGATCAGCTTCTTCGCTTGGTAAGTATTGGTGGGCACCTTGTTACCCTCTAGGTATGTGTCTGCAAGGATTCATAATAGGTCATTGAAGCTAGTGTTGGACCAGCCATGGCGAGCCTTCAGCATCAGCATCTGGAGGTTAAAACATAGCGCCATCCAGTGCTTTGGACAATCCTTATAGAGGGGATCAATTGCCACCTGCTTCATCTCTCTGAAATTCTCTAGCCACCTCGGTCTCCCAAATAGAACATCATCATGGTCAAGACAGTTAGAGATTGACTCAAAAAGGTCCATAGTCTCGGGATCCCTCACTGGCTCACCGCCATCACCATCATCATCGTCAGCCGTGTCTTGGAGTAGATCATCCATCGTGATATAATCACGATCTGCATTGTCTATAGTAGCAGCACTATCATGCCCACTGGTCGTTGCTAATGAGGTTTTTTGTTCAGCATTCACTGCCACCGTCATCACTGTTGATGAGTTCCCTCCTCTAGATGCACTGGCACTCCGATCCTCTGCTTCCCCATGAAACTTCCAGATGGAGTAATCCTTGACAAAACCGTACTGGATCAAGTGAGATTTCACCGTGTCATCTCCACGGCCAAGAAGATTCTTGTAGCTCTTACATGGATAGATGGTGAGTTCCTGCTTCAGACTCAGACGATGCCTTTTCGTAGCGACAATAAACTTTGTCACATGATCTAGGAAAGCTGGATGCAGCCTTAATATATTGTACATCCAATCCCTATCCATAACCGCGAACACCTTGCACACACAAACAATGAAAATGGCGCATATAAGCAGAGCAATATAGAAAAAAGACAGCTGGGTAGCTCTATATCTGATGATTTCTCTCTCCTCCAAATAGATCTATATCTAGATCTTAAGAAAAAGCGCCCAAATCATAGAAAAAGAGAGGATTGAGGGTTTGAGAGCGAGAATCAACCTCTCACAGATCCCCCCTTCACCAAATCTAACGGCAAAACCTCTCCCCCTAGAAAATGGCCATTTTTTAGGATTCTGAGGTCAAAAACCGAAAAAAATGGAGGAGAAGCCATCGGGAAGAGGGGGGGGGGGCTGTATTTATAGCTAGAGTTAACCGAGATGGGCACTATAAGGAAACCACCTCGGTTAATCATCCGTTAACCAAGGCGGTTGCTTTAGAACAAACGCCTCGGTTAATTCATTAACCGAGGCGGTTACCCTAACGCATCTGCCTTGGTTAATGTGGATTAACTGAGGCAGTTGCGTAGTTAATCTACATTAACCGTGGTGGTTTCTTTATAGCGCCCGCCTTGGTTAACCAAGGCGGTTGCTGGCCCGGCTGCCCGGTCTCGAATAACCGTGGTGGGCAACCATGCCGCCCGCCTCGGAGCTCCAAAGTGAAACGCTGCGCAAAAGAAATCTTGTAGTAGTGTTATTTTGTTGAAACTTGTTTGATTCTCCTGATGAAACATACCAACTAATCACCTTTAATCTTAGAAGAGGAGTGGGACTTGACTATAATCATGTGCTTATGAAAAAAGCAACCCATTATCTCAATTTAGTTTTTTTATTGAAACTTGTTTACTGAATTCGGTAAGTTTTTATAAATTCATATAAAATTTACTACTAATCACCTTAAATTTTGCTAGAGAGAGTTCACCACATAAGCTATATAGGAAGCTCAAACCAAAATATTCACATCGGAGTGAGGAATGGAGCAGCAAGATTATGTGGTGTGAAATGGATAAACAATAAAAAATGAAAAATCATGTGCTATGAAATGAATAAACAAATAAAACAAAATATTATCCCAATTTGATATTTAAGTTCAAGTCCTCTTGGACTGAATTTAGGTGCCTATTTCTCTTCTGAATGAAAATCACCTAGTTCCTCCTAGGTTGGATCTCGTTTTTATTCAAGCTTGTTTATAGATGATATAAGAATGTATTTTGAGTTTTTTTCCAACATCATGTAGGATGTTTAGCTAAACAATGAACAACTTGTCCACTTGGGTGGTAGAAAACAAGCCATACTAAAAAGAACCAATAACAAAATTTAATATCCAAATGAATAACATCAATGGATAGATCATGATTTTAGAAAACATTAAGAAAAATAATCATCTCATTTCGATCTCTTTTGAGGGAGAAAGACTAGTTACAATTTTTTTATTTATAGACTAGATAGAAAATATTTACTATTTATGTGTTCTTCAATTTATGATATTATTCATTTTCATATTGAAATTTTAAAAACTTTATATTTTCTAAGATCTTAGGGCTTAATGATACTGGATCACTAGTTCACAATTAAGACACCTACTTAGATTAGGGTATCAGGTAGTTGAAATTGTGAAATGGATAAAATGCATATAGTAATTTACAAGATATCTCAATTCCACACATATTCGTACAACACAATGGAGAATATTAAAATGGAGTTCGACATCTTGATCCTTTTCATTATTATGTATTATATATTTATATATATAGTAGAAGTCTTGTGAGTGCACACATACTTTTTTACTGATCTAGTATCTACGTTTGTTACTTACTAATTAGTTTTTATTTTTAACAATATCAATTATTCTTAATTCATTAGGTCCACTGCTCACTATGAACTTGGAAATTCCAAAGTGACTATTGTTGTTTGGTGACTCAAATTTTGTAATAAAACTCAATTGAGATGTGGTATTAGAACTTGAGTGTAGAATTCTACTATTCCAATTTGCATATATGGGATCCTTGGAGAGGGGACTATATAAACAAATGGTAGACGCCTATGCATCAACCAGGCTAACACAAGGATATCATGCAAGGCTTGTAAGTAGCAAATAGGAGTGCTCAACAGAGGATTATGCTAGATAGCTCTATTGCATTAGATTCTTGTACAACAAGAACTAGTTGGTTGCACAGTGTCAAGTAGGGTTGTGACAGAGCGACAATCACTTGTACTCTTTTGGAGTTGTGCTCATGAAATTTATGGTCGGCTTTACCAAAATCCTAATCTCTTGTCATAGTTTCTTTAACGTCGTCAGCTAGGGTTTTCTAACAACATGATTCAACTACATCGTTCTTAATAACCCTCGCAATGTACTTTTCAAAGGTTCAAAGGCTGCTGCATGTAATTATGAGTGTTAAGTCACTTAACTCAGTCTACTCGTGTTTTGACTATATATTGGAACTTTTAATTGTCTATTAAGATCCCGATAGATAATATTGCATTAAATCTGAGTCATTTTATGTAAAGTATATTTTAACGTAACGTTTTCCTTTTTAGCTCCCGCCTACAGCCTCTCACGCCCCCACCTCCCGCCATGGCGCAAAAATCCCCCACACGTGCGCAAACTCCAGCGCGCCTTATCCTTGCCTCAGTCTCCCCTTAGATTTAGCGTTCCCCATTCTTGGCTTCTCCTCCAAATTTCCCCGTATCTCCCTCGCACCGCACGTTCCCTAACCCTACCTGCGCAACGGCGGTGGCGCGAAGGGGACCTTCACAGCCGACAGAGGCCTGCCCCCTGCTGCAGCACTCTCTACTCAGTGCTCCTGAGCTCCGCTCCAACTACGACCGCTCCTTCACTGGCAGCGCCGCATCTCCTCCCCTTCTGCATCAATGGTTGCTGTTGGGCCCGGTGCGTCGGCCGATGTAGAGCAGTCGGAGATTACTCTGCAAGCCGGTGAGCCCCTCATCTCCACTCTCGTGCGGCTGGCATTGTTAGAAGTTTCTCTCCCTTCTCTGTGCGCAGGAGGTGCGGCGGCGTGGGGGAGAGTGGCCCGTCCTCGATCCGTGCAAGGTGTGGTTTGGAGACGCCGCCGCCGAGTTCGGTACTATCCTGCGGCCAATCGGATCCGCCTTCAACAAGTGAACTCGACAGATAAGCATCTCTTGTTTTTTTTTTTTTTTGTCTGTCGATCTGTCATCTGGTTCGATCTGACCGTTCTTCCTGAATGTCTCATTAACTATTTTGCGCTTCAGTTAATCTTTTGCTGGAGTTATCGGCAGCCATGATTATTGTGCCAAAATGCTAATCTGAGGCCAAACATATATCTCCACATTTTTAATTTGAACAATCTCACTAATCTGAATGCACGATAATTAATTTGGGTCTGATGTTGCAATTGCAGTTTCAATATTAGGTCATGCCAGCCCAATCTGCTGATATACAAACACCATACTGAATGTTCTGATATTCTCTATCATGAGTAATGCATGTCCAGAAATAAGTTCTGAAAAACAGTTGTACTTTCTAATAGACTGTGACTAGAAATAACCTTGTCGTGCCTTTTGTATTTCAGGCATTCTGCTTCCTGCAATTCAGGCCTCGGATAAGATTTTCATCTGGTGTCAATTCTGAAGGTAAACATAACCAAATCCTAAACTGCTGCTATCTGATCTTTAAAATGTGTCAACATTGGTGACACATTTTTTAACCAGTCAGGAACTCATGAGCAACTTTTTGTTGATGCCAACTCAGGAACAAATTGATATGCTGTCATTTTGCACAGCTGGGAACTGATAGCTTTATTTTAAACTCTATACTGATCAGTAATCAGTAGTTCAGTACTCCTAGACATAAAATTTAAACTGTACTGATCAGTAGTAGTCAGTAGTCAAGTGCTAAACTCGTATTCCAAAAGGGCCATGAAATAGATGTCACTGCAATTATTATATCCATCAGTGTTATTGTTTGACATACAATTTAATTTGCAAGAATTGATTTGTCTCGATCTCTCTTCCAGGCCAAGAATCCTTCGTTTAGAACTAGAAGTGGGACGTTCGCGGTGTTCCATTACACCTCACTTGCAGTGTTGCAGAAAATGAATCAGACCACAGGTGACTTATACAATTGATTGTACAATGTGTTTTTCTCTTCACTAACACCATCACTCTTAGCTTTGATGTCAATGTGCTGATTCTGTTGTAGTAACTTAGCTTTGATTGTGAATTGTAATAATAATTTTATGGTATGGTTAGTGCCTTCTAGGCTAATAGACTTCTAGTCCCATTCAATTGTTTTGGATATTTTTTCCTTGTGATGGTTTTGTAAATTGCGGCTAGATCTATCTTCATTGGGCCTTAAATAAAATGTTGAACTAGAAGGATATTTTTGTCTAAATTAGGACTTAAATGAAATGTTGAACTAGATGATGTAATATTACTGCTCCCGTGAAAGCGACTACAAACCTTTTTGTATTATCTGTAAAATTTCAGTGTCATGAACTTGGGGAGTTGTTTGTTGAAATGCAGTAGATGAGGAGATTTATGAATACCAAGTGTCTGCACTTGTCTCAAATAACTATTAGATGAGGAATTGATTTATGAATATTTGGTGGTTTCGAGTTGATTGCTTCAGTACAGTGCTCCTTGACCATGTTTTAGCAACTTAGAGTTGGCAGAAGTACTTGTACTATTTCCCCATATAGCCTTAACAGTAAAAGCAACTTCTTTCCTTCAGGATATTGTCTTGTATTCATGTCCATAAAACATACATTCTAGCTTGTCTTTGGTTTTCGGAATATGTGTATGTTTGCGCCTTGCTGATCTTTTTCAATGCCACTAATATAGTAAACATTGCAACTCGCTAGCGGTCATTTTTCTAAGTAAAAAAAATGTGTGCCTTATTTATATTGTATACTACCCAGAGAGTATTGATTTCTTATTTTATTGTTTCCCTTTTTGCAGGAAGCTTAGAAGTTGTGAAAGAGAATGCATGGCCTTGTGTTCTTGTATTTTGCTATTATAATCCCTGCAAACCGCATACCGTTGTAATGAATTTATAATATTATTTGTGATTTTAAACAATTTAATTATCCATTTGCAACTGATCAAGTAAGTAGGCAGTCCAGGCAGGCATTAGACAGTCAATGCGCTGCATGGACGTGTAGATTTACTAGCTACTTCACTACGTGTCCGGTCGGCCCTAACGATCCATCATGCAGTGAGCGCAGAATAGAGATAAACTCCAGAGTCCAGACAGCGAGCGCAAAGAATAGATGAAATCCAGACTTAGGCCCAAACATGATAAAAGGATCGTGCCCAAGGGCCTAAAAGCGTCTAGGATTGGAGCAGTGTGTACTTTTAAATGGATAGAACTGGATAGGATTATAAGTATTAAAATGTGGATTGGATTAGGTTCAAGCCACTCCTAATTTTTTTTACGGCTGAGGTAGGGTGAGGGCTGGATCACGATCCATTAGACCAATTTTTCACGTAAAAAAAATTCTCCGACAAGCGGTGACCTGGGTTGGCACCGCCATGGAGGAAGGCTTCACAATGCAAGCCAACTTCAAGCCCATATAGGATATGGGGGAGAGCGGTCTAATTGAGAAGGCAAACGACTTTTACCAAACTGACCGACGTAGCATGGCACGGAATCACGGGTGGTTGCCTCTATCGGGGGATGCCTCGCGGGGCCACTTTACGAGCGCGACTGCAGACGAAGAACCGGGCACCGGGTCGAACAAGGCTCAGGACGCCATCATGCCCATGAGCACCTGTTGAGATAGTAGGCAAATTCCAAATACTAGTTAAATTAAACATCATCAACATAAATACTAGAGTGAGCATTGCTCACATACTCTGGTTAAGTGAAGATAAACAACATGAAGAGCAGTGATGATCCACCTCGAAAGGGGGAACTAGCAGGTTAGAGAGAAGGCCAATGGGGGATCCATTTGTCGATGGAGTATTGCCGGCGTTGAAGGCCTCTGGGGACTCCACATCGACAGATGACCTCGTCTCCTCCGCCATGGTCATGGCACTAGGCGTCGGTGGCCTAGTATGGTGGAAGGCAAAAGCTTTGGGATGGAATCAGGAGCTCTGGAGAGAGAAGGCAGCAGGTATAACCTTTCCTCTGGCCCCTTGTCTCTGCTGTTATAGTTTAGGGGTCATCGATCACCCCACGACCGAGATGTTTGCATGGGTGGGCGGCGGCGCTTCGCCCTGTCACGTCAATGCGACAGGCCGGGTGGCGACATCCCCTGCTGCAACAGGCTGCTAACGCCACCCACGCGTGCGCGGCTGCCTAGAAATGCAAGAGCACATCGTTCGGGTAGTCAAGATTTCAAACAGCCAAACATTGTGTGATCCTATAAAGTATAAAGTTTCTGGATAAAAATAATCCTTGATGCATGGTTCTTGCAAGTTCAAGAAATCTTATCAAATACACGAAAATAAGATGAGTTGGGTTCAACATAGATCAAAGCCACTCATGACTACAACTACTACTGATACAAATGTTGTGATCGAGTGCACTCCGTACGCAATAGTTTTACTCACAGCTCTGTACTGTATAGTGTTCGACAAGATCAAATGTGCCATATTCGGACTTTCTTGCGAGCGCAGTAAAATATGGGTGTGAAGCGAATGCGTCAGGAAAGCTGGACACAAGAAGTGTTTCGAGAAAAGGACACAAGAAGTGATTCCAGAAAAGGAGCTTTTGACACGCTTGAGACTTGAATGCCTGGTGCGGTTGTGATAGGTCTTTTCTACACTTATTTGATTCCTATCCAAGCAGTCACAGCAGTCAAGGGGTATACTGAAGGCGTGTCCGGCTCGGTCAGATTTACAATGCTCGGACCAACATAGAGACTCTAGGGCAAGGCAAGATAAAGATTTTTTCCAACCAGTGTGCTTTGACTGGGGTGCTGTCACACTCCCTCAGGGACCTCAACTAGTTGTACCGTAGAAGGTGCTGGTTTTTAGGTCATGTGAGCTCCTCCACTGATGCCCCAAGCGTGTGTGCACTCCTTGCGTTTGTGACAACACCATAAACACAGAAAAAGAAAGCCCCCCCCACCACCACGAGAGGTGAACGAGAACAAAGACATACTAGCAAGGATTCCTCAAGACTATCATGTCCCTAGTTGGTTCGGCGGGGCTACAAGAAGACATGGCAGGACCGAGCCAGAGAGACCTGGAGTGCATGAAGATCCTTCTTCCTGGATTGTATGCAGAAACATTGGTAAGTGCCCATTTTTTGTGTGCTGAATCCGATCTGCTGGGGTTTGCCTTTGGGAATGAACTTGTCCCTCTATCTGGCTATGTTGATCGTTGTGCACGTAGAAACTGCCGGCTGCAACAGCTCGGGCCTTGGAGGTCATCGGAAACTAGAGCTTTTCTGGACGACGAGTAGAGCCTGGCCCGATGGAAGGTGGAGGTGTTCCCCGACGTCGGACACTTGTACCTCCACCGAGGATGGAAGCACTTCGCTCGCGCCCTCGACCTCCAGGATTGTATTGCAGTATGATGGCCGGTCATAGATTAACGTCAAGGTCTTTGACCTTACCACCAGCCGCAAGCAGTACCCGCGCAACTTCGAGGCTGGCAGTAATCATCCCTCCCTATCCATCAAGGAGCCGAGGAGTTTTGTAGTGATCCTGAAGAAGTACCACCTCAAAGTGAAGTATCTAGTGAGCACTCGCACGAGACACAGAACATATCGACGATGTCGCAAGTTACCATTATCCTCTTTGTCATCAGTCTTTTTTTGTGCAAGGCGAAGAACGTACTAGTGAACTTCGAGTGAGTGCATGACTACAAGCAGTGGTGCATGGTTGAGCTATAGATGGCTGGGCAGTCCTAGTTTGTGGGCTTGGAAAGGACCCACATGAACAAAGTCTTGCGAGCGTCGTTCAAGTACAGGTGGGGCACCTTCTGCGTTGACAACAACCTCAACGTCAGCGACACCTGCTTCTTCAGCATGATCCGCGAGGCCACCTGCAGCAATGACAATGATGAGGAATGGGGGGAGGAGCTAGAGGACGATGAAGCTAAGCTCAAGGTGGAGGTTCAAAATACAAACGGCGGATGGAGGCGGTGAACTCTGCACAAGAGTTGACACGATCTGTATTTTGTTGTTTTATCAATATTATTATCTGGCCAGTAAAGATTTCTAAGTACCGAACTGTCTTAGGCCCTATTTGGATGAACTTTGACTAGTTAGCCATGGCTAGAAATTAGCCAATTAGTTGTTTTATTAGTCCAAATAATTGTTGGGTTCTATGGACTAGTTGGATGGCCCCTGATAGTTGCCATCACTGTATTTTGTTGTTCATCGACTCGCAGTGATATGAATCATCTATATTTCCTAGGGTCAGAATGTCTTAGGCTCTAGAAAATTTCAACATCTATACACCCACGTCCTCTGATTAGAAAGGGCAAACACCATTAGTATACTACAGATCAGATAGAGAACCAGAAAGAGAATAGCATGCAAAAGCAACCAATAGGGGCTAGACAGAGTTTAACCCACCTAATACAAAGTTCAATAAAAGTTAACGTAGACACAGCGATTGCGTGGGTTAAACTCTGTTGAGCGTGGTGTAGATCAGGTCCTTTGGTCATTTGGCAGCTGTTTTCTATCCCTTGTTGGTTGGTTTTGCCTGCTGGTTTCTTTCTGGTTCTCTTTCTAATTTGTAGTATGGTAAATATGCATAACAGAATTCATCCAATCAAGTCTCTCGCCGATCTAAGGCCTAACAAAGGAGCCACATAGCTATTCAAAGTTTACTGCTCACATAAGAAAGTCCGAGCATTGTAAATCTGACTGGGCTGGACACATCTCATGTTATATAGGGAAACCTATATTGTACTAGTACTTTCATTGAATCCCTATGGCCTTGTTTGGATACGCATGTATTCATCTCAATCCACTATATTTGAGGGCAAATTTCAAATGCCAGAATACACTACATTCGACAAGAGTGAATTAGCATGAACACAAATACTAGCATGAGCATTGCTTGCAGACTCTATTTAATTTGATGTAGAGAAACAACATGAACAACAGTACAAAAAAATCACCTCATCAAGAGGAACTGGCAGCAGGTGTGAGACCACACCGATGAGAGGTCTGTCTATCGGTCGAGGATGGCCGATGCTGAAGGCCATCGGGGAATCCCCCCTGCCATGATCCATTGTGTACTCTCCCATAACCTTCATCGCCTGTTGGTCTAGGTCATCCTAGTGGATGGTGACCCTTGACTCAATTGTAGGGTTCGTTGTGTCTCAGAACTCCCACTAGGGATGGTACCTCATCTTCAAGGGGAGGACCCGACGGTCGATGAAGGTATGGATCACCCTTGTTCCCATCAAGCCTCGGTCCTTTAGGTCCTTGATCGCATCAAACAAGTTGGGCACATGGTGCATATAGGCCTCCAGGGGTAGTAGTTCCTCCCATGACTCTAGGAGGTCACCACACAGCCGGTTAGGAGAATAAGATTGTAGTGGCAGGCTTTTGACTTTTGCCACCCCAAGTCCGCGGAAGGGTAGCGGTCAAGGCTTAGGTACCTATCCTCCAATACAGGATGAAGTTGGATTAAGGCGCCCCCATCCGAGGAAGATAGACCCCCAGACGATGAGCAAACCACCCGAAATAAAGACCGCCACATCTCATACTATGTAGGGACTTCCAAGAAGCCCTTGCATAGCATGATGAAGACAGAGAGGTGGAGGATCCCCTATGGAGTCAAGTCATGGAGATGGAGCCTGTAGTAGTATAGCAACCACTGGAGTAAGGGGTGCGCTGGCACCCCGAGCCCAAAAGAGTGGAAATGGGCGAAAGAGATGACCTCATTCTCCTCCGGCCTTGACTCCACTTCGGTTCTCGGCGGGACTCTCCACCCGATCGTGTTGGTGGCCTCCGAGATCACCACGTTCGGTCATAGCTCATCGAACGCCTTGTGGTCGACGGATGACTCCATCCACTATGTGGTCATGGTCCTCGCAGGAGGTGTCGGTGGCTCAAAGGGCACAATAGGGTGGAGGACAAAAGCTTTGGCATAGAAGGAGGAGATCTGGAGAGGGAAGGTATATGACCGCAGAAGGCACCAGATAACCTTCCCTCTCATGCCCTTGTGTCTTCTATAGTTTGGGGGCCGTGGAACCACCCTACGCCCCACGACCACTGACAAGTTTGCATGGGCGGGCGGTTCAGCTTCGCCCCGTCACATCAATGTGATGGGCCGTGAGGCGACATCCCTGCTAGAACTGCATGCTCACACCACCCACACGTGCGCACCTACATGGGAATCCAGGAGCCTACAAGATGAAAACGGACGCCACACAGCGTTCATCAATATTATCCGGGTAGTCACGATTTCAAACCGTCGGACCTTCTGTGATAAACCTTATTGCTCCACTAGTGTCCGGCTGGTGAAAATTTTAAAGGATCGTTCTATCTATAGGGTGCAGAAACATTTCAATAGCTGTGCATCCGTCCTTTAACGGTTGCAATCAGCCCAAATCTAAATTCAACTACTTCCTCCATCCCAAATTGATGAGTCAGATTGTCAAATTTGACAAAATTAAAAAACTCAATGTAATAAGAATCAACCGAAGTACATGAAATATGAAAGAAATAAAGGAAGATAAATATAGTTGGACCAACATAAAAACTCCATTCCATTATAGAGAAAAGTACATTACGTAGTTTTTCTCTAATCTCTAATGTCTAAAATAACTCATCTTACCAAGGGGACTCATGTCAGACGGTTGACAAATTTCATTTAGTCGAAGACAACAAAGTCTTCTCCCATAAACACAGTAACACTACCAAGTCTTTTTATTTGCTCAAAATTCCTATCATGGACAAAAATCTCGCCACTATCATAGTCTTTGACAACTATAACAAAGAAATCTTTACCAATCATATAACGAACTGTAGCTTCAATAACAATCCATCGGAGTTATTGATGAACATGATGTCCCCAAGCAACAAGCACCCCTTGTACGATACCTGGCGACACTCCTAGCTGCCAAAGTGCAAACTTGATGATGGAGTAAACATGGGTGTTGTGGTACGACGACATCTCTTTGTATACATACAGAACAAAAAAACACAAGAAAAAATCATTAGAAAAAACCACATATGAAACACTACACCTTGAACATGCAAGAACCAGCACAAAGCAACAGAATATTGCCTAGGCCATATCTTAGCCTCGATAAAGATCCTGACTAGAAAAAACTGACAAAGAAACTAAAACTAACCTCAACAAGGATGATCACTGTTGTTCTATGGGCAACAGCTGCTAAGAAAGTTGTAACACTACCTCCTTTCCTTGGCTAGCACCTTGTAAGTGATAAGTAAAAGAGACCAGGAAGGATATTTATACTCGACGTAGACGCTAACAAACATTAGAAAACGTGAGTCCCCATAGCATTACTAATTACTGATAAAATAGATTTAGAATTCGAGCAGTCATAGTAGTAGTCGAGGGGTCTAGCGTGTTAAATACACAGAGCTGTGAACTTTCTCATTATCAGAGCAGGAAAACGCGTCAACCCCTTGACTACTACACTGGTGATTCAAGTAGTAACGGCGACGAGCAATTCGAACTTACTCGAGCGATGGCATGTATAGCACCGACTGTGACTCCAGCGAGGAGGACGATCTAGAGTACTCCAACTCGTCCAGCGACGAGTCTGGCGAGTCGGCGAATCGCTAGAGCACTAGCAAGGAGGAGGATGCTTTTTTCTCTTTCTCTAGAAACTCAAATCCCCTTAGAATCCATGACGTTTTCTAGGTTGGGAAATCCAATAACCTATTTAGTTATTTATGGAGGGTTTTCCATCCTTGGGCCTGCCTTCCCCTTCTTCCAAATTATAGGCCTTACTTCAAACAGCTGTAGATGCAGCCACACACATGAAAAAATAATGGGCAGATGCAGCGCAACAATCTACAACGAGTAGTTTTTTTGGTAATTTTTATGTGTCAAATTCATGCATCTTTTAATTATTTATTTATTACCATCCTCTTTTAGTTTTATGTTTATTTATATTATTATGAAAAAACCAAAAAGGCAACAACTAACTCATTGGATATACAAACAGGTGCACGGGAGAAAAAAATGAAAAGACAGATATCAGGTAAGTAACATTTTGTCATAATCATTTCCTATTAAAACACGGAATAAATTCCGGTCTCTGCTGAGCACCGCACCAAGCAGTCCCGCCAACACGCCCCAAAATTTTGATTTCGCACCGCACCGAGCAGTCCCGCCAACACGCACCGAAATTTAGATGTCTCTCTTTTCCCTTCGCGCAAAAAATAGGTTTACCATGCCATCAATTTCACACAAGAGCATTTGTGGTAATGTGATGGCCACATAAAAGTGCAAAGAGTCACCATCTCCACCCGCACCATCTCTCCTCTAGCTCCAAATCCTAGTCCCATGGCCTCCCTCTCCACTCTCTAGCTGCCCCTCTGCCACCCTGCTCTGGACCCTAGGCGCCATTGACATAGCAGCTCGACTCCCTCTTGACTCTCCAACCACACCCTCTTTCATATATTTCTGAACCCTAGCCTCCATGATGGTACAAGCCAGATCTGGATCCCCTACCTTGGCACCTGCCATGAACGACTGGTTCTAAACCCTAGCCGAAGCCAGATCTGTTAACCCTACGTTAACGCCGGGCGCACCAGCTCTGCGACAACGATGACAAGATCAGATCTGAACACAGACACAGAGGAAGAGGTACCCAAATTCCTTTTATGATGTGTGATCTACTGTAGAGGCTGAACTAAGGATATGTAGATAGCGATGGGTTACATATTTCCTATAGTTGAGTGTAGCTAACATATGCTTTATTGGATTAATGACTTCTGTATAAGCTATAGTTACATACTAGTTAGGCACTTATTTGCATACTCTTGCTCTGTTGTGTTGACATTCCATAGAAGCTTTAGTTAATAAATGCCTTTGTAATCTAGAAAGATGGAAGAACTTGGAATATGTGTGGGCCCAAAACCTGTGTCTCCAAAGGCAAAAAAGTAAAGCACAAAGGGTAGACATGGTGAAGATTTAGAATATATCCTTGAACCAGGGGAGGTAGTTGAGGGATTTGATGTTATAGATGAAATAGATTAAGATTTAGAAGATGAGCCAGTACCCCTAGCAATTGAGGTGCTTGTTCTATCTTGTATTTAGTTCAGAGGGGGGTACGTAGCAATGCAATGCTTTACTGTTTGGATAGCAATGCAATTTATACATACTTGCTGCTTAAGTTTGTATCTCCAATTTTAGTGTCCGGGTTGAAGGAGCCATAGAGGAGGCTCTACTAGCAAGACAAAAGGGTGGAGGTATCAGCAGTAGGTGCACATAATTCTCCATCACCACGGACACCTGTACCCAGCGATCAATTCGAACTTCATGAATTGACTAGAGACATTTGTCGGGATGGCTCCCTACCTAGCCCTATGACAGAATGCCCATGACTAGATGATGATAGCCATGATGAAGAGGAGCCCTCTAAGCTACCTAGCCCTGTGAGAGACTACCCATGGACATATGATGATAACCATGCCAAAGAGGATCCCTCTGAGCTACCTAGCCTTGTGAGAGACTACCCACAGCCGGATGATGATAGCCATGCCAAAGAGGAGCCATTTGAGCAAACTTCGTCTCCACCTAGCCGTAGAACAATGAAAGTTGCCTAGGTTGGTATTACCTTACAAATGTCTATCAATCAATTTGCACTAGCCATTTGATATCCATGTTACTTTTCTAACAAGTGTGAGGAAGCCGAGGCCTCGAACTTGTGGAATTTTGCTTGACGAAATGAACAAATCAATGGGAGGATTGAGGATGCCCATCTCTGTTGCTGAGGAGAACAAAAGGCCACATGATCCAGTGCAAGATGCCAAGTTTGCCTTAGAGGTAGGTGTAGTGGTCAGGCATCAAATACCAATTTTGACACATTGGAAAGATTACAAGAAGCCCTCCGGTGTCGTCCATTATAGGAATTTTGTGGAGAGGCTAACTATATGTATGGGTATCCTCTCTTGACATTCAACTCTGCTTTGAGCAACTCTAATGGATTTACTTTTCATTCACACTACTATGTGCAGTCAAGGTTGGACATTGACAAGGCTCACCCACCAACACAAGAAGCTTGCTGGAATGTATTGTAGTGTGGGGTATGGCATGCAAGCTACAAGTTGAAGCAAACCTACTTCAATGGCATCCCTGCTAATCAGATCTGTAACTCGTGCATGAGCGATGGACAGTGGTGTGAACTTGTTGAGACTTGGTCTAGTGCTAAGAACAAGGTGTGTGTGAACCCATCGATTTCCTGTCTAGTGTTGCTATGGTCTACTTGTGCTGCAGTCTAACACAAATGAAGCTATAGGAAACATCTTAGACGAATAAGCAAAACCATGCAACAATGAAGTACTACCAGTCTATAGGATCTCGCTCCTATGTTGTCTAGCTGCAAACATTTGTAAGTGATGGTTGTGTTTTATTATTACTCTTGCCTTTGTATATATATAAACAAAAACTCATGTGCAATGTGAACAAAAGGAGAATAAGAGGAAGTCCGCAGAACACGATCAAGGACTTGATGAACAACATGATGATCTAGGACTTGAACAACATGGTCGACCTGATAAAGATGTTAATGCTGTGGAAGTCTTTAAGTACTTCCATACCAGTACGAAAAAAGGCCTGAGCGATGCTGCAAGAGCAGCAATTGTAAGTACCTTCATTTACTTTCCTTGAAATCTACTGAACCCATTGCCATAAAAGAAGAAAATGCAGCAGTAGTCTAATGTGGCAACATCATTTAATTTTGTAGTTGCAATTTTACACCATTCAATATGGTACCTAATATTTTGTAGTCGTAAGTACATTGTGCTTATGTAATCTCTATTTGTAGTAGGCTGCAAAAGACCTATGCATTGTGCTTATGTAATCTCTATCAACAATCGTCTGAGGGAGTCCTATGCATTACTTGTTATGAACTAATTTCTTGGGTTTTCAATTGAAGTTCTCTTCCACTATCTATAACCTAATATTTTACTGATTGAATTTCGCAGGAAGCTATGGAAGCTATGCAAGCAGAACTTGTTGCTGATGGGCAGCAACCAATGATTAGTGCTGATTTGTTTCCAAGGTTCTCTGCCTCTACCAGGGCAAGCGCCCCTCCTAGGTAAGCAACAAAACCCTTTTTTTTAAGAATGCTAGTATCCTGAGAAGCTCCACTAGAGTAGAGACATTGGCGGAGATGACACTTCGAGAGCAGCTTGCTGGTGAACAGAAAAGTACATCTGAGCTTGTCGAACTAGTGGATGAACTAAAGGTGAGGATAGAAAAGGCTGAAAGGGAGCTTGAGGAATTCAAGCAACAGCAATAGGAGGAGTACAATAGGCTCAGTGAGCTAGTCTTGTGCTTAATCTCTCCTGGTAATTAACTCTCTGTCTTCAACTCCTGTGGCATGATGAGGTGAACATTTGTGGTCTGTTGTGTGGACACATGTGATGGTTTGATGTTGTGATACTCTGTTAGTGGTTCGCTGCTGATGTGTGAAATGTTAATAGTGGTTATTTGATTGCTAGGCTAAATTGTTATGTAGTCAATCTATGCAGTAGTGACGATCTCGAATTACTTCTATGATGAATTGATTGTACTCCACATAGTAGAACCAGAACAGGCCACATGATCAAATAAAAATACGATATGTGGAGGAACCAGTGCATGACATGTGAAATAGCCAAACACAACACATTTGCTATTAAAAATCTAACATGTGGAAGGATGTCATCAAGCCACGTAGCCAAATAAAAAAGTGAAACGTGGACGGACAGTGCTGTCACACGTGGTCAAATAAGAAACGGCCACGCGGACCCAAAAAAATACGCCACATGGTCCAATAAAGAAGTGACATGTGATCCAACCGCAACACGATACGTGTGCCTATAGAAAACTGACATGTGGAACAACAGGTACATGACACGTGGTCTAGTAAGAACCTAAAACGTGTAAGAACCAGAGATGGCCATGTTGTGCAATAAGAAGGTGACACGTACCCGAACCATCTCCAATGCAACCCGCTATAGCATGTACACGTGAAAAGCATCTCCAACGGAGGCACCCACTAGCCTGGCAGCCCCCTTAGCATGCATACCAAAATAGTTCTATGACGTTCTGTTTTCATCACAGATCAAGCCACTTCTATGATGTTTTGCAAAAATCGTCATGGAATTTCAAGTGTGACGCGACTTCTATGACGAACCGATTTTTGTCATAAATTCGTCATAAAACTAAAATTATGATGAATTTGGCTCATTTAGTGACGAAAGCTGATCATCATAGAAGTGGATATTCCTACTAGTGAACTCCTTCGGCCGATGCAATAACCCAGGCACCATAAACCGCCTATGCGGGATGTTAGAGGGAGGGGCACGTTGGTAGGGAGGGTCCAGAACCCACCTCGCCCATTGACACGAAGGCCCCACAACAAACTCTGGGGCTACACTAACTCCCTGGATGGAGAACCTGGTTCCCCGATCGACGGGCGCCTGGGCGGCATGCCTCCAAAACTAACCAACTCTCTAGAGTTGGGTCGAGAGCCGCCGAGCGATGGGCCCAATGAGGGCCCATCCGACCTCGGCGCACTCCCCACGCCTAGAAGATCGGGGCATGCTATAGTATCCCCTTAAAGGGTGTGGCACACCGGGTGATCAGGTGGCCTAGACACTCTCAATCACCCAACCCACGACAGGCCTAGATCCAAAAGGAGGGCGCCTCGAGGCCCAAGGTCACCAACTCCCAGATGAGATCGCTGGGCCCTCACTTGGGCCTAAGACTTACGCAACAAATGTCAATATGGGACAGCACCATCGCTTGGCCCAGATAGCCGAGTGCTCCCATCACACTTGGGAAAAGCCCCATGAATGGCACCTTACTCTTGTTAGCGAAAGCGACCCCCGTTGTGGCTGGCTTGGTCACCAAAGGATCGAACTCAGCCCCTCGTCGCCATCACGAATTTGGTTAAGTGAGGCCACGAAGGGCTTGGGGGCTCCTAACAAGATCCTAACATAGGGGTATGTTAAGCCTCGGGATCAAGTGTTCCCAACCAAGAGACCCCCTGACTGAGCCTTCTAGGATCACCCAGGGTTCAGGGGGCTATACCCATCGGGTACGGCCAGGCATACCCTCTGGCAAAGGAATCAAGCCAAGCCTGAGCATGCCCGCCACCTCTGCTCGGTAATCTGGGGCTCGCCCGAGCCTTAGGCTCCTGATCAACAGGAGTCTAGACCCTATCCTTGGCCTCCTCCCAACCTTCGGTGCTAGCCAAGGCCTGGGCTTGAGATAGGTGGCCCAAGCCACCAAGGCCCAAGGGCTCCCTAGCGCTGCCTTGCAGGTGTGGCTCTATCAACTGCTTCTCCAATAGGGTCACACATGGGGGGGGGACACAAGAAGACAAACCCCTACGCTGGCTTCAGAGGCTTGGGGGCTTCTGGGCCCGTGCATTAGCCCCTCAAGATGGCTTCCTTCACCTACAAGAAGCCTCTATAAGGTGCACCTGGTGGAGGCCGGTCCATGCCGACACAACCTGACACTCAATGTGTCAGAATAGAGCAGCCGGACAACACCCAAAGCTTCTTTGGCTCCACAACATCGCCACGGTCCACACAACGCCGCTGCAAGACCCTCCTAGACTCCAGCGCATGTAGTCCAAAGTCTCAACTACCCCAAACCACCATGTATTCAACCTACCTCGATATATGGGAAGAGCGGATCCTAGAGAGGGGAGAGGTTGATTCTAAGACAATCATAGACAGATCAATCGGGTCCTCACCATTCAGCTCATGCTCTGCATGGAGAGCAGAGCAACCCAGAGAGGGGCACTGAGAGCTCCTCCACCGCTTCCACCATCTTCCTCCTCTTCGACGAGGAGGAAGGCATCACCGATGGTGAGGCTTTCTTAGGAATAGCACTAAGTGATACCCTACCCAATCTCTCTCTTGCACTCTGTTGTAGCCTCCAGATTTTGGGTGCTCTTGAGTATAAGCAGCATCAACTGCTGGACGTAGGGCCCAATAGCCCGAACTAGGATAATGCGTCCCCTCTGTGATTCTTGTGTTCTTGAGTCCACCCGAGCCACCGGAGACACGCACTCTAACAGCCGATGAACAACAATACTTGTCGTGGTTTCTACCCTGCAATAGTGGGGATGACATGACATTTAGTGGAAGATGATATGGATGGTCTGCATGTAGAGATAGAACAAAAGTAGTAATTACGCATAGTAGGGGTGACGGACCTGTTTGTTTGAACTTATCAGCCGACTTATTAGCTAATCTACAGTATTTTTCTCTCACAACAAAACAGCTTCAACTGGCTTATGAGCCGACTTTAATACCAGCCGAACAGGCCCGACGTTGATAGCTTCCATTGAGAGGTTTAAACTTAGTGGGAAGCAGAAATTACATGGCATTTAGTAGGAGATGATGTGGATGGTTAGTGGGATATGACGTGAATGGCGAGCTTGTTGAGATAGAAGGCTGGTGGGGTTAATGATTAGAAAATACTAGCAGTATACACCGCGCATTGCTACGTGAATTGTGGATGATTTAGAATGAAATTAGACTATATATAATTACTTGTGAAGGGATAAACTTTTATAAACCAATATTGGTGGATGATGTGGCACTCCGATATGGACAACTAAGTGTGTTTTAGTAGATGATGTGCCTCATTGATGTGTATATTATAGTTGTAGATGTGAATTGCACCTGCTAGTGGACTTTTGAATGAAATTAGACTACATATAATTATTTATTTGAAGGGATAAACTATTACGAACCAATATCGGTGGATGATGTGGCATGCCAACATGGACAAATAAGTGTTGTTAATGGATGATGTTTATATTATAATAATTGCATGTGTGGGCTGTAATTGCATGAGATAGTGGATTGATAAGGTGGATAGCTCGCCTATCAAGATAGAACTATATTGAGGTTTAAGATTATAAGATAATAGGTAGCGTGCCCATGCCTCGTCAAAGTGACATTTAATTCAAAAAGCAAAGTTCGTGAAATTAACATAGTCACGGAGAGCGCGACGTCGCAGACTCACAAACTCTACTGTATAGACTTTTTCGTGATACGACTAAGATAATATTTTATATCGGCAGAAATAATTCTACGATATCCATTTCTTTCATGCGCCAATAAATCCATTTCGAGTAGATATGTAAATAGATTCATGCCCGTGCGTTGCTAGGGGACAACTAAACTTTTGTACTAAAAACACACGGATCGCACGACAAGATAATAATACTGTAAAAGTATATGACCGACGTTAGAGTGATATTTAATCCAAAAAGCTAAGTTCGTGAAATGTACACAGTTACAGAGAGCATGGCATCGCAGGCTCACAAACTCTACTGTGTAGATCTTTCCGTGATGCGGCTAAGATCATTTTTTATACTGGGAGGAAGATATTTCCGATATCCATTTCTTTCGTGTGCCAACAAATCCATGAATAAGTTCCACCACATCTCTATACCATCCTATACACGTCATTGGCAAAGCGAATTAGCCACAACTTATGTAATTAGTTTTATAATTAGCTCATGTTTAGTCCTCCTAATTGATATCTAAAAATTCAATGTGACAAGGACTAAAGTTTAGTCCTGGGATCCAAATACTCCCTAACTCTCGACTCATACTGGTTGCTCATTTGCACCACCATACCTATGTGTCTGCACGTATATACTCTAATGCCAGAACGTCTGAGATGGTCTTTATTGTCCACCATTTGAAAATATCATAACTTTAAGGTTGTCATTTGTGTATGCTGTAGGATTAGAATGCTTTGCACTGATCCATGAGGGTGTCCATGAGAGTCAAAATTTTTTATGTCATTATGATGCCTAAGCTTACCAATCAGATAGAGACGAACTTGATTGTTAAAATATTTTCAACACTGCTTTCATATACTCCCTCTGTCCCAAAATAGAATTCATTATCGCTTCTCGAGAAGTCAACTTTTTTTAAATTCGACCAATTATATATAAAAGAATATTAATATTTATAATACATAATTAGTATCATTACATAGATCATTGGATATATTTTCATAATAAACTTATTTGAAGATATAAATGTTGCACGTATTTTTTACAAACCTAGTCAAAGTTGAGAAAGTTTGACCTGCACATATCCCATAATGACTTATATTTTAGGGCAGAGAAAGTATATGCTAATGGTAGTAGTCAATTGGAAGTCGTGATGAACACAACAATACTTTCATATTATATGCTAATTGGAGTACGAAGAAACGCAGGGGAATGGACCTATATACGAATGGTGGGAATATTCGTTTAGAAAATTGCAGAAGGTTCACTAGTCTCACCATATATAACATGCACATCTTTTATTTGGCACCACTGATGTTCTCAAGGAGCAGCCAATTTTTAATTTTAGGTCTGCATGCTGGAAACACTAAAATTAAGGGCCAACCTCATTGAGTCGTCTTGCTTAATCTTTGCCAATTGTTTCCTTCCATGCATGATTATTGTTTCCTTCCATGCATGTGACCTCATGTGATCGATTTATTTTCCTCAAAGTAGGCAGAGATCGCAGGGATGGCAATTTCTTTTTCTATCGCGCAGGGTATCGCATGGCCGAAAGGGAGGAGTCTTGCTTGATCTTTGCCAGTTATTTTCTTCCATGCATGATTATTATTTTCTTCCATGCATGTGGCCTCAAGTGATCGATTTGTTTTCCTTCAAAGCAGGCGGGGATCGCAGGGATGGCAATTTCTTTTTCTATCGCGCGGGGTATCGCATGACCGGAAGGGAGGAGCAACCAAAAAAAAGTCGCACCAAAAAATAGTCTTATTTTTAGTCTTTTTAGTTGTAGGAGATATAGATAGAGATACAAATATAGATAAAGATATAGATATAGATATAGATTAGGTAGATAAGATATGAAACACAAATGATAAAACAAATAAAGCAAGTCAAAGAGATGCGAGAAGTAGATATTGTCATTTTTATTTCAGGCACCTGAAGATATTGCACAACTAGCAATACCCATATCACAGCAGCATTATTTTGGAAGAGATAAAGTACAAATCAATCAATAAATGTATCAGAAAATATGCAAATGGTCCATATATAATATTGATTTGATTTTGCTGTATGCACCCTGGATATGCAAATTAAGGCATCCGCTCTGGTACTCCCTTTTTAAAAAAATGACGCGAATCTCAAAGCAGATAATTAAAAAATGACCCATCCGGCCGTCCAACTGGGTCCCGCCTGGGCCAGCCCCGTCTTGCCGTCCAAGCCCAGTCCCGTGTCCAGCCTTAGTTATTCCGCCTGAGACGCCGTCGCCAAACATACCACGAGTACGCGTCTTCCATTCGCGAGCAGCGGCGGACCTCCTCCAGTCCATTGCGCCGGCCATTCCCGAGCAGCGGCGGCCATGCCTCCGGCCACCGCACCTCCATCTCCCCCATCGCGCCTCCTTCCCCCTCCGTCCGCGCCACCACCGCACCACGCGCCACCGGCCCGCCGCGGCGCAGGGCACACCGCCCGGGGGAGGCGGCCGTCCGCACCCCCATGGCCCCCACGAGCCACCGGCCGAGGGAGGCGCCGCCTGTGCCCCGCCGCGTCACCGGAAACCCGGAATTTCCTTCTCCCTAAAGAGCGCTTTGACGGTCTCAGAGGACATTTCCTTGTGCAGATGCACAGGGTCAGTGCAACTAACAGAACCACGACAATGGCTGATGCTGAAGCTATGGCAGCAATCTCTTTGATACCCAAGCCACCATCAACATTGCTGCTGCTGCTGCTGCCACTAGATGTGCACGGCCGTGTCTTAGTCAGCTCACGCATAATTGTTGGCATGGGACAAACAGGAAACAGTTCACCTGTAACTGAATAAACAGTAATTACATGAACTGGTGATACAGTAGCAGTAGTTATCTCCTCCCCAGGAAAAAATTACAAACTGCCACAACGAACAAGAAAAATTGATTTCAGATTTATTGGTAGCAATAGAACTATACAAGATCAGTTTCTGAAATCATCTATTTGAAGTAGTTGAGGACTTGCAACATTAGTGAATTACAGGGACAACTGCCGTCCGACAAGTCGTCGTCTTCATCGTTGTTGGCATTGGCGTCGTCGCTCCCACTGCCGCCGCCAGCCTTACCGTTACGCACGCTGAACGACGGCGGCACGTAGGGGGGCTTAGTGCACCGGAGCAGTGCCCAGTTGACGCCGTCAAAGAACGGGTGCCCCTTGATGGCCGAGGTGACGCGCGGGGTCCTTGACGAGCAGCGCGGCGACGAGGTCCCTGGCGGCCGGCGACACTTACACGGTGGCGGCGGGGTCCCGGTCCCGGGCGAACTCGAGCACGCGCCACGACGTTGACGAGCGTGGCCTCGTCGTCGTGGCCCCGTACAGGAGCTCGAAGACGAAGATGGCCAGCGTCCACCAGTCCACCGCGCTGCCGTGCCCGTCCGCGGACACGATCTCGGGCACCAGGTACTCGTGCGTGCCCACTGTTGGCCTCAAGAACACAACAACGCGGAGGCAGTGCCTCAGGGCTGACGTGTCCCCCCTTATTAGAGCTCATGGCACTACGTCAGATATGGTTTTTAGGGACGGCTAATAAGCATTTGTAGGGGCGGTTCGACCAACCGCCCCTACCATACCGTCTCTACAAATCATGTATTTGTAGGACCGGTTCCCAGACCGTCCCTACAAATCGATTTGTAGGGGCGGTTGGTACTGTAGCCGCCCCTACAAATCGATTTAAAGGGAAACACCAGTCGCCCCTACAAATCGATTTGTAGGGGCGGCTACAGTACCAACCGGCCCTACAAATCATTTTTCTGCCAAAAAAATTTAAATTTACAATTTAAATTTGACCAGAACATATATTTTTCTTGCACAACTCCATCATGACTTATCTTCTTCTGCGATTGTACTAAAACTCAATGACAATACACATTTATTTATATCATATTATAACAAATATTTCATGACAATACACGGTGCAAATTATTGTGCTTGCTGTTCATTTAAACTATGAGACTGCACATAGGTATATGAAAAGTAATCTAAAAACTAATTTTCGCTCGATGCAAGTAACACAACATAGAACAAGACACACCGCAGCAATTGATGGTATATCTGCTCGACCTGGAGAACCATGTGAAACATCCATGCCAAGAATTAATGTTGGTTTTTGGAGTCACAGCTGGTATCATTTGGCGATGTTCCAATGATAGTTTAGAGTTCATTCCACCAAGCTAGTCGACAGAAAAAATCATATTAGTAAAAAAACTAATAACAGGATATATGTTCCAACAAGCTGCGGCCACAAATCAGATGCTGACAAATGTATACCTTAGCATTAATTTTCAGAAGAACATTGGTGAAATATTGATCATTCATCTTATTACTAGGAGCTGATGAAAGATGTTACTATCTTGATAGAGTTCAAAGCATTCCAACACCTGGCACACAAGAATTAAGGCCAACAGACAACCTTTATAATGCTGATCGTAACCGAAGAAGCCTGTGATACAGGAAAGTATCAGCCGATTAGAACAATACATAGAAAAATAGGAGGAAATTTCAAAACTAATAATCAATACACTATAAAAGGTTAAAACAAAGAAAATTTTGGTTCTAAATTAATATAACAACTAAAGGCCGCTATCATCTCATTTCGACAAACCCTGGCCATGTAGCTTCTTTGTAATATTTAAGGAAACAATTCAATAGTCCAGCCTTTCAGATCATAGGGTACAGACAATTATTACATATGTATGTGGAGGAACAGCTAGCTTGCATGTGATGGGAGCAAAGACCAAAATTGACTCCAGTACTAATATGTCTGAGCTAAAACAAGCCCACCTATCTATCACAATTTGATTTGAAAATCGACATGCATGTGCATGCATACCTGCAATACAGAAAAATTATGCAGATCCTCTGCTGGGATCTAGCTTATGCAGATCCTCTGCTGGGATCTAGCTTTAGGTAACCATCTAATGGTTCTTACTGATAATAAAAACACAAATATATTAAAATACCTCTTATAGCACATGCATATTAGGATAACATACAATCCTACAAATCAGACGTTGAAGCATGCAACAAGGTGCACATCAAAAGTTACATAAAACAGCACATTCACTTCCTCATGAGACTTGGCTTCAGAAACTTCAGAAATTACATGTGTCACTAATAGGCTGACCAAAATGCTTTAAGCAAATGGGTAGCAAATATATAGCATGACAAAAAAATAGATGTGTCAAATCTTACAATGTTGCTGCTTTTGGATTGCAGAAGATTCCTTCTTGATGACTCATCCTCCCAACTGTGTAAGCTTCAATATCGGAGACAAGTCTCTTCTTCACCTTCTCCTGTTCCACAAAAAGAATAACATGTTTCCTCACAAAACATGAACACAAACTCAATTTGTAGCTCTATAACAATTCATCATGTGCCAGTTTCGTGCTTATTTAATTCTAGCTAAAAAATAAGCAATATTCAACATGATCAACAGACATATTCAACACACAAAGGCAACAGAGAAGATGTATCAGAAACTTGGAAAGTGGAAGGATAATTACAACTACGATTTACCTTCTCAAAGCAAGTTAAGTGCAGCAGCAGTGATGGTGTATTAATAAGCAACAACTCCTTTTTGCAGACTTGGTGACTTCAGAGCTAATTTAGGAATAACCTAAATCGCACTACTAAAGAACAGACTTTAGAACGATGTCCCAATTTGGCATTAGCCTCGGTATTTTTTGCCCCCGGGACTAAAGGACCCTTTAGTCCCGGTTGGTAATACCAACCGGGACTAAAGGTCCCTGCCCAACGGTCGTCCGCGGGGTAGGGATCTTTAGTCCCGGCTGGTAAACCTTTAGTCCCGGTTGGTAATACCAGCCGGGACTAAAGCTTTTAGTCCCGGTTTGGGTGATGCCCCGGGAATAAAGATTAATCTTTAGTCCCGGTTTGGCCCCCTAACCGGGACTAATTATCTCGGCCTATAATCCAGCTCATTTCTTCCTCCCCGAGCCCGAGCCATTCCATTCAAACTCACTACCTCTGTTCTTCAGCTTGCTGTTGTTCTTGCTCTCTCCCCCTCCATTGGTGTTGCTCTTCGATTTTGGAGGTAACAAACTTAATCCTCTTATGTTTTATCAGTAGCTTATCTCATTTTGCAATGTAGATGCATGTGTATCTTTATATGTTGGACTTTATTATGATTTTATATGCCATTTTTAGCTCAAAATCACATGATGATTTGCATATATGTTTGGATAAACAAAAGCTAAATTAGTTCATCAAAATCACGCCTCGTTCGTCCTCGCTGGAGCACACGCCATCCTCGTCCCCGGCGACTTACGTGATCTTAGAATTAATTTTTTCATGAAATGAAAAACTTAGAAAATAGTTAGAAAATTATAGAAAATCCGTACTAGTTGAACTTGTGGACCGTGTTCATCTCAGCGAGCATGTTCTCTGCCGAGCGGTAACGGACGTCAAGGAGGAGCTTTAATTCTATGAGGGAGAGCGGCAACAGTCGTGGAAGACCATGTTGCCTTCCTCGTAGAATCGAAACTCTTCCTTGGCCAAGTACGGTGCCGTCCGGTGGAGAAATGCTCGCCGAGATGATCACGTAAGCAAGGTCAACTAGTACGGATGGTTATTTATTGAAACATGTTTTTGAGCTATGTGATTTCTATGTCATTTTTAGCTCAAAATCACATGATGATTTACAATAGTAAAATCACTTGATAGTTTGGTATTTTACTATTATACATAGTACATATTTCATGATTTAGTTAGATAAATAAATAATTTTAGTTTTGTTTAAATATACCATTTTAGAAAATATGAAATTTACACTAGTTTGCAAAAATAAGTATAGAAAGTCGATGACAACTGGTACCGGATCCTCGGTCTCTCGTTCGGTTGCGAAACGACTGAGGCCAGAACTCCCTCTCATTATCTGCGGCAAGTGTAAGCAGAAGATTGTGATGGAGTACCGAGTCAAGAGACAAGGACCCAACAAGGGTCGTGTTTTCTACAAGTGCCCGGATCGCGATGTGAGTTTCTTACGCATTTGATTATTATGGCTAATTGACCTACTTTTCTTGAATATTTTTGACCAAATATTTTTTGGCTTTAATTTTAGTGAGAGGGCAATGGATGCGATGGTTGGTACTGGGAGGAAGATTATGCTACATACATGCAGAATTCGGGTGCGCTTGAGGTAGCGGCTGCTGATGATGAGGCAGTGAGCCAGCAGGAGAAGCTTATTGATATTCAACAGAAGAATGATTTGTCTGTTTTAGTTGCGTATGATCACGAAATAATTATGTTACTGAAGTGCATTGTAGTTTTAGTTTGTTTAGTGATAGTTGGGATTGCTTACGTTGTAGCCAGGCTTAGTTAATTAATCAACCGTGTGTGTGTCATCTATGTTGTGTAATAAAATACTTAATTATGTTCAAGGTTTTCATAATTTGTCATGTAATGTAGATTATGTCACGCTATTGGATGTACAATGCCGATCGCCGCTCCCAAGACTTTATTGAGGGCGTGCACTATTTCTTAGGTGTGACCGAGGCAAATAAGCGGGATGGTTTTATGTGTTGTCCATGTGCCATATGTAAGAATTTAAAGGAATATTCAAGCTCAATGAGTCTTCATTCACATTTGCTTAAGTCAGGTTTCATGTCAAACTATATATGTTGGACTAAGCATGGAGAAAGCGGGGTCATGATGGAGGAAGGTGAAGGAGAAGATTTAGACATTGATGACATTATTGCTCAATATGGTGCCTTTGATGATACTACAATGGGGAGAGATGAAGAAGAGGTAGCGGCAGAAGATGATCTCGGTGATGCTCTTGGCGATGCCATTCGTGATGCACAACAAGAATGCGAAAGTGAAAAAGCGAAAGTTAAGTTCGAGCGTATGCTTGAGGATCATAGGAAGTTGCTATACCCGACGGCCGAAGAGGGGCAAAAAAAGCTGGGTACAACACTGAAATTGCTACAGTGAAAGACAAAGAATGGTGTATCCGACAAGGCATTTAGGAATTTATTGAACCTCATAAAGAAGATGCTTCCGAAGCCAAATGAATTGCCCACCACTACGTACGAAGCAAAAAAGGTTGTCTGCCCTTTGGGATTAAAAATCCAGAAGATACATGCATGTCCTAATGACTGCATCCTTTACCATGGCAATGAATACGAGAATTTAGATGAATGCCCGGTATGTAAAGCAGCATGGTATAAGATCAGGCATGATGATCCTGGTGACGTCGAGGGTGAACAACGTCCTAGAAAGTGTGTGACATAGTTTTAGAAAGTCTATATGAGATTCAAGAATTTATGACTAGTGTTTGATAAAACTTTCTCAAATGGGAAAATGAGCTAAGTAACAAGTGTAGATCTTGCTGAGATGATCAATCTTGGTATTTAGAGATTTTTCATCTGAGGTCATTTAGTGTCTCATTTGAGCAAGTTTGACCAAGTCAAATTTGGTCAAATGAAAAAACAACACTTTGACTCTAGTATTATGAACTCTAAATGACTTCAAATTGAAAAGTTTTGAATACCAAGTTTGTTAAAATCATCAAGATCTACAATTGTTGTTTTGGTCAACTTTCCATTTGAGATAGTTTGGACGGTTCAAATTTGTGATTTTTAAATTTCAACGCCTACAAACTAGTTTTCGAAACCCTAGATTGTCTCCAATTGAAAAGTTTTGAATACCAAGTTTGTTCAGCTCTTCAAGATATACAATCCTTATATAGGCTATTTTTTCATTTGAGAAAGTTTGAATAAAATATAGTTTAAATTTCATAAGTGTGTGACATAGTTTTAGAAAGTCTATATGAGATAAGAATTTGTGACTAGTGTTTGATAAAACTTTCTCAAATGGGAAAATGAGCTATGTAAAAATTGTAGATCTTGCTGAGATGATCAAACTTGGTATTTAGAGATTTTTCATCTGAGGTCATTTAGTGTCTCATTTGAGCAGCTCATCAAGATCTACAATCCTTAATGAAAAAACAACACTTTGGCGGGCTGCAAAAATTTCAGGCCTTCAGTCCCAGCCCAGGCCAGGAACCGAGACTAAAGGGTGGGCGGAATTGCCCACCTAAAAATACCTTTAGTCACGACTGGTAACACCAACCGGGACTAAAGATCCTTTAGTCCCGGCTGGTAAGCCTAGCCGGGACTAAAGGGTTGGACCGGTTGGACCTTTAGTCCCGGTTCGGCATACCAGCCGGGACTAAAGGATCTTTAGTCCCGGTTGGTGTTACCAGCCGGGACTAAAGGGTCCCGGCCTATATATATCAAAGGGTTCATCTTCTACTTTTCGATCTACAACGTCGATCTCGTCGTCTCTGCCGTGCCCGCGCCGCCGTCGTTGTCTACCCCCGCCCGGCCTCGATCTCGTCGTCTCTGCTGCGCCTGCGCCGCCGTCGTCGTCGAGCCCCGCCCCGCGGCCGTCGAGTCTTCGCCGTACGTCATCCTCGCGCGGCTCTGCTCGGCCCCGTGGCCGGCCAGCACGCCCAGCCACCATGCATGGCCATCCATAGCCTGTTTTAGATAGTTTTTTAGATACTTTTTAGATAGTTTTTTTAGGTAGTGTTTGATATATATGTTAGATTAAAATGTATTAAAATTTAATTAGTAGTTTATTCTTAGTTTTTAGATAGTTTTTGATATATGTTAATTAGATTTAAATGTATTAAAATTTAATTAGTACTTTATTTAGATAGTTTTTTTAGATAGTTTTTATTATAGTTTTTGATATATTTAGTAATTATTATTCTATCTCTCTCTATATATGTGTTAGATTTAATTTTGATTTATAGTAATTCTATCTATGTATATATGTTAGGTTTAATTAGATTTAGTAATTAATTCTATCTAGAGATTCTATATGTATACATATATATGTACTTAATTATTTCTATGTGTATATATACATGTACTTAATTATTTCCATGTGTTGAGAGAGAGAGAAAATTGTATCTAGAGAGACATTCTATGTGTTATCACATGCATATCTAGAGATATATACATATGCACTTATTCTATGTGTTGAGAGAGAGAGAAAATTGTATCATTCTATGTGTATATATACATGTACTTATTTCCATGTTTTTTGGATCGAAAGTGTTTTTTATTCGATTGCAAAGCCTATACACCTTATTATTGTTTATCCTTATGAAATATTATGTGTTATTATATTTAATTGGATTTAGTAATTCTATATGTGTTATCACATGTACTTATGTTATGTACCATAGTAATTCTATCTATGTGTTATCTTGAAGATACAAATGGCTGCTCCGGATGATAACTTGAATGATGACATAATGGCGAATATTATCAACGCTGGCACCAATGTGGATGTAGATGACATGAGTCAATACTTTGCTGATTATGAGGATATCCTGAATATGCCGGTGGTTGAAGATCAACAAATTGTCGCGCAAGAAAATAATGGCGAGGTATATTCGATTATCTATCATCTCTTATAGATGCATACGTACGTATATTTATTGTTAATCGTTGTGTTTCTACTCATGTAGCCGGTTTTTGGATCTACATCAACCACCGGCAAGAGTAAGAAAGTCCGAGGGCCAAAAAAGCCATTAGAGGGTCGTTTCATAATATCAGAATTCGACACCGACACCGGCAAATCATTGGGACCACATGCTCAGACATATGTCAATCAATGTGGGTTCATTATAAGGGATAGGATCCCAGTTAGTGCTCATGAATGGAAGCAAAAGATATCCGCTCCTAATGTTAGTTTTGTATCTGATCGTGACAAGAACCTAGCTTGGAGAGATATCACTCAGCATTTCACATTACAAGCAGATGATGCTTTGAAGGAGCTAGTGAGGGATTGGACAATGAAGAAGATGGCAACATTGTTCTAGCGTTGGAAGAAGACATTGTATAAAAAGTTTATCTTGAAGAATGAAACGCCGAATTTCAGTGCTAAGGCATTTGTCAAGTTGGAGTCCCATTGGGATGACTCCGTACAATACAAGACATCTCAAGAGAGTGAGGAACGTGTGATGAGGAATCAGCAGAATGCCTGACAGAAGCAATACCATCATCGCATGGGATCAGGTGGTTATAGGAGTGCTATTCCCAAGTGGCAGAACCTAGAAGCAGAGATTACTGCCAAGGGAATCATACCTGAAACAATAGAGAAGAACTGGCCTCAACGTGCGAAGAATTGGTTCTACGCTCATGGGGGAAGCCTAGACCCAGACACCGACAAGCTAATTTTCAGACAAAAAATTGAGAGAGCAACATAGAGACTAGCTTGTGCTAGGGAAGAAGTTGATAGTGGTGTTTTCGAGCCCAACAGAGAAAAGGATGAATTGACATATGCCCTAGAGAATCCCGAACACGGTGGTCGAACAAGAGGCTATGGGGCAGTTCTGTGGCTACAAGCATTCCTAGCAGACAGGGATACCTACAGAAGCCGCCAGAGAAAGAAGGATGAGGAGGCAGACCAAATCCGTGTATTGGAGCAATTTGTTAATGAGTCACGACAAGCATTGCTTGAATCACATGAACGAGAAAAATCTCTTGAGGCAAGAATGCAGGAGGAGATCAAGAGGCAAGTGCAGCTAGCAATGAGTCAAATGCAATCGCAAACAACGCCGGGAGTCACCATTAGCCCCATTGGTCAGATGAAAAGCAGTTGTGCTTCCACGGAGCTGCCAGTTATTCAAGGTGACGCTGGGTTGCGCTTCCCTGTTGATGACATTACCGAGCCTCTAACAACATGTGAGCTGCACATTCCAGATGGTAATAATGCATCAATCATGGTGGCTGTCGGGGTTGTATCTCTAATAGACCGAACGAAGACACCAAGAATCCATGGGTCAGTTATTCAACCTGGATATGCTAGCGTCTCGGTCGATAGAGTGCTCAAAGGTTACAGCAATGTTCCTCTTGACATTGAAGGCGGTGATGGGGAGAAGACACTAGGAGAAGCAGAGAAGACATTTATTCAATGGCGCAAACGCTTCATCATCATTCCTGGGGCGCCACCGCTTCCCCTACCTCACCCTAGGTACGAATGAAAGTGAATGAAATATTATTTTTCCATTAATTTTATATTGGCTTCAAAAATAATTGACCCACAACTTGTTTTTGTAGTAGGGTCTCCCCCAGCCTAGCCCAATCATTCATTCCCCATCTCATCACAGCGTCGTGGGGGGCGAGACGACTTCATCCCCACGGTGATCTCCAACTCCTACACTGGCCCCATCGCCTCCACAACGATCTCCAACTCCTACACCGGCCCCATCGCCTCCACAACATTCTCCAACGCCTCCACGCCGGACTCCAACACCGGCCTCATCGCCTCCATGTCGGTCTCCAACACCGCCCCCACCCCCTCCACAACGATGCACTACAAAGACGTCTAAGGTCCCGGCGGCAAAGAAGACCCAAAAAAAGAGTTATTTCTCAAGAAATACCTCCTAAAAAGACTGATGAGCAAATAGCAGCTGAAGAAGACAAAAAGTGAAAGATTTTTTTTATAGATATCCAAAAGCAGAGACAAGCGAAAGCTTAAGGAGAAGTCGTACTTTTACATACCACGAGATCAGCTAAGGCAGAAGGCCGGAGCTCATAAGAAAAAGATGCTTGAAGTTCGTAAGCCTCCGCCACTATCAGACTATGACCGCTCCCTCGTGAAGTCACATGATGCACATAAGAAAAGGAAAAGAGCATCAGGGAAGGATGTCCCATAGCTCGGACAACAGAAGCAACCAATGCAAAATCTTATTGTTGCTAATGAATATGGTTCCAACATAGAAGTCTATCGACCAGACAACTCTGGAGAAGTGTCGGTTCAACACCTTAATGCTTTTTTTGAACAAATTGGTTTAACCTTGGATCAAGTGATGGGCAAAGCTCCAATCCAGAACCTAAAAGTTGATACCTGGAAGACTTATAAATTTGGCAAAAGTCTATACAACCCTGTGGCTCTAAATGAATTGGGTACGCAAATGTACTTGCTCAACAAGTGATACATGCAGGAGTGTGGCAGGGGTGAGCAGTGGATCTTTGTCAGATTTAGAGACCATCATTACTTCCGTGGAGATGACATCTTACATATTAGTTTCGAAAAATTGCATCAACTGTTCCACTTGGATGCTCTGGACAAATCAATTATTAGCTCCTTTTGTTTGTAAGTGATTCTTACTTTTATTTAATAAACTCACTTCCATGCGTACGTGTATATAATTATCCTCACATGTAACTTATATTTATATACAGATTCCAGATGTCAGAGCTCTAAAGAATACAAGACACCAGTGTTGGCTTCATTGATCCGTATATCATATTCAAAACCGATATTATTGTCAAGGAGCACTGGGTATCTGAAGCACAGACGAATATCATGAAGTTCTTCGTGAAGCAGCACGACAAGACAACAATACTTTTCCCGTACAACTTTGAGTAAGTGTTAATAATAATGTAGTCTACACATTTTATGTACTATCAATACAACTTATATACATGTACGTGTGTGTATAAACCAATGCAGGTTTCACTGGATACTCATTGTCATTGAGTTAAACTCAAGTCAGTTAGTAATCTTGGACTCATTGAGAAAAGAACAAGCACTATACCAAGATATGATAGACATTATCCAGGGGTAATTTTGATCTCTCGCGCACAACTATTATTGAATAGACTTTGCCATAATTTATTAACGATCGTACATTATTGATCACACAGGGTTTAGAAAGAGTTTATTCGGCAACACCGCAAGGATTGCAAGGCACCACTTAATGTAGTTGAAATACCAGTAAGTTGTACTATATATACTTCCCCACGTGTTTAATTACTATATCGTACTTCAATTTACGTGTGAGATGATGAGAATAATCTTCTTCTCGTACAGTGGTGTTTGCGGCAGGAACCAGGTAATAACTTGTGTGGATACTACGTTTTTGAATTGATCACTGCATACATAAGAAGAACTCCTGAAGATGTCCTCAGAGTACGTATATATCAATTTTTTATTTATTTTTAAATGAATATATATATATGTATTAATACTTTTCCTTTTATTTCAAATGCAAGACTGAATGGTTGAAACGAAGGGTCATGCAAAAAGACCATCTGAAAGCAGTTCAAGAGTCAATAGCAGGATATCTTCTAGAAAAAGTGCTAAATCCCAACGGCGAGTTCTACTTTGATCTAAGAAACTAATGATGTAAATTAAATGTTTATTGATATCGTTATTTTCGAGAACAAGATTATGAAAGTGTTGTATATATACATATATATCTATAATATATATAGTTTATACTTTATTCGAATATAATAATGCTCGAGATGAGAATTATATGTAATTATATGCGTGCGTGTATTTATATTAGCAGCGTACAATACGTACATAAAAACATATTATATATTAAATAAATATGTGTAACTGAACTGAAAACAAATTATACAAAAAAAAGAAAAAGAACCTTTAGTCCCGGTTGGGGTTACCAACCGGGACTAAAGGGTGCAGCTAGGTTTGCTCGGCTGGAGGGCCTTTAGTCCCGGTTGGTAACACCAACCGGGACTAAAGGTCCCTCTTTAGTCCCGGCTCGATGACCCGGGACTGAAGGTTCCACCTTTAGTCCCGGGATCGTTGTCCCGGCGCGGTAACCGGGACTAAAGGCCGTTACCGCCCGGGACAACAAGTCCATTCTGTAGTAGTGTCAATACAGGTAACTGTTACCGCACATGTTACCGCACATATTTGTAGTAGAGCAGCATGATGATAAATGCAAGAACATGGAACATGACAGATCTAATGAAATTTGTGAAAAAGCTGAATCTATATAGTACCTATTACCAAACAATTTGTAGTAAATCAGCAAGATAAAATGCAGGAACATGGAAAATGTCAGATCCAACGAAATTTGAGTGAATAAAGAAACATTATAGTATCTGTTGCCCCACAAATTATAGTAAAGCAGTAGGATAAATGCAGGTACATGGCAAACGACAGTGGTAAGCAATTATAATCAACATAATACAAGCACTCTGTAGTTTGTATTCATTTTAGGTGCTACAAGGATTAATTTTGGAACAAATAAAATTACAGAAAAAATATTTAAAGCTGCAAAGTTATACGAAATACAAATGTGATGCTTCAAGATTTTATCAAATCACACAGTTACCCTTATAACCACAAATCCAGATGCAAGTCGTGAGTTTACAATCATAAGAACAAATAGGGAAATAAAATTGCAAGTTTGCTTCTTTGTTCCACGTTCTCCCATACCTTACGTTGCTTTAGTTGGATCCATGTAGTGGTGATGGAGCAAGATTTCTTCAAATCCTACAGCTTGCATCAAAATCAGAAATTCATAGTCAAATCCGGACCTCTGAATCATAGGAAAACAAAAAAAAAGCAAAATTTCCCTTTTTTCCCACCTTCTCTCTCACCTTGGCTGCTCCGTTTGCATCTAGAGAGGGGTATGTAGCACGGATCTGCAGTGAAGGATATGATCTATGGAGGTGGGGATTAAAGAGAGAGGGAATCAGAGGGGGCTAAGCAAATTGGAGAACGGGGCCTGTGATTTGGGGAAAAACTGAAACTAGGGTGTGCGGCTTGGTGCTGCTAGCTTCTTGCCCATGGGGTGGCAGCGGGAGCAACACCAGGGGCCGAGACGGGTGGGAGTGGGATACGGTTGTGATGGGTTCAGAGACGAAGGCGACGACGGTGGTGATGGGTTCGGAGACGGTGGCGAAGACGACAGGGGCTGAGACGGGTGAGAGCCAGATCTGGTGCGGCCCCGTTGGATCTGCCTCCTCACTGTAGATCCGTCGTAGATCCGCCGCAGATCCAACTCCTCACCGCAGATCCGCCGCCTCCGTTTCTGGCGCGCCCTCCGCAGCCGTTGTTCGCCGGATCCACCGGGGAAGAGGAGGGAGGGAGGGCTCAGGAGAGCGGATCCGCCCCGGAGGAGGAGATCCGCGTGGCCTCGCGCCAGATCAGCACCGCCCATGCACGGAGACGTTCGCGTCGGTGGAGAGCCGCCCTGCTTCGCGCCACCCCTGCCCGGTGAGGGCCGCGCGCGGAGGAGGTGCCAAGCGCCATCGCAGCAGCAGCCGTCGGGCGCACGAGGGCCCTCGCCGCCTCCCGCTAGGGCTAGTCCTGCGCCGCTGCCTGCGCGTGCCAGCGGCCATCGCCCTGTCGGCGTCGGGAGAGCGAGGGAGGGAGAAAGCAAAGAGAACGGAGCGGTGAGCAGAAGCCTCTGGAATAAGGAGCTGAGCCGAGTATTTATTCGTTGGAGCATTTATATGGGCGGCTAGTTATTGAACCGCCCCTATAAATCTCAACATCGGGGGCGGCTGGTGAGTGAGCTGCCCCTATAAATCCGATCCATTTGTAGGGGCGGCTCGTATGACCAGCCGCCCCTGCAGTTCTATTTGTAGGGGTGGTAGTCTCTGGGCTCTCGAGCATGTCACTGTAGAGGCGGTTCCATCACCAGCCGCCCCTACAAAATATTTGTCCTGTTATTAGAAATTGTTTTTTACGTAGCCCTCGTTTAGTTGCCGGATTCGGCAGTGGCAAATTCACTGTGCCAGCACTGTAGCGCACTGTGGTGTTTCGTTTGTATTTGGTAATAATTGGCCAATCGTTGACTAATTAGGCTCAAAACGTTCGTCTCGCAAAGTACAACCAAACTGTGCAATTAGTTTTTGATTTCGTCAACATTTAGTACTCTATGCATGTACCGCAAGTTTGATGTGACAAGAAATCTTCTTTTTGCATAGTGTCAAAGTTTGCATTTTTTTTAACTAAACACCCCCGCAGTGTGGTTAGGACAAAGCTTGGTGCAAATCAACTCTGTAAAAGCACTGCATTCATGTTCGGGTCCTGAGTCTCCTGACACATGATGGCGGTAGTATCATTACACCGTGGCTTCGAACGTACGATACTGGTCGCATAAGTCAGTTGTGAAGCAAATATAAATAGGAATTTCATATAAAGTACGGCAAATATTCAACGGTGCATACTTTTCTTCTTCTTTTGATTAATATCGTAATTTCTATATATCTTGTATTTGGTGTGAATACTATATTTGTTCTTGACTATTAGATCACTATAAAACCCAACAGTACCATTTTTTCTTTTTTTATCAATCTCATAATTTATATGCCTTATACTTCACATAGATACTCTATTTATTTTTGTTAGGAAACTAAGGTTTATATCCTTTTCTTTTTATTTTATCTCATTAATATCGTATTTGTAGATTTAGTATTTAATATGGATACTCTATTAATTCTGATTGTTAGATCACAAAAATTCAATGATCCATATTTTGTCTTTTTCCTATATACTCTTTTAATTCTTGACCACTAGATCATCGTAAGGCCCAATGGTGCAAATTATTTTTTTAGTTAATCGGCCTGGTTGCTAGTTGGTTTCTAGGCTGATAAGCCCGGCTGTTGCTGGTTTGTTGTGAGGAGAAAATACTATTAGCTGGCTGATAAGTCCTAGCTAAAACCAACAAACGAACATGCTGAATATCGATCATTGTGAAACCTACAACCCTAAACCCTAAGTCTAAACCCTAAACACTAAACCGTAGGTACTAAACCCTAACCCCTAAACCCTAAAACCACTAAACCCAAAACCCTAAAAACTAAAACTTAAAGCCTAAAGCCTAAACCATAAAACCCTAACCCTAAACACCAAACTCCGAAGCTTATAACCCTAAAAACCTAAACCCTGAAACCATAAACACTAAACCCTAAACACTAAAACGTAAATAATAACCCCTAACCCCTAAACCCTAAAAACCCTAAACTCTAAACACTAAAACCTAAACCTATACCCTAAACCATAAAACCCGAAACCCTAAACCCTAAAACCCTAACCCTAAACGCCAAACTCCAAAGCTCAAAACCCTAAAACCCTAAACCCTAAACCCCAAACACTAAAACCATAAACCCAAAAATCCTAAACCCTAATCCCTAAATCCTAAAACCTAGAACCCTAAACCGTAAACCGTAAAACCCCAAAATCATAAACCTTAAACCATAAACCCTAATACCCTAACCTCTAGACCATAAACACCAAACGCTAAACCCTCAATCCCGAACCCTAAAACCCTAAGCCTAATCCCTACGAAAACTCTGCAGAGCTGAGTACATAAAAATCAGATACATTGACTATAAGAAATCACATAGATCCTTAAACAAAAAAAACTCCAAACTATAAACTTGTAGATCTCATTAAGATATACAAATTTGATACAAAAAGTATCTTCATTTGACACAGAGGAAAGATATATAATTTTTCTAAAGCGATAAGAGTTTGTACGCGATTAATATACTGCTAAAACTTAATATTATTTTCTTTACCATCTTAACGACCTCAAATGAAAAAAAACTCAAAACTGTAAATTTGTAGATTTCATCGAGAACTACAACTTTGATATAAATAGCATCTTAATTTGACACTATACAAAAAAATATGATTTTTCTAAGATGACAAACGCTAGTGCGTGATTTATATATTGCTGTAAAATTTAATTATATTTTGAGCATCTTAACAATCTCAATTGAAAAGCTCAAAATTAGAGAGCTGTAGATCTGATCGAGAACTACAATTTTCATATAATGATTTTTGTCATCCGGTATTGTATGAATTTTTTTTTTCTAATCAACTGAGATGTCCGAAATAATAGAGCATCGTGAACAGTTTACGCAATAAATGTCTTGACAGTAGCGCTGTGCCATGCTTCGCAAAGTACTGCACGCTGCAGCCTTTTCCAGTAAAGCTGTCCTGGCTATCACAGAGTTCATTATTCGTTAAGGCGCCGTTTAGTTTCGAAAAGTATTTGGTAAAAATTGTCTAATTATAGACTATTTAGGATTAAAAGATTCGTCTCACGATTTCTTGACTAACTATGTAATTAGTTTTTTTTTCCTTCTACATTTAGTAGTCCATGCATGTGCCGCAAGATTTGATGTGACAGAAAATCTTAAAAATTTTTGGTTTTTGGCTTGCATGGGCCTAAGCTAGAGTCACCTGTTAACCGTGATAGCTCACACGAATCTCAAACACACATCTAACGCTAGTCCAGAGGGAGGATACATCAGCCCTGGACACGATCTCGGGCACTACGTACTCGTGCGTGCCCACTGTTGGCCTCATGAACACAATCGCCCCTTTGATCAGTGGCTAACCTAAGAAAAGAAGAAATCAAACTGGAACGCTTGATCAAGAACACAAAGCGAGCACAGACATGGCAACATACGATGGGAGGCGCCTTCCCCGGCCGGTGGCGCGTGGGGGCCATGGGGGCACAGACTGCCGCCTCCACCGGCCGGTGTGCCCTGCGCCGCGGCGGCCGGTGGAGCGTGCTGCAGTGGGGGCGCTGACAGAGGGGGAAGGAGGCGCGGTGGGGACGATGGGGTGCGGTGGCCGGTGGCATGGGGCTTCAGCGGCGCCGCCGTACTCTTGCCACAAAGCACGAACAATTGGATCGGGGCAGGAGTAGCAAGCCTTGCTGGCGATGAGTGAAACGACGCGGCGTGAATACGGAGTCACAATGATCTCCAGCAGTTCGCCAGTACCTTCTCTATCTCCATAAAATTGTCATATTGGGACAGCTATACTTTTTTCTTGCTCCAGCAGTTCCCCAATACCTCTTCATTTTTTTGGTGGCCACCAATAGTTCCCTCATCTACCCTCAATGAAAGGGGAGATACAAGTCCCCTAATACCATGGGACCATCCCAACTACCACTTTTCAGCCATATTTTCTCTTACACTCCTATAGGACCCACCTTCATATAGGTATTGAGCAAGATATATTAGGGTACTGCTGTAGCCTCTCCCCCAATAAATCTAGAAAGTGATAATGGGCTACCCAATACCATTTTATTGGGAGAGTTATATTGGGGGACTGCCGGAGATGCTCTTACTTCCCATCTGATCAGGGCTGGGCTCGGGCTGGTCTTGCATGGGCTGGCCCCAGACGAGACCCAGATGCAAAATAATATAAAATAATTAATTTCTTTAATTGCTAGCTTTGAGATTCGTACCATTTTAAAAAAAAGGGAGTACCGGAGCCGTTGCCACAAATTAAATGAGGCCATTAATGATGAAGAAACATGAGGTGTCTTATAATTAATCCGTACTTTCAGCTTATTTTTTTTAGGTAGAACAATATTTTTCTCTCACAAAAAATCAGTCGGAACAATATTTCAACTTATATTTTCAGCGAAGCTAACGTGCCACTTGGGTTTAGGTTTATATATGAACTACCAAACGGGCTTGTCTCCGAGAACCAAAGCCTAAAATAGAAGACAGACAGGAGTAATCTTTATTAGTCTGTACGACAGAGAGCTAGCAGTGCTTATATGACGAGGGCTTTGCAACTGATATCTGCGGTCATTTTCCTCACTTTGGTGGTCCTGTCTTGCACCACTGATGCTGGTATGTGTGTATAGTTTAAGCTTGAGTTCGCAAAATTTTATTCTTTTACTGATAATTGAACTAATGTGTAGATGCGAAGACATGTACCCTAGAAATTCCACGTTGTGACAAAGATGAATGCCACCGTAAATGCCAAAGCTTACACCTTCCACATGTCCAATCCATCTGTAAGACTGATCGCGATCCTGAAGAGTGCTGCTGCTGGACAAGAGTCAGTCCCCAGTTCTTCACAACCTCGCCAAGCCAGTAGTCGGTCGATGAAGGTGTTAGGATCGCAGATTACCTCTGTGTAACCGTAGATCCGGGTAAGCCTCCTCGCTCTTTCTGTGTTGCGGCGTAGCAGCAGAGTAGACGCCGGTGCCGTGGTGTAGTAGGCGTCCAGCGCTGTGGAGATGAAGTCCAGTGGCCCGGTGGTGACCCTGCAGAGGCGGCGGCGGTGTGGTGGAGCTTCCCGTTGTTGGTAGCACTGCTTTAGATCGGTTTAGTTTTACTCTCTCGGTGGGTACGGTGGCTCCGTTGAACCTCGTAGCCCGAGCCATGATCCCCACCCCTCTTTTATATGTGCTGTGCGACAGGGGCCCACCAACCATATTAGGGTTGGGCTCCCCCGATCAGGGAGCAGAGATAAGGGCCCAAAAGGCCGTTGGGCCTATTGGTGGAGATCAACTAACATTCTCCACCTTGATCTCACTACCATCTTTCAATTTCATTTACTTTTGTTCATTCCATTACAGATTAGCGCATAGAGCATGTCTCATCGTCACGGTCCATTGCCGATAGACTTAACAGCTACAACACACTACTCTATTTTGAAATAGATACTTATCTTTAGGCCTTCTTTTGTCCAGGAATTTTAGGCTTTCCCTTAAACCCATGCTAGCTACATGTTCTCTGAACACCATGTTCTCTGAACACGTTGAGTGGTAAGCCTTTTATAAGCGGATCCGCGAGCATCTTTTCTGTACTTATATGCTCAAGACTTTTGACTTGATCCCGGACTTTATCTATCACAACATAATATTCTATGTCAATGTGTTTGGCAGCACCACTTGACTTATGTTGTGAGCACACTGTACTGCCAGATTATAATTGCAGTATAACTTAAGTGGTCTATAGATGTCGTCAACCACCTTCAAACCGGGTATGAACTTCTTTAGTCAGTTCACCTGCCCTGTTGCCTCATATCACGCTACAAACTATCATACATTGTGGACGATGTAGTGACGGTTTGCATTTGAGCTTTTCCATAAAATAGCTCCCCTTTTCGAGAGTGAATACTATCCCGTCGTGGATTTTCTATCATCTCTCGTATAATTAGAATCTGAATTTCCCACTATATGGAGTGAATCAGATCTTCTATACGTCATCATGAGGCCTTTCGTTCCTTGCAAATAATGCAAGACTTTCTTTACTAATTTCATTGTTCTGTTCCAGAATTGCTCTAGAATCTACCAAGTAACCCGGTAACAAATGCCAAGTCAGGGCGCGTACATACTTGAGCATATTGTAAGCTTTCGACAGCTGAAGCATATGGAACCACTTTCATTTGATTGAGCTCATATTGGTTCCTAGGGCATTGAAAATCCCCATATCTGTCGCCCTTGACTATAGGAACAGGTGAGGGACTACATTTGTGCATACTGAATTTCTTTAAGATTCTTTCTATGTATGCCTTTTGTGACAGTCCTAATACCCCATTTCTTCTATCTCGGTGAATCTCGATCCCTAGAACGAATGAGACTTCACCAAGATCTTTCATATCAAGTTTTGAGGACAAAACTTCTTTGTCTCCTGTAGTAGACTGACATCACTACTAGCGAGTAAGATATCATCCACATATAGGACAAGAAAGATAAACTTCCCATTCTTAAACTTTGCATAGACACAATTGTCCTCTACGTTCTCTTTAAAACCCAAAATTCTTTATTGTCTAATCAAACTTCAAGTACCACTGTTTTGAAGCTTGTTTTAATCCATAAATGGATTTCTTTAGACGGCATCCCATTCGTT